>NC_036840.1:1674003-1776947 GCF_002910315.2 Salvelinus sp. IW2-2015 | reverse complement strand
GACCTGCAACAGAAAGGGCCGGAGTCTCTTTCTTTTTTTAAATACAATTTAGAGACTACGCAAATAAGTGTCCCCATCACTTTTGTCTCATTCCAAATCTTTGTGACTCTTTTTTTTGTTCGCCACAGACTACCCCAGACCTTCCTAGACCTCTTTGGTCTTTTGCTTTTTGAGTCACTGCTTTTCAAAATCTGTTTATTTTTGTTCCTGGTAAATTTTAGATACAGTTCAGTCTACAGACCACAGGCCAATGTTAAATTATAGCTGCTTGATGCACAACAGGAAGTGTGTTTTTCCGCTCTGCAGTCTGCTTGGCCCTGACAGAATTTTTGTGTGTTTCCACTCTGCGGTCCGTGTAATGCGAGTGAGTAGGTACTGTATGTGGAAATACTAAAAGCCAGCACTTCCCATATCCTGGTCAACCAGATCTGTTTGGGCTGTCTTGCCAACTTTATGATCATTATCACACCATAGCCTGATTAATAGCAACAAAGTATTTTCTTTATTTACATAAGAAAATATCAATGATTTCCCTCTCTCAAAATTCTTTAGAGGTTGGGTTCCAATCACTGTACCTCTCCACTTGTGGGTAAATCTATTTTCTCTACTAAAGCACATTCCTAGCCAGAGCCCTGGCATTAAACATTTCTTACTCTGCTTCCACCACAACGAAAGCCACACAAATGTAGGACAACACATAATGCCTCCATAAGAATGCATTGTCTTCAGTCACAGGACAATTTATTTGGCTAATTGTTGACTTTTACCAGGGTTAACTTTAAAACGTATAAACAAAAACATATGCAGAGTGCCCTGCCTCACATTTGTTTTGCAGTGAGACAGAAGTGATTAAATCCAAGATGCTCATACATAAACCCTTTAGTGTGTTGTTACCTTGAATATCCAATATTTGCAGGTGCAAAGCGATAGTAGTCTCAAAAATGTTGTAGTGGAGATAGACATTTGGGTCAATGTCCAGGTCAAACTCCAGATTACAAGCTCCAGGGACTGGGTCTGCAGAGAGAGAGAAAACACGTCATTAAAACCAGCCAATCAAGTCACTGTTTTTTCTTGAAGTCCATTGACAGTGCAGTAGTGCATAGCAGACTGTTGAGAGTTTGTACCATTAGTCTATGCAGATGGCCTACTGGTGACTGTGGAGAAAGTTGTAGAGTGCAGATTACTCTACACAGATACAATCATTTTGGTGGAAGACAAAACAGCTTTGAAATTGTTCTCAGTTGACTATTTGTTTTGTTCAATAATCTACCTGACATTCTTTGTTTTGGGGTTTGTTTGAAACAGGCCTCCACATCTACTAGATACTCTTGCTATTGTTTGACATGGTATATGGAGTGGTTAAAACAATGGTGGATTGAGGGTGAGTAGTGAGAGGTAAAAACATCCTGGAATGCTAACAGTGATGTAAGGCAACATACTGTAGCCCCTTGACAGATAGTGGGAGGCCACCTAAAATTGAGAGGAATTGGTGGATTATTTTGGAGCGGAGATGGAAGGGCATACATACCAGAGCTGGTGTAGGGGAGATGACCCCAGTGCCAGCCACAGAGTCCATCAGGGGCCAGCAGGACCAGGAGAGCTTGGTCTGACCGGGGATCAGGGGTGAGAGAAGGCCTGAGTCCACCGCTGTTAGAGAGAGGCCCAGCCCTGGCATCTGCCCAAAGTAGTCAACCAGACAACCAGAAAATCGCTCAAATAGTCAGTCAACAACACAGCCCTAATCCATCCAACTCAGTCGCCAAACCAAAGCCTGAAATCCCACGAAGACCCGTGTTCTAAAGCTCTAAGTCAATCTTAAGTTGATTTCAATGCACTGATTTGCCTGAAAGTTTCAGTTGCTCTCAATTTTCTATGTATCCTGGCAAATAATATCTCCATTGTGAGTAACTCTAACGTAGTAGTTACCATACTACCACCATGTTATTACTGCTTTATTCAGTGCTGTAATGTAAAGTACTACTGAAATATGCACAGACGCCCGACTGACCACCTCTTCTCACCTAGCTGTAGGCTATACCTGCCAGATGGTTTTGACAGACAGTGGAGAAAGAATGACTTGTAGTGATATTCACTTCCAGACGACACTCATTAACTGTCTATGCTGTGTTTGGTACATTTCCCCTTAACAGTTGGGGACAGTTTTCATTGTTGACTTCACTACAGTTTACTGCTTTAGCCTATTCCCACCATGAGTTACGACTACTTTGACTTACGACTACTTTGACTTACGACTACTTTGACTTACGACTACTTTGACTTACGACTACTTTGACTTACGACTACTTTGAGTTAGTTCAAAGCATTTTCAGTAGAAAGAGGGAAAGGCGTTCACAAAGTTTTCCGTCAGCACCAAAGAGCTTGTGACCAGCCTAACACATGACCACAGCTCTACTCAGAGTGTCTGAAAATCTCACAAGACTCTGCCGCAAGTGGGTCACTAGAAATGTTGTGTGTGTGATAGGGTGATTGGCGATTATTTCTTCACCCAATCCTTAGGATATCTGGGACCAAGGCCAGGATTGGCCATCTTACCCTTGCCTCATGCCCCATCTTCCTCCCATGATGAGCAACACGTCTGGTTCCACATCATCTGACTTCCCTCCACAAGTCAGTGTACCAATCAGTGCCAATCGTGTGTGTGTGTGTGTGTGTTTGTTTGTACATGTTTGATAGGGTAATAGGTCATATTGAATGAATGAACATTGACCTGAATTAGACTATTACATAAATATATTTTACTGTGAGCATGTGTGTTTGTGCGTGAGCCAGTGTCTTACCCTGGTGTAGGACAGTGTAGCATTGCTGTGCTGTGTGTGGAACTGGAGGGTGATAAAGGCCACTTCAGGGGGGATTCTGGAGACCACTGCCTGAACTGTCTCGTTCTCATTCACATTCACGTTCTGAAAGGTGTTGAATAGGAAAACCACCCGATCTGAGAGAGGAAATACATGTTACAGCATTATCCTCCCAGGCTATCCACAACCTGTTACTAGGTTCAATTATATACAGTGGTTCCTAAATTATTCACACCGTTAAAGATGAGCCAAAATGACTGTATAAAATCAAAAAGTCAAATACTGAGCTACAGTATATTCTATGCTCAACAAATTTGGAAATTATATCGTTTTAAACTAATACAATCGCTCAGAGAAAGAGATTCTGTTTAACTAGTAACACTTTTTTCTCAAAAAGGTAGTGGTAAAATATATTGACACCGCTGTTTTCAATACCACTCAATACCTCACCTTGCAAGGATAACAGCACTGAGCTTTTTTCTAAAATGTTTTATGAGTTGGCCACCCGTAAGTGTGAATGTCTTTCCAGTTCTGCTGTTCTGATTTCCGTTGACAGCTCACTGATAAATCTCGCACAGGGTCCCGTGACTATGTGGTTACCCCTGTGGTTGTGACAACATCATCCAGGATGTGAGCTTATCGTAAATACATCTGAGAATGACACCTTTAATCCACAACATATACCAAAAACAAGGCAGGCCATATTATTGTATTGTAACTATTGTGACAACAAATAGACTACTGGTTGTTCTCACTGATTGTGTATTACAAATGCTTTTTCACTTTATACTCTCCCCATCCTTTGTACAGCCTTATGTCTACTTTTCTGGTCTCTCTGTCTGTCCATACCTCCTGAATTGTCACCTGTCTTTCTCACCGGTCTCTTTTCTCTCTCTCTCTCTCTCTCTCTCTCTGTTGAATCTTCCAACACATGTGATGGTTTGTCAGGGTACAAGGGTAATTTGCACATGGGTATACTGTATTCTCATCGTGACCGATTTAAAGGTTAGACTGAAAAAGAAGCATGACTGCCATGATGGGTTCTTTTCCATTCGTTTAACATTCGTTTAACAAAAAAACGTAAGCAGCCAATTCCTAATGCCTGCTGCTTTCTCAAGCATTAAATATGTCAATGGCATACCACCTGTTCACTAGGGCCAATCCAAAGATGCCTCACTAGCGACCATTTCACTTGCAGTGTAATTAGCCCTACATTTCAATTATATGTAGTAGTATAGGAATTAGATTCCATGGGAGAAATATCTATTTTTAAATGCTGTGCATACTGGCATGGCAAGAGTGGGTGTATACAATCAGCATTTTATCCTATGTTTAGTGTAGCATTTACATAGCCTATACAACCTGGGTATGAAATTGAGTGAAAGATAAAACATATATTTTTACCATGAACAATAATAGCCTTTTTTGAAATCCCAGACTAATTCCACATAACTATTTTACTGTTGAAGACATATTGAAGTGTTTTGCTTCCACTTTTCCAGCAACTAGTACAACTGTCTTCACTTCATCATAACCCAAACAATAAGGATGTTTAAATCCATTGTTTGTTTTTGTCTATATTTGAGTCTTTGTAAACAAACAATGCCATTTCAAAATACAACTAGTTAACGTTAGTCCATGTTATGGACTATCAGCCCGTGCATCCACAGTTCCATCTATGAATTTGAGAGTGGTTCATATTTCTCCAGCCTCAATGTGAAGACTAACTACAACAATAGGTAACATCTCCAAACATAGGAATGGTTAACAATTCATTAAGTTAGTGGAGTTGATATCTCTGATTCAAAGAAGGCGTATATATCTTCTTCATATAAAACAATAAGACGTTAGCTAGAGTATGATTGGCTTTCAGCCAGCAACCTTGATGTAATCTGAAAGTTATACAAATTAATCTCTTGCCAATTGTATTTTAAAATATTAAAAGCACGACTTACTTTCCACTTGTGCTACAACTCCATCACAGACCAAGACATATAAAAATATGTACATTAGCCAGGAGGACGGCATTTTCTTCAGGCCCACGTTCCTACTTCCTAGTCTGCTACATTCACTTGCAACACAGTTGCTGAGATATTCAATAAAGGCTACAGGCCAGTGCAACATAGTGTGGCTACAAATTCGTTTTCATTGCTGTTGTTGCTTCCGCGGAACAACTCCAACCATGTCCGGTCGCTCAAACGTACTACGAATGTCAACTGCTGCAAGCCACTTCCTTTCTCCAGGAGACGTCAAAACAAACTGGGCAGGTCCCAGTCCCTAGTCCTAGCGGGCGTTCCAGAGCGCATAGATTGTAACCTCGTGGTGGGTTTACATTTGCCCAATCCCTGAACAAAACAGCAACTGGGTGATTACCATGAAACCAGTTTTAAACATATCTGTAGCAAATTGAGTTACAAAACCATGATGCATCTGATAAATCAACTATCATTCTAAGGACTAAGATGTATCGTTTTTGGCAAACGTGTATATTTTAAATCCGTTTTTAACTTTCTACAGAATTTTGTATATTTTCATACCAAATTCTCATTATCGAAATGCATCCAGACTAAATTCTCGTATCCAGAATTGTATACAATTTTACTTTAGAAAAACCAAACTTATTTGAATAAAACACAAAATATGTTGCTGTAGTTTGTCCATAAATCATAAAATGTAATACACGTTGACATTTACATTAAACTATCATATTTAGTTTTATTTACCTATGATGCATCATCTAGAGTTGTAGAGGTTAAGTAAATGTATTCATTTAAATGCCTTCAGAATGAAGTTCTTATTCTCAATCACCCACTTTACCGCAATTGACCTTCTCATTACAAAAACGTCTAAAACACTCAAACTGGGAAAAAGTCTGATATAATTGTATAGCTTTTTTATAATTACATTTATTTTCAGTGTTATGTTTAACTCAGGCTTTTTTATTTGGCGAGAAATGTGAACAAAATATTAGCATGGTATTGGTTTATTACTTTTTTGGACTGTTACGGTAATTTCTTGCTTTGAATATTGAGGTTTCAAAGGGCCTCTCTATAACTGTGATTGGCTGTTATAGACCCCCCTCTGCTCTCGGTGATGCATTTTCTTCTTTGACGCACCTTATGTCTAAACTTCTTTACAGTGAAATGATCTTGATTGGTGATCTCAACTGGTGTTGGTTAAAGCCGGTGTCTGATGATTTAAAACAGAATCTTACCCAGTTGATTAATTCACCCACTCGCCCAAATCTTAAATGCCCAGATAAATCTACCCTGATTGATTTGATATTGACAAATGTTCCACATAAATATTCTGCGGTTGGTGTTTTTTGTAATGATTTAAGTGACCATTYTGCTGTTGTTGCTGTTAGAAATACTAAGGTTCCAAAGACAAATCCACGTTTTATTRGTAAGAGAAATTTGAAGTGTTTTAATGAGCAGGCTTTCTTTCATGATTTGTTTTATTTTGACTGGAGCAAGATTGAGCTTATCCCTGATGTGGAAACTGCCTGGATATTCTTTCATTATGGTTTTTTCCCAAATAGTAAACAAACATGCCCCATTCCGCAGGTTCAGGGTTAAAGGGCGGGATAATCCATGGTTTTCTTCTGAGCTGTCTTGTATTATTCACGACCGTAATCTAGCCTGGGCTAAAGCAAGGAAATCWTGTTCTGATGCTGATTGGCTTATTTTTAGGCAGTTAAGAAACAAGTGTTCTTTTCTTCTCAGGAAGGCCAAGTCTGAATATTTTATGTCTGTTACCACTGATAACCTGAATGACCCTAGAAAGTTTTGGAATGCTATTAAGTCTATGTCTGGTATCAGTAATGTTAATGAATTACCGTCATGTGTTTTGAAGGACTCTGTTGCTATATATGACAAAACTGAAATGCTGAATTGTTTCAATGAGCATTTTGTATCATCTGGTAGGCTGTTTGATTCAGTGTCCTCTGTCTCTGTACAACCCTGTGTGGATGAACCAGTGTCTTCTGTCTCTGTACAACCCTGTGTGGATGAACCAGTGAGAGCTGGTCAAACTTTTAGCTTTCTGCCATTCTCAGTGCAGGTGGTACATAAAGCCCTGAAATCCTTAGATCAAAGAAAGCTTGCAGGTCCTGATCTTTTGGATCCCTGCTTTTTAAATCTGGCAGCTGATTTCATAGCTGAACCACTTACATATCTGTTCAATCTAACCTTGGAATGTAATGAAATTCCAAGATTCTGGAAATCAGCTTTTGTCCTACACTTTTAAAAGGGGGAGATCCAACTCTTTAAATAATTATAGGCCAATCTCAAAGCTGTCACCCCTGGTGAAAATACTTGAAACCTTGTAAGTGAACAGATAAAAAGTTTTTATTTACTAACTCTATTTATCAATGTACCAATCGGGCTTCAGGAAGAAGCATAGCACAATTACAGCAGCCATGAAGGTTTTAAATGTATCACTGAAGCCCTTGACAAAAAAACAGCACTGTGTCTCACTTTTTATTGATCTCTCTAAGGCTTTTGATACAGTTGATCATGCTATACTAAGGCAGAGATTGTTGAGTGTAGGTCTTTCGGAGCATGCAGTTGCATGGTTTGCTAACTATCTGTCTGATAGAACTCAGTGCACTCAATTTGATGGGCTTATGTCTGTTAAATTGTCTGTCCTGAATGGTGTGCCCCAAGGCTCTGTACTTGGTCCTCTCTTATTCACTATTTATATAAATGATTTAGACAAAAATGTCCAAAATGCACAACTTCAATTTATGCTGATGATACTGTTATTTACTGTTGTGCCTCATCTCTTACAAAAGCTTTCCAGAACTTGCAAACTGCTTTTTATACTGTTCAACATACCTTGTGTCAATTGAAGCTTATCCTCAATACTGACAAAACTAAACTAATGGTGTTTTCTAATGCAAGAAATAGACCTCTGAACCTATCACCTATTACTACCTGTCAGGGCAAGGAGATTGAGGTTGTAACCTCATATAAATATCTTGGAATTCTAATTGATGACGGCCTCTCTTTTAAATTGCATATTCAACAACTTACAAAAAAATTGAAGCTGAAATTGGGATTTTATTTTTGGAATAAGGCCTGTTTTTCTTTTGAAGCCAGAAGGAGGCTAGTATCAGCTACATTTATGCCTTTACTAGACTATGGGGATATTTTATATATGAATGCTTCCGCTCAGTGTTTGAGATCAATTGACACTCTTTACCATGGCACTTTGAGATTTATTTTAAACTGCAAAACCCTTACGCACCACTGCACTTTATATACCAGGGTTGGCTGGCCTTCTCTAGTCACTCGTAGGCTCAGTCACTGGTATACTTTTATTTACAAAGCCATTTTGGATTTACTACCTTTTTATTTGGGCATTTTTATTGTTCAGAAATGTGGTGGGTACTCTCTTCGTTCGCTAGACTTTATCCTGCTAACTGTTCCAAATGTCCGAACTGAATTTGGTAAAAGGTCTTTTATGTACTCTGCGCCATCGTCTTGGAACACCTTACAAAATAATTTTAAACTGGAAGAACTTGTCCCGATTGGTGTCTTTAAATCACTGATGAAGGATTTTGAGGCTGATTCCCTGACCTGTCAATGTTTTTAATTTGCTGTTTTTGATATTGTTATACTCTTGTGAATTCAATGGTTTTTACTAGATTACTTGTAGTTTTTCATGTTGTCTGTCTGTAATTTTTGTAATGACTTGGTGCTGCCTATCTTGGCCAGGACGCTCTTGAAAAATAGATTTTAAATCTCAATGAGCCCTTCCTGGTTAAATAAAGGTTAAATAAAAAAATAAAATAAAAAATATGAGAATTTGGGGGAAATTTCGGTAAAATGCACAATATCTGATTTAAAAAAACATAATAATAATTATGAAATAGATACAGTGCCCTCAGAAAGTATTCACACACCTTGACTTTTCCACATGTGGTTGTATTGCAGCCTGAATTTAAAATGTAATAAATCGAGATTTTATTTTGTCTCTGGCCTACACACAATACCCCATATTTTCAAAGTGGAATGATATATATATATATATATATATATACATTCACTACCATTCAAAAGTTTGGGGTCACTTAGAAATGTCCTTGTTTTCCATGAAAACATACATGAAATAAGTTGCAAAATGAATAGGAAATATAGTCAAGACACTGACAAGGTTATAAATAATAATTTTTAATTTAAATAATAATTGTGTCCTTCAAACTTTGCTTTCGTCAAAGAATCCTTAATTTGCAGCAATTACAGCCTTGCAGACATTTGCTATTCTTGTTGTCAATTTGTTGAGGTAATCTGAAGAGATTTCACCAGATGCTTCCTGAAGAACCTCCCACAAATTGGATTGGCTTGATGGCCACTTCTTATGTACCATACGGTCAAGCTGCTCCCACAACAGTTCAATTGGGTTGAGATCCGGTGACTGTGCTGGCCACTCCATTATAGACAGAACACCAGCTGACTGCTTCTTCCCTAAATAGTTCTTGCATAGTTTGGAGCTGTGCTTTGGGTCATTGTCCTGTTGTAGGAGGAAATTGGCTCCAATTAAGCACCGTCCACAGGGTATGGCATGGCGTTGCAAAATGGAGTGATAGCCTTCCTTCTTCAAGATCCCTTTTACCCTGTACAAACCTCCCACTTTACCACCACCAAAGCACCCCCAGACCATCGCATTGCCTCCACCATGCTTGACAGATGGCATTAAGCACTCCTCCAGCATCTTTTCATTTTTTCTGCGTCTCAAGAATGTTCTTCTTTGTGATCCGAACACCTCAAACTTAGATTCATCTGTCCATAACATTTTTTCCCAATCTTCCCCTCGCCAGTCTGAGATATGGCTTTTTCTTTGCAACTCTGTCTAGAAGGCCAGCATCCCAGAGTCTTCTCTTCACTGTTGACGTTTAGACTGGTGTTTTGCGGGTACTATTTAATGAAGCTGCCAGTTGAGGACTTGTGAGGCTTCTGTTTCTCAAACTAGACATTCTAATGTACTTGTCCTCTTGCTCAGTTGTGCACCGGGGCCTCCCACTCCTCTTTCTATTCTGGTTAGAGCCAGATAAAGCTGTTCTGTGAAGGGAGTAGTACACAGCGATGTACGAGATCTTCAGTTTCTTGGCAATTTCTCGCATGGAATAGCCTTCATTTCTCAGAACAAGAATAGACTGATGAGTTTCAGAAGAAAGTTCTTTGTTTCTGGACATTTTGAGCCTGTAATCGAACCCACAAATGCTGATGCTCAAGATACTCAACTAGTCTAAAGAAAGCCAGTTTTATTGCTTCTTTAATCAGCTCAACTGTTTTCAGCTGTGCTAACATAATTGCAAAAGGGTTTTCTAATGATCAATTAGCCTTTTAAAATTATAAACTTGGATTAGCTAACACAACGTGCCATTGGAACACAGGAGTGATGGTTGCTGATAATGGGCCTCTGAACGCCTATGTAGATATTCCATAAAAAATCTGCCGTTTCCAGCTATAATAGTCATTTACAACATTAACAATGTCAACACTGTATTTCTGATCAATTTGATGTTATTTTAATGGACAATTTTTTAAATTATCTTTCAAAAACAAGGACATTTCTAATTGACCCCAAACTTTTGAACGGGAGTGTATATATATTTTTTTAACAAATGAATTACAAATGAAAAGCTGAAATGTCTTGAGTCAATAAGTATTTAACCCCTTTTTTATGGCAAGCCTAAATAAGTTCAGGAGTAAAAATTTGCTTAACAAGTTACATAATAAGTTGCATGGACTCATTCTGTGTGCAATAATAGTGTTTAACATGATTTTTGAATGACTACCTCATCCCTGAACCCAACACATCCAAATATGTGTAAGGTCACTCAATCGTGCAGTGAATTTCAAACACAGATTCAACCATAAAGACCAGGGAGGTTTTCCAATGCCTCGCAAAGAAGGGCACCTATTGGTAGATGGGTAAAAATAAAAAGCAGACATTAAATATCCCTTTGAGCATGGTGAAGTTAAAAAATTACACTTTGAATGGTTTATCAATACACCCAGTCACTACAAAGATACAGGCCTTCCTAACTCAGTTGCCGGAGAGGAAGGAAACTGCTCAGGAATTTTTCCATGAGGCCAATGATGACTTTAAAACAGTTACAGTTTAATGGCTGTGATAGGAGAACTCTGAGGATGGATCAACAACATTGTAGTTACTCCACAATACTAACCTAAATGACAGTGAAAAGAAGGAAGCCTGTACAGAATAAAAATATTCCAAAACATGTACCCTGTTTGCAACAAGGCACTAAAGTAATACTGCAAAAAAAACGTGGCAAAGCAATTACATTTTTTGTCCTGAATAGAAAGTGTTATGTTTGGAGAAAATCCAATACAAAACATTACTGCGTACCGCTCTTCATATTGTCAAGCATAGTGGTGGCTGCATCTTGTTATGGGTATGTTTGTAATTGTTAAGGACTGGGGAGTTTTTCAGGATAAAAAAGAAACGGAATGGCGCTAAGCACAGGCAAAACCCTAGAAGAAAACCTGTTTCAGTCTGCTTTCCATGAGACACTGGGAGATGAATTCACCTTTCAGAGGGACAATAACATAAAACACAAGGCCAAATCTACACTGGAATTGCTTACCAAGAAGACTGACTGATACTGAGTGGCCGAGTTACAGTTTTGACTTAAATCTACTTGAAAATCTATGGCAAGACCTGAAAATGTTTGTTTCAATATCTAGCAATGATCAACAACCAATTTGACAGAGTTTGAAGAATTTTTTAAAGAATAATGGGTAAATGTTGCACAATTCAGGTGTGGAAAGCTCTATGAGACTTACCCKGAAAGACTCACAGTTGTAATCGCTGCCAAAGGTGCTTCTACAAAGTATTGACTCAGGGGTGTGAATACTTGTGCAAATTAGATATTTTGGCATTTCATTTTCAATAAATGTGAAAAAAAATTCTACAAACATGTTTTCAAGGCAATAATTTTTTTATTCAGGCTGTAAAACAATAAAATGTGGAATAAGTCAAGGGGTATGAATACTTTCTGAAGGCACTGTAAGTACATATCCTAACTTCAGTGAGCCAAGAGGAAATTTAGTGGAAAATGACCCATGAGAATATTTGGGTCAAATGTGACCCAGCTACAGTTTATGGGGAAAATAAGTAATATTATTTATGTAAAATAATATTTTGTACAATATGTTTGAATTTTTGGAGTATGATAAATATGAATTTGTGTTTTACATTTTTCTGTCACAATTTTTGTCCTGTTTCACCTCCAATTCAAGCCACCAGGAGGCCTGAGTGTAACGCATATAGAACCTTACAATTGGGAGTTTAAAAGCTGGAGTTGGGACACAGGCATTTTGGCATTGATTGCCCTGTAAATTTGTTTCAGTTGGGTTGATTCAGACAGTCTGTTGTTTTACGCTATGGAAGTTTGCAAGAGTATTATATGGTTATCACGGTCATATTCATTAGGACATGCATACCCTAGCAAATGTGGATGGATTGAATCTCATCCCTTTTAAGAAATGGCACTGGGTATTACATTTACATAACATTTGATTAGTTTAGCAGACAATCTCATTTGCGATTTACAGTTAGTGCACTCATCTTAAAGGGGTCATCTTCTACAGCCATAGAAAATATGTAATTGCTACATCAATTTTTGGACTATTAATGATATGTACCTATTGATTGTTGAAGAATATAATTTATACACTGAGTGTTCAAAACATTAGGAACACCTGCTCTTTCCATCACATACAGAGCCTTCAGAAAGTGTTCATAGCCCTTCACTTATTCCACCTTGTTGTGTTAAATCCTGAATTCAAAATGGATTAAATATATCATTTTTCTCACCCATCTACACACAATACCCCATAACTGGAAAACATGTTTTCAGAAATTGTAGCAWATTTGTTGAAAATGAAATTCAGATAGATCTAATTTACATAAGTATTTACACCTCTGAGTCCCCCCTTGTAGAAGCATGTTTGGCAGCGATTACACCTAAAAGTCTTTCTGGGTAAGTCTCTAAGAGCTTTCCACAACTGGATTGTGAAACATTTGCCCACTATTATTTTCAAAATTCTTCAAGCTCTGTCAAATTGGTTGTTGATCATTGCTAGACAAACATTTTCCGGTCAAGCCATAGATTTTCAAGTAGATTTAACTCAAAACTGTATCTCAGCCACTCAGGACCATTCCCCGTCTTCTTGGAAAGCAACTCCAGTTTAGATTGGGCCTTGTGTTCTAGGTGATTGTCCTGCTGAAAGGTGCATTCATCTCCCAGTCTCTCGTGGAAAGCAGACTGAACCAGGTTTTCCTCTAGGATTTTGCTTGTGCTTAGCTCCATTAGTTTTTAATCCTGAAAACTCCCCTATCCGTAAGGATTCCAAGCGAACCCATAACGTGATGCAGCCACCATTATGCTTGAAAATATGAATAGTGGTACTCAGTAATGTGTAACACTTTGTATTCAGGACAAAAATGTAATTGCTTTGCCACATTTCTTGCAGTATTACTTTAGTGCCTTACTGCAAAGAGGATGCATGTTTTGGAATATTTTTATTCTGTACAGGCTACCTTCTTTTCACTGTAATTTAAGTTAGTTTTGTGGAGTAACTACAATGTTGTTGATCCATCCTCAGAGTTTTCCTATCACAGACATTAAACTGTAACTGTTTTAAAGTCACCATTGGCCTCATGGTAAAATCCCTGAGTGGTTTCCTTCCTCTCTGACAAGTGAGTAAGGAAGGCCTGTATCTTTGTCGTGACTGGGTGTGTTGATACACCATCCAAAGTGTAATTTATAACTTCACCATGCTCAAAGGGATATTGAATATTTTTTATTTTGTACAGGTTTCCTTCTTTTCACTCTGTCATTTAGTATTGGGAGGATGCTCTAGCCAACAAACAGCAGAGACTTGAGGACACCATTCCAACCTGGAACTGAGCTAGATACAAATTCAATTAGCACTAAGGTGTGAAGTAAAAGGCCTTTGGGCCCAACAAGTGTCAGGAGTCCTTGAAGCGTCCTCTGAAGCCCCGTCTTGCTGTCCAAAGACCATTCACTGGCATTTTCTACAAGAAAGCTTCTTCCAAGTGGGTGTGACACCTACTCCCATTGCCTGCTGCACTGCTGCTTGGATTCCACCTGGCGATCTGTTCACCGTCTGCCCTGGCCTGTCTCCCCCTGTCTGGTACAGGTACCTCCATCACACTCACCCGTCTCTCCCGAGCTTTCGCTCGCCTCCAGCACACACGCACTGTTGGGGCGACTGACATGAACTTACAATGGCTAGCCCCAAGTCTTTAAATATTACTTTTTTTTCTTGTGCATTTTGCTATTTGCCTCATGACTCCTGCATACTTTGTTGACTACAAACTTTCTTTCCCCAACCGTGGGACAGACTATGTTTGTTCCCACACTCGGGACTCTGACTCTCTACTGGTTACACAGACTTTTGGCCTCCCATCCTATTCTAACCACCTCTCGCCGGCTTTGTATTCATGTTACCTGATGAAATTGCTGTACAATATGATCTTGTTGCCATCTGATGCACATTCAGATGTCATAAATCAGCACTGCAGATCTCTCCCTGTACTGTGCCGTGCCTTGATTGTATTACTGTTGATGATATCTGGAAATGCGTGTGTACACCCTGGCCCATCTATAGTTGCTAACCCAATTCTGACTTGTGCTCTGATATCTGCTTCACTGATTTCTGCTCTCGTAAAAGCCTGGGTTTTCTGCACGTTAACACTAAAAGCTTATTACCTAAAATGGATCAATTGAAAGTGTGAGTTCACAGCTCCAATCCAAATGTGTTGGTCATCACTGAGACGTGGTTAAGAAAGAGTGTTTTGAATACTGGTGTTAACCTTTCTGGTTCTAACCTTTTTCGGCAAGACAGATCTTCAAAAAGTGGGGGAGTGGCAATCTTTACCAAGGATCACCTTCAGTGCTCGGTTGTCTCCATCAAGTCTGTCCCCAAACAATTTGATTTGCTGGTTTTAAGCATTAAACTTTCAAATAAACTCAGCAAAAAAAGAAACGTCCTCTCACTGTCAACTGCATTTATTTTCAACATACTGTGTAAATATTTGTATGAACATAACAGGATTCAACAACTTAGACATAAACTGAACAAGTTCCACAGACATGTGACTAACAGAAATTGAATAATGTGTCCCTGAACAAAGGGGGGGTCAAAATCAGAAGTAACAGTCAGTATCTGTTGTGGCCACCAGCTGCATTAAGTACTGCAGTGCTTCTCTCTCCTCCTCATGGACCAAGGCTCAATCCTAGGCCCCACGCTCTTCTCAATTTACATCAACAACATAGCTCAGGCAGTAGGAAGCTCTCTCATCCATTTATATGCAGATGATACAGTCTTATACTCAGCTGGCCCCTCCCTGGATTTTATGTTAAACGCTCTACAACAAAGCTTTCTTAGTGTCCAACAAGCTTTCTCTACCATTAACCCTGTTCTGAACACCTCCAAAACAAAGGTCATGTGGTTTGGTAAGAAGAATGCCCCTCTTCCCACAGGTGTTATTACTACCTCTGAGCGTTTCGAGCTTGAGGTAGTCACCTCATACAAGTACTTGGGAGTATGGCTAGGCGGTGCACTGTCCTTCTCTCAGCACATATCAAAGCTGCAGGCTAAAGTTAAATCTAGACTTGGTTTCCTCTATAATAATCGCTCCTCTTTCACCCCAGCTGCCAAACTAACCCTGATTCAGATGACCATCCTACCCATGTTAGATTACGGAGACATAATTTATAGATCGGCAGGTAACGGTGCTCTCGAGCGGCAAGACGTTCTTTACCATTCGGCCATCAGATTTGCCGCCAATGCTCCTTATAGTACACATCACTGCACTCTATACTCCTCTGTAAACTGGTCATCTCTGTATACCCATTGCAAGATCCACTGGTTGATGCTTATTTATTAAACCCTCTTAGGCCTTACTCCCCCCTAGCTGAGATATCTACTGCAGCCCTCATCCTCCACATACAACACCCATTCTGCCAGTCACATTCTGTTAATGGTCCCCAAAGCACACACATCCCTGGGTCGCTCCTCTTTTCAGTTCGCTGCAGCTAGCGACTGGAACGAGCTGCAACAAACACACAAACTGGACAGTTTTATCTCAATCTCTTCATTCAAAGACTCAATCATGGACACTCTTACTGACAGTTGTGGCTGCTTTGTGTGATGTACTGTTGTCTCTACCTTCTTGACCTTTGTGCTGTTGACTGTGCCCAATAATGTTTCTACCATGTTTTGTGCTGCTACCATGTTGTGTTGCTACAATGTTGTTGTTATGTTGTTTTGCTACCATGCTGTGTTGTCATGTGTTGCTGCCTTGCTATGTTGTTGTCTTAGGTCTCTCTTTATGTAGTGTTGTCTCTCTTGTTGTGATGTGTATTTTGTCCTATATTTATGTTGTATTTATTTATTTATTTTAATCCCAGGCCCCCGTCCCCGCAGGAAGCCTTTGGTAGGCCGTCATTGTAAGTAAGAGTTTGTTCTTATCTGACTTGCCTAGTTAAATAAAGGTTAAATAAATAAAATAAAAATTGTGGAGTAACTATAATATTGTTGATCCATCCTCAGTTTTCTCCTATCACAGCCATGGAGTACAGAGATGAGGTAGTCATTCAAATATCATGTTAAACACTATTATTGTACACAGAGTCCATGCAACTTATTGTGACTTTTTAAGCACATTTTTACTCCTGAACCTATTTAAGCTTGCCATAACAAAGAGGTTGAATACTTATTGACTCAAGACATTTCAGGTCTTCAGTTAAAACATAATTCCACTTTGACATCATGGGGTATTGTTTGTAGGCCAGTTACAAAATATCTATATTTAATCAATTTTAAATTCAGGCTGTAACGCAACAGTCTCCCTCAACAAATTATATTTAAAAACAAGTTTTATTAGATATAATTACTGGGAATAAATATAGTGACATAACACATTGTACACAGAGACATCTAGAACAGGGATCTTTAACCTTTTCATGCCCAGCGACCCCCCCCACCCCACCCCATGTTAGCAACACATCTTGTCTTATCAGGTGAATGATAATGGCAAGGAGAAGCAATCAACATATTAAAATGAATGGATTTGGTAGACCTGCTCTTTCCATGACAGACTGACCAGGTGAAATCTATGATCCCTTATTGACATCACTTTAAGGATGTTTAACCCTTGAGATAATTGAGACATGGATTGTGTATGTTTGCCATTCAGAGGGTGAAAGGGCAAGACAAAATATTTAAGTGCCTTTGAACGGGGTATGGTAGTAGGTGCCAGGCGCACCGGTTTGAGTGTCTACTGCAACGCTGCTGGGTTTTATGTTGAAGAGTTTCCTGTGTATCAAGAATGGTTCACCATCCAAAGGACATCCAGCCAACTTCACACAACTGTGGGAAGCATTGGAGTCAACATCCCTGTGGAACACTTGACACCTTGTCGAATCCATGACCCGACGAATTGAGGCTGTTCTGAGGGCAAAGGGGGGTGAAACTCAATATCAGGAAGGCGTTTCTAATGTTTTGTACACTCAGTGTAAATGCCTCATGAGCTTAGTTCAACTGTCATACCCCATCAGAATCCAAAATACAAGCTTGTTTTTACTTTGTTTGTAAACAAAGTATAAACACCATATAGCCTCAAATGCTACTTTTAACCATGTTTTGTATATTATGGAAGGTCACTCCTTGCAACCATAGCTCTATGAATTTCAGTGGTTACATTTCTCCAGCCCCAGTAGTCAGCTTTTTACCAAAACGGGGAGGACGATTTGTTATCGTTTCAACAGCTGATTGCTGCTTTAAGGTCCCCAGCTAAGACAACCAACCATCACATTAAGTAAAAATGTTCCTCAAAGCAGTCATCACTGAGCTGATCAAGTAAATGAAGTGGTAACCAAGGACTATTGTGGAAATTATATGAATCCCTATTGAACTAAGTATATGGCTCTACTCTGACGGCACAGATCTCAACTTTCAAAGACCTTCTAGTACTTTATACTGCACATATCTGTACATCTACGCATACCTTTTTTCACACTACTGAGCCAAACCCTAGGATTATTCTAGGCCAAGCCAAGCTCTACTGTGCCAGCCTGGTTACACATCCATTGTAGTTGCTAAAACTGTGCTGGAAAGGACCATGTGAAAGCCAGCTCCGTACGGTTGGGGTTAGCACAAGAGTGTGAAAAGGGTATGAGTATGCTTAGTTCCTGGAAGTCAATATCAATACCATTTCCACTGACTTCAAATGTTACTGTCAATTATGAAGCACAGACATGTTTTGCTGGAAGTCTGCCAACGTTTGGCCTTTTATTGGACAATGTAACAAAGGTAGATCAGACAACACAAATCAACAGAATCAACATTCAAAGTGACAAACACACCAAGAGGTTTTCATAAAGTGCTGACCAAGAAAACAGACAAAGTAACTTAGACATGAAGACCACATAGAAAAGTAAAAATATGATCAATGAAAAGACTCAGATGACAAAACAAATTAAAATCTACCTCACGATAACTTCCCCCTCTGGAAAATGATTAATGGCTTTGCTTGTCCCTTAGTTGCCATCGCCTCTACGTGTTCAAAGGATGTGTAACAGGCATATTATCAGTAGTAATTCATTTGAGATTTGACCATGTAATAAAAAATAAAAAAACTCAGTCCGAGCGCTTGTACTTTGTGCAATTCTCATTTGTAAAAACAAATATTAAAACCCTAGTTTCTAGTACATTCTAAAGCCACTCAGCAACAACAGTCATTTCTAAAGGCACACGAGAAACATTACAACAGTGCTTAATTTGACCTCTAAAATGGAAAACACCCCATCATCCTCCAGTCTGTGACAAAGAGAAACAAACGTCTATATTCAATCAAACCTCCATCAATGAAAAGCTTATCCACACTGAGCACAAACATTCAGTCCAGTTATACTTCCTGTCAAACATTTGGTTACAATAACCTGCTTTGTAATGAATAATTAACATTTGCAAAGTGTGCTGCCTTAGTTAGCTCTGCACAGAAATGACCCTTTCTGAAAAGAAAATGCCAATGTTTAAAAAGTATAACTTTTATATGCAGAGAAAAATATGTATCAGATCAGATGGACAAAGATAGAGCCCTCTAGGGAACCTCAAGACATACGAATAGACATTAGAAAGCTTTCAAAAACACTCAAAATGATGGAAAAAGGATAAGAAACAAAAGGCTGTTGATGGGATGTTGGTTTACAACGCTTCCATTGAGTGTTTCTGTGTTAGGCTTAAGACTGAATTGAGCTGACCTCAGATAAAATCAGTATCACTCACTTCTCAACCCATTCAAAGACAGTATAAAAACATACTTATTGTCAAATGCTATTGAAGCATGAGCTTTCGACAACAGGACAATAAAATGACAAGGTAAGTAACAAAGAAAATCGTACCAACTGAGAAACAAATGTAAAGATGGTAGCGGTGCAAATGGCGTTTTGAAAGTTACACACTGGAGTGTGTCTTGACAGTTGCTGCATCTGTAACCGGTTGGGTATATATTTGTGTGGACATTGGTGTTCTTCAGAATCCTGGTTGGGGACTTATTCAGACAAATACCGTGATGGAAGCACTAATGTTCAGTAGGACAGTACAGTCCCTCCCCGTCACGTTACTACGCCTCACGTCTTCTGATGCCTTCTACCGTTCATTTCAAAATAAGGGTCCTCGCTTTTGTTCTTGAGTTGGGTCTTCTTTGTGAGAGCAGTGTTCTTTTGGGAAGGGAGGGCTTTGATGTTGGGGCTGGTATTTTGGGGGGCCGTTTTGGTGGGCTGCGGTTTGAGAGAGGGGGTGATGGCAGAGGGCACTTGCCTCCGTACTGCCCTCTGGGCAGTTGGTACCGTTCTCTGGTTGGTCTTGCCAACAGCAGTAGAGCCACTAGGGGCCCCTGGTAACGGCCCAGGGGTGCCGCCACATAGAGGCACAACCACTTTGGAGATGGCCCTGGTTTGGGCCTGGCTTTTGGCTGTGGTGTCTTTGCTCTTGGGGAGTGAGATGGTGGATTTGGGCAGGGCTGTTGTGGCAGTCCTGGAGGTAGGGGTTAGTGTCCTGGCGGGTTGGGCTGTTGCCGGCCTGGGTGTTGGCACAGTAACACGGGGGGTTGGACGGACCCGTCTGGCAGCATCCAGACGAAGGCGCGAGGCCGGGGAGGCGGGCCGTCTCTGAGACAGGCGGCGTTGAGTGGCGCCGGTTGGGGGTCGGCCCTCTTTCTGGAAGGGGACCCTTGATGGGGCTGTGGCGGGGCGAGGCACTGTGATGGAGGTGTGGGTGGATGGAGTGGAGGAGGGTTTAGGACATTTACGGGAGGGCTCGGGGCACACAGGGCTACGAGGCTGGGAGAGGGCGCCACGAGGGGACGGCCTGAGCTTCAGCTTGGGGGCAGAAGGAGCCACGGCTGAGGAAGAAGAGGAATGGAGCAGAGGCGCCGTCTGCTGGCTCTTGCCACTGTGAATGGAAGGGCTTGGGCCCTGCTGCGAAGACAGGGTGGACAACACAGCAGCCACCTTCTTGGGGATTGGCAAGGGCTTCTGGGTGGG
The DNA here is from genome assembly GCF_002910315.2 of Salvelinus sp. IW2-2015. NCBI lineage: Eukaryota > Metazoa > Chordata > Actinopteri > Salmoniformes > Salmonidae > Salvelinus > Salvelinus sp. IW2-2015. The sequence continues at coordinate 1,756,520 of NC_036840.1, read as the reverse complement.
CTTCTTGGGGGAGGGAAGGGGCATCTGCAGGATCTTTTTGGGTGCTGCGGCTGCTTTCCTGGGCAGAGTAGGGGTCGAGACGGGGGTGCAGGTGGCTTTGGAGGCCGAACCAGAGGAAGACGAGGAYGAAGACGAGGGGATGAGGTTGACTGCAGCGAGAGGGTCCATGTCAGGTGGAGGGGCRGCTGCTGCAGAGCCGTGGCCCGGTGGKCCCTTCTGGTATGCCAGGATCTTCTGCTCCAGAGTGGTGAACTGGAGCACCCGGCCAGGGTCGTACTTGAGCAGGAAACCCCTTAGGGTGTCCCAGCCACCCCCCACACGCACCATCACATGCTTCCCATGCAGCATCTATCACAGTGAGAGAGAGAGTGACATTGTGAGACATTGCAGTTGGTCTCTTTAAAGGGTTAACCGCATCTACACTCCCTCCCACTACTACTTACCACTCACTCCTACTTACCACTCACTCCTACTACTACTTACCACTCACTCCTACTACTACTTACCACTCACTCCTACTACTACTTACCACTCACTCCTACTACTACTTACCACTCACTCCTACTACCACTACTTACTGCTCACTACTCACTCCTAACCGCTCACTACTCACTCCTAACCACTCACTTCTCACCACTCACTTCTCACTCCTAACCACTCACTTCTCACTCCTAACCACTCACTTCTCACTCCTAACCACTCACGTTCTCACTCCTAACCACTCACTTCTCACTCCTAACCACTCACTTCTCACTCCTAACCACTCACTTCTCACTCCTAACCACTCACTTCTCACTCCTACTACCACCACAACTAACCACTCACTACTCACTCCTACTACCACCAACTAATATCTACAGTGCTGCCAACTACTATCTACAGCTACCATCTATTTTTCAGCTGCTGTTTGATGGAAGTGTTAACGCTGTACCTTGGCCAATAATGATGTAATCCCTCCTGTAGGTCCAGTACTAACAAGATCCACTCTGCTTCCCTAATGAGCTTAGGGTGTGATCTGCTGCTGTGTAGAACCGTGAGCAACAGACAGACGTTTCCTCCTTCCTTTACCCTACACCGCTGGGTTTTACACTTGGCACGGCCTTTTACTTTCCAGTTGTATCACCATTTTATCAGCCTTAAATACCCAACATCGGTACTAAGCTTACTTTCCCAAAATGTCTTTGTCTCAAGTCTACAGGACTATCTAGTAGGTTGGTCTCAAGTCTACAGGACCATCTAGTCTATATAGTAGGGTTGGTCTCAAGTCTACAGGACTATNGGTCTCAAGTCTACAGGACTATCTAGTAGGTTGGTCTCAAGTCTACAGGACCATCTAGTCTATATAGTAGGGTTGGTCTCAAGTCTACAGGACTACGTAGTCTATATAGCAGGTTGGTCTCAAGTCTACAGGACTATTCAGTCTATAGTATGTGAAGGTATAAAGGACCAGACAAGTACTGACCATAGAATTACGTCATGTGTAGTAATTTAATTTATACGGTGCTGACACAGCCAAACGTGTGCCAGGTACCAAGACTGAACCTTTGGATTAGTGGCCAGGTAATGAATGAGGTTACGGTGGAGAGATGTTTCCTGGTCTCTTGGCAGAGGACAGAAAGGGTGTGTCACTAGCTACAGGTCTAATGCTCACTTAGCAGTGGAATTGACCCCAACACTGGTGTTCAATGCTTGGTTGGGAGTGTTCAGTGTGTCACTATACAGTGTGTGCTGCTCACCCGGATGAAGAGGGTCTTGTCTCCCAGTCTGTAACGGCCCTCTGACAGGTATTCAATAGATACTCTCTGGGAGCAGTTACACGGAGGCTCGTCCGTCAGATGTTGCTCCTGTAACACAGAGATGGAGAATTAACATGGGTCTATAGAGTCCTGGATAAGTAAGTAAGAACATGAGAAAGAAATTCTCTAAAACATTGAGAAACCCTGTTTCATTATCCATCGCCTAAGGATAAAGCGGAGTTGCTAACAGGAAAACCCAATGAACCGATGAACTCAAATGAACCAATTTTAAGTTGAAAAGACTTGAAAGGCTATAGAACAGCATTCAGTAGCAGCCTCTGAATACTGTAGTTGAAGAGGACCGCTTTGGCAAACACACTAATCAAAGGCTAAGAGTCATGCAGCTTAGGCTGTGGACACAGGAAGCGTTCTGATGTTTGTTGATGTTGTGACTGCGCTGCATTGGTGCCACAGGCTACAGAGTCACATGACCCCGGATGGATGGAGCATCACAAGGACCATAATGACTCATACAGCCCTGAGCAGCGAGGCAACTAGAGCCACTGCTGCCGCCATTTTGGATCTGATGAACTGGGTCACCAACTAACTATTTTAATAGAACAACAAGAGATGAGACGAAAGTGGAGCCGAGTCCCTATTTAGTCAGTACAAATTTGACAATAGCAGTTTTAACTCTTGGAGTGACTTACCCCAGGCTGGTAGAGGCCCCCATGCTGGCAACACACAGTGAAGGTTTTGACTGCAGGAGCAGGCTCTGTAGTCTTCAGCAGGGTCTCCTCCAGCTCAATCTCCTTCTCCAGTTTCACCAGTACCGGAGGCTCCACCCCATACCTATGGAGAAAAACAGATCAGTTCAGTGCTCTAAAGGGACTGTTAGGATAGGAAAAAAGATGCCACACATTTGCTGCATTGTCCATCTTTCTACCCCAACACAGCTGCAACATACCACATTTCATAACTACAGGATCAGTGAAAGGTCAAAACAAAATGTGGTGGTCATGTTCTAGAATGATCTTATCTTACATTTGTCACAGTGCAACACCTACAGCACATACAGTGCCAGTCAAAAGTTTGGACACACCTACACATTCAAGGGTTTTTCTTTATTTTTTACATTGTAGAATAATAGTGAAGACATCAAAACTATGAAATAACACATGGAATCACTGTAGGCATGTCCAAACTTTTGACTGGTACTGTACATCATCAATCAACCAAGGGAAACTTACTTGGAGACGATGCGGCCGATCTCTAGCAGACACAGACACACCTGCCTGGGATCCTTGTGCAGAACTGCGAGACAGAGAAAATACATATTGTAGAGAGACGACATGGTTGTATAGTATCGCAGCAGTGTCACAAACCCATTACTTTTAACGAGGTGTTCACATAAAGAACTTATGTTAATTGCTCTCTATGGTGGATCCTATTATGTCATTAAGGAGGATGGCTTAAACAAAAGCCAGACAATGTCTGCAGTGGAGGCATCTGCTCCGTTCAGTCATCAAAGGCTTACAACTCAGCCCATGTTTCTTTGAACCGATTAAGCTAAGAAGCCATTAATCAACTCCAAGGGTAATGTCGTAATATATCAAACAACACCAAGGGCAACATAGTAATGTATTAATCAACTCCTAGGTAATTAACTCCAAGGATAATGTAGTAATGTTACAAGAGTGGTGGGATGGAATGGAGTTGGACCCTACCTCAACTGTACAACCATGGTTCTGCTCTACTGATTACACAAGACGGAATGGGTTTTGGTTTGATTGATACCTGTGGACATTCGTGCTAGAACGCTAAGCTAACTAGAGGCTGCCGAGAAAAAATAACCCAAATATGCACTTCAAAACTGTCTGGAGCGATGGCCGTTTGTGATTAGCTCCTACTTGCTGTGCTTACTGGTCAGTACAGCCTCCCCACCAACTAAAACACGTACCTAGGCCCTCCGATTCAAACAGGTATGTCTCTTCCACGCCTATGTGGCGACACCAGCCCAGGAAGTTGGCAGTGTTGTCGCGGGCGAAAAAGGACCCTGGAGAGGCATTGCACTTACATGCCACCTTCTTCATGGGAAACAACTGCAGGGAAAGGCATTCAAAAAGTACAACAAATTAACCACACATGCATTGCATCACAGTTGACATATGACCATTCTTGGTTAGGTAATATTTTCAAATGGACAGAAAAACAAAACATTTCAGAACCAAACGCACCAACTCTTTTCAGATGGGAAACAGACCGCCATCTCAAACTACCCTATCCTTACCACTCTCCCCACTCTTCCTTAATATCCTGTTCCCCCTGCCATTCCTCTAATCACAGCTCACCTTGCCCATATCCGAGGCCCCGCTCTGAGAGATCCTGCTCTGCAGAGCTCCGATTAGCCGACACAGCTTCACCCCGTTGTTCAGCTCCTCCATGAAGCTCTCCGCTCTCACCTCCTCTCCTGTGTATCAGAGACAAAGGAAAATATTAGCATGAGTGTGTTAGTGTGTATTGTTGGGAGTGAGGGGTGAGTGACAGGGCGAGACATTTAAGGCCAAATTATTAACAAAAAAGGAAGAATTCTAGGCGGCACATCCAACAAACTTCCATTGCCAGGTTCAGAGTACAAATAATGCCACAGGAACAAGACAACGACACACTTTTTGAATTATTTCCCCCCATGACCCTCCTGGTCTTACCCAGCATCCCGGTGAGCCAGATGGCTAGGTCCTCCTGCATGGGTACCAGTGTGGCTTCGTGGCGCACGGCCAGCCACTGGTCATACTGGAAGACATCGGCCAAGCCCGGCCCATGGCGCAGCGTCAAAGGGCTGCGTGGACTCTGCAGAGGCGTGTCAAACTTCTCCCCGAACCACATCTGCGGGGGGAGGAGAAAAAAGATAGAAAAAACACATTGAGTGACAAACTACCACCAGCTGGTGTCGTTACTATGGGAAGAGGGCAGAAAAAGGTTTTGGGGGCTGACAATTAAATCTTCCTAGCATATCGCTTACATTCATCTGTCATTCAACCCTTCCATTATATTACAAGTGGTGTCAGCCTGGCAAAGGAAATGTGTCATTTTCAGAATGGATTTCAGCACTGTAGTGATTGTATCCAAATGCTCGTAGACTAAAGGAGCTGCACGGATCACTGGAAGTGGGTTTAGACACTGTTGGCAGTGGGATAGACCAGGGGGAGAAATCCAAAATCCTTCACTCACACAGGCTACTAGAACTCAGCCCCTGGCACACAGACTGTGCTTTTGTCAGGGCAAGAATAACATGATTGAAGGATATCAATTTTCATATCAGTATACAATTTCGACATTTGGACAAAAATAAAAAACTATCCAGCTACACTAATAAGATTGAAGTGCAAATAGACGGAGGAAAGGTTGCCTTGGAGAATGAGCAGCGTTTTGTATGACTCTAAAATGGAAGAATAGAAATAGGATATTGTCGAGACAACCAAGTCCTCTGAGACGGCCTACTCGATGTCTGTGGTGATATTCCACTCGCAGTGAGGGAAAGGAAATCAGCTGAGGGGAGGAGAATGCCTGGAGGCTGGAACAAGCCTTGTATCCTACAGTCACATCAGATCAACCTCCAATCATACACACAGCTGACAGTATATCCGCTATCGCAGCCTCTCTCCCACACCCTCACTGGTATATCACGATTGAGACTTTCCCTGGGTCTCGTTTGTTCTTTGGGAGTTTTTCCACGACCCCATTTGAGTGACTCCCAAACTTCAGTGGGGGTAGAGAACGGGGGTGAGTCAAGTTACCACTGCTGGAGATATCGGATGTCACAGAAAACATCCCAGACTGACAAGAGAGTATGAGAGAGAAAGAAAATATGAGAGAGAAAGAGGGTATGAGAGAGAAAGAGAACAAGAGAAAGTAGGTGTGAGATAGAAAGAGATTGAGTGTAAATGGCCCTGCTCAGTAGAAAGTATTTAAAATTCTGTCTGGTTCTCAAAAAAAGTTGCATTTAATTAAAACACTCCTCCCCAACCCCCTCTCCCTTACATAACTGTTCTAAGGATAAGGTGCCTGGCTGTTGCTCTGGGCAAGGCAAGTCCACAACATATGTTGTTTTCCGTCTTACCCGCACCAAATATAGCTAATTAGAGAAAAGGCGACGAGGAGGGGAGTGTTTGAGTTACATAAACATGTGGAGATTACCACCATACCATTGGGGATTACCCGTGGTGACCTCTCCAGCGTCACCTGACTGGATGCAGGTTTCACAGAAATGAAAGCTTTAGTAGCCCTCACCGTAGGCTTATTATAGTTAGACATCAATTCAACTGATCCTTTATGGTAGTACTTGTGCAGTAGAATACCTACCCCCTTTGTGTCCAAATAAAATTGCTAAATGGTTTTGGGTACTGTGAAAACTTTAGACTCCTCCCAAGTATATGTTTAGTTTTCAGAATAAGGGTGTAGGGGTAGCCTGTGTACAGGCAAGTAGACTAACTGTGGAAACAAATACCGCCTAATCCTGGTAAATCTGGCACATAACAGAGGGAGATTGTAAGAGTTTTAAACATTGGACTTTAAAGCTCCCTCTTAATGGAACATAGTTAGGAAAGGGAATTAAAAACAGCAAATCTACATTCCTAACTCGTTCTTAATGAAGCCACCAAATAGCCATTTAGGATGATGTGGATCGCATAGATGTACACATACTAGGCCTCTCGATTGCATGTTGGTGTGATCACAAGACAGACACCAAGCCAATGAGTTTGAATACTTCTCAAATGCATCCGTTCACCCTTCCTTAACGGAATCACATGATTTGAGTGCAAAAAAACTAAGTATCCACTATATTGCTTTCACTAATAATGTCACATCAGATTAGTGATGGGGGAAAAAGATGTTTACAGTTACATATCGCAATAATATTTATTTGCGCTGTACCTGCGCCAAAACGCCAGTATTTTTCATCCTATATCTTGTTCTCCATCTTCTTTTTAAAATAGTGAGCCAACATGTTTTCAGCACTTTTATTTCCCTGACTGATCAACACTCATTTCTCATGTCTCTCTCTTATCTCTCTGCAGCAGACATAGGGTGAGCAATATGTTTGGAACATCAAAGCATAATAAAATCATAGTATCGAATCGTAATACATATTGTATCGGCACCGACGTATCATGATAATATTGTATCGTGAGGTCCCTGGCAATTCCCAGCCCTAGATCAGATCAGTGATAACGTCAAGGACGAGAGGAAGGAAGGATTCAAACAGGGCCAGAGTTACACCTGCTAGTCCTTTATGCTCCTCTTAGTTGTGAAATCTTCCCATGGTTCTTGTTGACCTTTGACCTAGAGTAGAAACCCCCACAGGCAGGGCCTTAACCAAGGTCTGAGTTTTAGTGAGGTCTGGACAGGGGGGAAAGATGAAGCTCATTTACTGCATTTCTATACCATTTAAAAAATCCAAAATGCTATATGAAAAACAGCAAAAATAACCCTAGCCATAATCACATTCCCTTCAGTCATCTACAAACACATAGCCTATTAGCTATACAATTAGCTGCTAAACATTAACCCAGCACCGTGATTAAAAACTATAATTGAATACGTTGCAGAGGGATGTTTGCAGCAAAAGTATTTTATTAACAAAAAGTAGACAAATGAGTTTGCTTTACAGAACTTCTATTTTAGTTTTACAGACCATTTTCTGCAATTGTACACATTTTGCCATAACTTACGCCATGTTAATATAATATCTGAGTGAGAGTGACTAACAAAATACATAGGGGCCCCCTGGAGGTCAGGGCCACTGGGCACGTGCCCTGTCGGTAATTCAGCCATGATTACTACAAGTTTAGATAGCTGGCTAAATCAACTAATTTACCAATCAAAACATGTTTTACTGACTATCAGTGAGTAACATAATTGCACTTAGTGTATTCCACTATCCTAACTCAACAGTAAGTTGAGACCCTTGACTGTGTACCCCCCCCCCCCCCAAAAAAATAAATCAAATAGTTTATTTAATTTGTTTTATTCAACAAAAAATGTACGAGATCCAGACCTCTGTGTCCTCATATGTAGTTACGGCCCTACCCACAGGGTCTTATTGGCCTCCTCAGATATCAGACGGCCTTGAGAGCAAACAGATTATGTTGCTGGAGATAAGACCAGTAAAAACAGTAAAGCAATTGGATTGGTGTCAGTCCGCCTGCTGAATAGACTAGCTAAACCAGGAAAGCGTTAGAGATTTTGAATGACTTGTGAGGGGTTCCTAAACTGACGGGGGGAGAAAAAAAAGAAAAAGAAAAATCACGATTTTGCTTTGCCATTGTATCCAAGCCATTTTGCTTACACCTGACTGCTACTCCTATTCTTTAGATATGTAAACACAGCAGGGATAGGGGCCACGGTATGAGAAGAGGTCTTTGGACTGGGTCTTTGAGGAAAAAGGAGTTACCCCCTTCTGAACAAAAAACAAACAATCCAAAAATCCTTGTATGTGCATGATAATAACTCATTTTCTTACCTGTATGCCAGCCTGCACTGCCATCGCTGCAATCAGAGGAGATTCACCTTTTCATCCTGAAACAGACATGAGGATATTAAGTATAAAATATCTAGAAAACAGCATTGGAACATGGGCCACAGCACTGAGGGTATCAAATCACCATTCTTATAGGAAATAGAGTCGAGTTTGCTGGCTTCTTGATCTTGCTTTGTGATTATATACCAATTATGGCAACACATTCAGGCATTCACATTCGATACATGTGGCTCACGCATCATCATGTCCTATCCACCACGTGCTAACAAAAACAACACTACCAGAACATCTGAAACATCTGCAGATGACACATGGTGAGGATGATACAGTCCACAGGGCTGAGAAACATCTGGCAGTAGCAACCATCTCTGTATATAAAGTCATTGTAACTTAGCTCACAATAGTAGAGCTTCCCTCTCGTCTAGGTAAGAACACTTTTCAAACACATTCAGCTAAAGGGCTGTTTAGCATGTAATCTGGAAAGTTCCAGAATGGGATGGAACAATATTGATTCAGCATCAGTCCATGTTATCTATTACCATGTTATCTAGTAATCTATCTATTACCTTCCAGCCTTAACAGCTTCTACCCCCAAGCCATAAAACTGCTGAACAATTAATCAAATGGCCACCGGACTATTTACATTTACCCCCCCTCAATTTGTTTTGTACACTGCTGCTGCTTGCTGTTTATTATCTATGCAGAGTCACTTCACCCCCACCTACATGTACAAATTACATCAACTAACCTGTACCCCTGCACACTGACTCGGTACTCCCTATATATAGCCTTGATATTGTGTTACTTTTTACTTTAGTTTATTAAATATTATTAAATATTTTCTTAACTCTTTTTGAACTGCGCTGTTTTAAGGGCTTGTAAGTAAGCATTTCACGTTAAGGTCTACACTTGTTGTCTTCGGCCCATGTGACAAATAAAGTTTGATTTGATTGAAAAGGACATGAGTCAAGGACCATGTGCCAAGTAAATGACATAGTTTCATTCGTTTGTCACTAACCTATCTAGATTAGCTGTAAAGCACTGTGCTTTACCTTAAGAGATTATGACTCAAAGATTTACATGTTTTTTTTATGACTAAGCACATAGAGATATATATATATATATCTATCTCTCAAGGTATTGGAGTGGCCATCAAAGCCCTGACCTCAATCCTATAGAGAATTTCTGGGCAAAACTGAAAAAGTGTGTGAGAGAAAGGAAGCCTACAAACCTGACTCAGTTACACCAGCTTTGTCAGGAGGAATGGGCCAGAATTCACCCAACTTATTGTGGGAAGCTTGTGGAAGGCTACTCGAAACGTTTGACCAAAGTTGAACAATTTAAAAGGCAATGCTACCAAATACTAATTGAGTGTATGTAAACTTCTGACCCACTGGGAATGTGATGAAAGAAATAAAAGCTGAAATAAATAATTCTCTACTATTATTCTGACATTTCACATTCTTAAAATAAAGTGGTGATCCTAACTGACCTAAGACAGGGAATTTTTACTCGGATTAAATGTCAGGAATTGTAAAGAACTGAGTTGAAATGTATTTGGCTAAGGTGTCTGTAAACTGACTTCAACTGTATATATACACACACACATAAACACAAAACTATATATAATTCAGAATGTTTAAAAAATGTAAAGCTCTCCCTCTTCCTCCCAGGATGTAGGGGATTACCCAGAACCATCCCCTTGGCCCAAAGGATGTGTGTGTGTGAGAACGAGAGAGGGAGAGCGAGAGACAATAATGAGCTATACTAGCCTCTGACACTGACAGTTTAGTCAACAAGAAAACACAGCTCTTACCCCCCCCAACACATACACACCCCAAAATTGCTCCCTTTCTCCCTCAGCAATCCACCCAAATCCCCTTCCCAGTCTGTTCTATAGGATAGAGACTGAGAATTTTAACTTCTCTACTGGGCTGAGCTTTAGTACTCAAACAAATGTCACCATAGACCCGAGGAGCAGGCAGCACAAACTAAGACCCTAGCGCTATGACCGCATTTCAATGTCATAGATAGGGTTGTAAAATTCCCGGGAACTTTCAATAAATTCCCTGGTTTTCCCCGAAATCTCAGATGGAGGATTAGCCAAGTCAGGAGGGAAGAAGCAGAACATCCAGAATCCTCCACCAGGATATCTGGAAAACCAGGGAATTTATTGAAAGTTCCCAGAATTTTGCAACCCTAATCATAGATCCACATTTCAGCTACTTAATACGCTGTTGTCATTTCAAAGAAAGCTCTTTACGTGCACACATTTTTTTATGCATTCAGTTACTCTGACACAGCGTGAGAGAAATCAATGTCTCATCTGTGATGCGTTGCTCTCGGCAGAGGACAAGATGACAGCAGTGCAGACAAGCAGAATTACCTTAGGACAGGAGGAAGACAGTAGTCATGTACGAAAAGAGCTGCGTAGAACCCCCAGAAAGTCGGAAAAACCCGTCTCCACCCTGCTTCTGACCGGAAAGCAGAAAGCGCAGCACAAACCATGCAGGCTCCTACTGGCTGGTTCCAGACTTCAGAGTGTGTAATGTCGACAGCGAGCGAGAGAATGACAGAGGGAGGAGAGAATGGAGGGAGGAGGGAGAGCCTTGACTAATGAAGTGGCTCTGCTCAGCGCTGCGGAGGCCCCCCACTCCTGCCACGGCCAGTCCTCCTCTCACAAAGCACCCATTGTTACACACCACACCCCCCTCCAGCCACCCCACACGTTCATCATCCCAACTCTGCAGCCTGCCCTGGGAGCTCCCTGCGAGGAGCTAGTGGAAATGGAGGGCTAGGGGGCAGGGGAACCAGCCACTTCCTCATCTCATCCTCCTTCCCCAACCCCCACCCAAAAAAACATGATAGCAAGGGGAAAGTTTGGTGTGGGGAAGACGGAAGAGAAAAGGGCAAGGGCCAGGGTTCAAATTACACATTGTGACTGTCCCAAAGTTATCATTGTCTAATGCTTATACGGGTGCCTAGGCCAGTGCACAAGTCCTGATTTGCTAAAAGGTGACAAGCACTGCCATAGTTAGAACCCTGGCAAGACTTGCTCCTGGAGGAGATCAGTAGGCCTAAACTACTGGACAGTAGACAAACAAAGAGGGGGAGAAAGAGAGAATGGGGTGACTTTCAATTTGAGTAGGGAGGCGTATGGGGCTAACAGCAGAGGACAAAGGGAGCACTCGTCTCTAGAATGTGCTGCATCTGGGGCCCCAATGCGCGAGCTGAGAGAATGCCTCCCTGTGGGGACCAAAAGGGCAGCATGCGCGTCCACACCACCACCAAAAGTCAATGCGAGGGAGGGAGCGAGAAATGAAAATAGAGGCGTTCAAAAACAGAATGTGTTTTATGCTGCTGGGTTGGCTGAAGTGAATGTGCGAGTGTCTGAGTAAAGGGCAAGGCTCGCCACTTGACAAGGGCCGCAGCCTCGCACATTCTCTAGTGGTTGCTGAAACACTTGAACAATGCCTGTTCGCTCTTGGCAGCCCTGTTCAATCAAAACTGGTCTTCCAACAATGACCTTCGGGTCCAGAAAAAATGCACGTTTGAACGGATATGCATTTGAGCTAGTTTTTGCTTCACAATGTAAACCTTGTTTGGTACATTATTATACATTGGCACATTGTTGGGTAAATTAGATTTCTTTATGTTCTTTGCTCCGCATTGTTGGAAAAGGACCAGTAAGCATTTCACTGTTCGTCGACGACGCATGTGAAATAACATTTTATTTGATGTTGATTCATGTGTTTTGCTTCTGATAGAACCAGGATGTAAAATTACAAAACAAAAATCAGATTCCTACCAAGATAGCTCTTTAAATGAATTGAAATGGTGGGTCTCCCTTTGAGGGAGTAAATGGGAAGGTTTAATGAAGTAGAGGGACATTAGCCAAGCCTCTCTGTAGTCCTGAAGATAAACATACACAGATGGATGAGGGATCAGTAATCATTTAAGAGGATCAGGGGCTATTCCAGACATGGACGATACACCCTCACCGATCACAATACTACAGATAGCACGTGGCACATGGACGGAGCTGCAGTCGGTGTACATCATGTGTTTGATGTGCATTCACAGTGGATTGTAAAGTGTGTGCGAATTAGTGAGTTGGGGGGGGTGATTCGCGTATTTACCAATAGCATGGAGCAGCTGCACGAGTCTAACATAAGAGTGTAAAGGGGCTGTAAACCAGCACATGGGGCCATAAGCTTTTTATTTTAACCCTGCTCTCCTGCCAAACGGGGTCTGCTCCACTCTCCCCAGAGACTACCAACTTCTCATTCATTCAACTTCTCCTGCTGAGCCCTTTGTGTCTCAACTTAATTGGCCTGTCAGTTGAAGGTTTCATTCGGTGCCTCTCCATCAGAAATGGACCTTGTATTCCATGGGAGTAGGTGCATTCAGGCAGGATTAGGCCTAAGTGTAGCGTACATCATTTAGGCTCAAACCCATGTCCTTCAAGAAGAGTTGTCCTGAAGATGACGGGTCGCCAGGAAAGCCCCTCATCGGCTTTTAGGTGTGAACTGAGGAGACACCTGCCAATACCACTTCATCCTGGTTTGATTAGTCTATTACCACAGCATGCACTTAGAGGCTGCTGGGAAGTTTGTCTTGTCAAAATAAATAAATATTTGAGACAGTCGACACTTCTGATAGGGAGTAAAAATGAGTGGATTTATTAAAGTCTGAAATTGAGGCAACCAAATTAAAGTTGTCAAAGGGAGCCGGCATCGAGTTGTGCCCGTTAAGCTGCGGCAGGCAGGACTGGCAGCTTGCCCATTCATCGGGGGAGTTCGCTCGCGGATTAACATAGGCTAGCTAGGCCACTGAATTGCAAGTCAACGCAGATGACATCATCCCTTCAGAAAACAATATCCCAACTGAAGTAGCTAAGAATGTCCTGAAGACCGCCAGGAGCACTGATCTAACCTGACAGTTTCATAAATGTTGACATTTGCTTTAAATACATTTCCCAGAATGAATAGGGCTCCATGGCCATACTGACAAAGTCACCATCAGGAAGAGCTTCTTTGATTATCGAGGAGAGGGTTGTGATCTGAACATTGCAGTGATGGCAACAACTGCAGAAGCTGCTGTATTAAAAAAATGGGTCAGTTGTAAGGACAAGGCCGTTAATGACATCATCTGAAACTGACTGGATGATGTCAACAGAATAGAAAAAAGGGCTTTGACTTAGAGGGTGTTGAGGAAATGTTCTGTGTGTATTAGGGTATGCTGAAATGCTCTTATGACAGGAACATACATATTTTTTGGGTTATCTTATGGTATACAAGACTAGTTGTACCTTTCAAATTGTACGACTTGTGTTCTCCATTGTGCTAAAACTCAAAAAAGAAAATCCTAAGAAAAGGAAATTGGAACACAATGCAAGACCAAACATGGGCCTAAAATGTGTAGACTAATTTGTAACCGGCTTTATCAAAGTGGTCAGATAAGCTGCTAGACGTCCGAGGCCCTGAAGAAGACCCTCACAGATGGTCAGGTAAGGAGGGTTACTTGCCTGTATGATAATCCCAGGGATAGAGGGGAGGGGGACTCGGTAAACCTTTCACCTTAACATGAAAAAAGCTCAGCCCTCAGTAAAAACAAAAGCTACCATAGACCCTGTTGTCATTAACTAATGACCTGCTGTCATTAACAAAGACCTTCAAACACCCTTTCAGCATCCTCCTCTCATCCTGTTCATTGTTTTGAAACTGGACTCATCATCAACTGTCGTAGAGGAGTCCAAAGACCTCTAGAATTAAACTGGATATATTCACAGGACGCCTAAAAGATAAAGTCCTCTCACTCTGTCAATGAATCGATGTTCATTGATTCATTTCAGTAAGGTAAGGTCCTACCTATCTTTAGAAGTAAGTCAACTCTTGTAATAGAAGACTCCAGGAAAATACGACACTCAAATCATGTCTGTTTTTATATCAGAAGAACTGAGAAATGTAATATTGAATGAGGTCATTAGCCATGAGGGTTCGGCAGGTAGAGAGTGAGACAATGGAGACGTTCGCTGTTAGCCAGACAGGCCACAGCCCAGCTGAAACCTGGCCAAAGGAGAAGACATTTAAGCCAACAGAGAAACATTTGTGCTGGGGATACTATGAAATATTCAAACCCTTGATGAATGCATCCTTTGAATGTGTACTAGCATGCCATATGTTTGGCAGAAAGAGAACTGCTGCTGAACAAAGTGAGCTTAAATGACTGCCCTAGGGCAACACTCCAGAGTTAACCCACCAACCAACCTATCCTGGTAATGAAAAAATAAAATCATCATGAATGTATGCATCACTGGGGGCACACTGCCTGCCCTCCAGGTCATCTACAGCACCCGGTGTCACGTGGAGGCCAAAAAAATCATCAAGGACCTCAGCCACCAGAGTCACGGCCTGTTCAACACGCTACCATCTACAAGACGGAAAGTACTGGTGCATCAAAGCTGGGACCGAGAGAATGAAAAAGCTTCTAACTCCAGGCCATCAGACTTTTAAATAGCCATCACTAGCTGGCCTCCGCCCAGTACCCTGCCTTGAACCTTAGTCACTTACTAGCCAGCTGCCCGAGGTACATAGTTATTGAACACTGGTCACTTTAACCTCTCTAGGGTACGTGGGACGGTAGCGTCCCACCTCTTCAACAGCCAGTGAAACTGCAGGGCACCAAATTCAAAACAACAGAAATCCCATAATTAAAATTCCTCAAACATACATGTATTTTACAGATACACTTATTGTAAATCCAGCCACAGTGTCCGATTTCAAAAAGGCTTTACGACGAAAGCAAACCAAACGATTATGTTAGGTGAGTGCCTATTCACAGAATAACACAGACATTTTTCCAGCCAAAGAGAGGATTCACAAAAAGCAGAAATATAGATAAAATGAATCACTAACCTCTGATGATATTCATCAGATGACACTCATAGGACTTCATGTTACACAATACATGTATGGTTTTGTTCGGTAAAGTTCATATTTATATCCAAAAATCTGAGTTTACATTGGCGCGTTACGTTCATTAGTTCCAAAACATCCGGTGATTTTGCAGAGAGCCACATCAATTTACAGAAATACTCATTATAAATGTTGATGAAAATACAAGTGTTATGCATGGAATTTTAGATGCACTTCTCCTTAATGCAACCGCTGTGTCAGATTTCAAAAAAGCTTTACGGAAAAAGCAAACCATGCAATAATCTGAGGTCGGCGCTCAGAGCCCAATCAAGACAAAAATATATCCGCCATATTGTGCAGTCAACAGAAGTCAGAAATAACATTATAAACATTAACTTACCTTTGATGATCTTCATCAGAATGCACTCCCAGGAATCCCAGTTCCACAATAAATGTTTGTTTTGTTCGATAATGTCCATCATTTATGTCCAAATTCCTCCTTGTTGTTCTAGCGTTCAGTACACTTTCCAAACTCACGACACGCGGGCAAGTCCAGCGGAAAGTACGGACGAAAAGTTAAAAAAGTTATATTACAGTCCGTAAAAACATGACAAACTAAGTATTGAATCAATCTTTAGGAAGTTAACATAATTCTTCAACAATGTTCCAACCTGAGAATTCCTTTGTCTTCAGAAGTGTGATGGAACAGAGCTCCCTCTCACATGAACGTGCATGTTCAGCTCATGGTAGACCTTACTCAATCCCCTCTCATTCGGCCCCACTTCATAGTAGAAGCATCAGACAAGGCTCTAAAGACTSTTGCCATTTAGTGGAAGCCTTAGGAAGTGCAACATGACCAATATCCCACTGTATCTTCAATAGGAGCTGAGTTGAAAATCAACCAACCTCAGATTTACCACTTCCTGGTTGGATTTTTTATCATGTTTTTGCCTCCCATATGAGTTCTGTTATACTCACAGACATCATTCAAACAGTTTTACAAACTTCAGAGTGTTTTCTATCCAAATCTACTACTAATATGTGTATCTTAGCTTCTGGGACTGAGTAGCAGGCAGTTTACTCTGGGCACCTTATTCATCCAAGCTACTCAATACTGCCCCCAGCCATAAGAAGTTAGTTGACGTGTGTATTGTTAGGTATTATTGCACCGTTGGAGCTAGAAACATCAGCATTTTGCTGCACCTGCAATAGCATCTGCAAAATGTGTATGTGACCAATAAAATTTGATTTTATTTATTCTCAGTCACTTCTCCCTCTCCTGTAACCATTCCTCTGCCCCTCTCCCACTGGTCCCAGTCTGGCCATTAGTCAGCAGTACCCTAAATAAATGAGGGGAAAACCAAGAGGTCTTCATGATCTCCATCGCATCCAGGGGAGATAGCAGCACATATGGGCTCACGTGGGGGTTTAACCCATTAAGCTGTTCATATTTTTTTGGCCTCCTTCTGGAGACACCACTTCCCCAAAATGTGAGGCATAATGCCAGAGATCAGCCAGATGGTGATTAGGGGGTAGAGGGGCTGTTTTGGGGGCGCACTCCTCACGCATGCATGTATCTGGATCCAGTCCAGATCTGAAGTATGACCCTATGCCTAATTTGTATTATTTCTGCACAAAAGCTACCACAAGATGGCAAATACAGTTGTCTGACAAAAGCAGCACAAAGGTAAAAAAATAACAATCTTTGTGTGGTAGGCCTACATATGAGAAATACCTATGAAAAAGATTTGTTTTCACATTACAGCTCAATTCAGATACAGAAATTGGTATGTTAAAGAAACAATAAGCAGGTCTACTTGAGTTTCTAAAACAAGTATAGTATTTTGGATCCCTTTGCTGCTGGTGAAATGGTCTTCCTCTGGGGTAGCAGCACACACTTAAGCGAAGGGAAGCACCTGCACAACCTTGCTATTACGGTATTCCTCTAGCAGGAAACCAGGAACAGAAGATTTAAATGGACATAAAATCAGTCTGTAGTCAAACATGCTCTATCCATCTCAAGTTGTAACGGTAGGCTACATAGCCAGAAACATGTATTTTCTGGTATAGCCTAACATTATGTAGCCTAAAGGTAAGCCATAAAATCAAGGGCATCTCCTTTCCAGAGAAAGGGTGGATGGTTGCCAGAAGATACCGACCCAGGGCTCGAAGCCTTGGGTCTGGACACCACCCTCTGCAACTGGATCCTGGACTTCCTACCGGGTAGAACACAGGCTGTGAGGATTGGCAACCTCCACCCTGACTCTTAACACAGAGGCCCCCCAGGGGTGTGTCCTCAGTCCTCTGCTGTACTCCCTCTTCACCCACAACTGCATGGTTGCACAACACCAACGCCATCAAGTTTGCTGACGACACCACGGTTATAGGCCTGATAACCAACAACGAGTCAGCCAATAGGGAGGAGGTAAGTGAACTGGCATTTGTGGCGTCATGATAAAAACAACTCCCTCAATGTCAGCAAAACAAAGGAGTCGATTGTGGACTTCAGGACACAAAGGGGGGAACATGCCTCGATCCACATCAACAGGACTGCAGTAGAGAGAGTCACGAGTTATGTCCCTTGGCGTGCACATCACTGAGGACTTGTCATGGACCAACAACACCATCACCAKCCTTCTCAAGAGGGCACAACAGCGTCTCTACTTCCTAAAGGCGTCCACATGCTTCCCAGCCGAAACAGTTCAGTAGAGTTTGTGCATATATTATGATGACATTTTGTGGAATTTTTCCCCCAAGTGTTTTTTCAGCAGTTGGGGCCCACATTTTTTCTGGAGGCAAGCCAAAGTTGAGCCGAAGTCTACGTCCCTTCGTCAGTGATTTGTTAACCTCTCTGGGATATGTGGGATGGTAGCGTACCACCTGGTCAAAATCCAGTGAAAATGCATAGCGCCAAATTCAAATAAATTACTATAAAAATTTAACTTTCTTGAAATCACACATTCAATATATCAAATTAAAGCTACACTTGTTGTGAATCCAACCAACATGTTAGATTTCAAAAATGCTTTACGGCGAAAGCAAACAATGCTATTATCTGAGGATAGCAACCAAGCAAACAAACACAGACCATCATATTTCAACCCTCCCGGCGCGACACAAAACGCAGAAATAAAGATAGAATTCATGCCTTACCTTTGACAAGCTTCTTCTGTTGGCACTCCAATATGTCCCATAAACATCACAAATGGTTCTTTTGTTCGATTAATTCCGTCGATATGTATCCAAAATGTCCATTTATTTGGCGCGTTTGATCCAGAAAAACACCGGTTCCAACTTGCGCAAAATGACTAA
This sequence comes from Salvelinus sp. IW2-2015, assembly GCF_002910315.2. NCBI lineage: Eukaryota > Metazoa > Chordata > Actinopteri > Salmoniformes > Salmonidae > Salvelinus > Salvelinus sp. IW2-2015. The sequence continues at coordinate 1,738,014 of NC_036840.1, read as the reverse complement.
AACATATCTCAAAGGTTACCTGTAAGCTTTGTCCAAACTTTTCAAACTACTTTAGGTATTTAACGTAAATAATCGATAAAATTGAAGACGGGATGATCCGTGTTCAATACAGGAGGAAAACAATGTGTAGCATGCTTTCTGGTCACGCGCCTCTAACAAACAGTACACTTCACTGGAGCCTCATTCTGAACATGGCTACTTCTTCATTTCTCAAAGGAAAAACCTCAACCAATTTCTAAAGACTGTTGACATCCAGTGGAAGCGATAGGAACTGCAGGAAGGTCCCTTAGAAATCTGGATTCCCAATGAAAACATATTGAAAAGAGAGCGACCCCCCCCCCCAAAAATCTGAATGGTTTGTCCTCGGGTTTTGCCTGCCAAATAAGTTCTGTTATAGTCACAGACATGATTCAAACAGTTTTAGAAACTTCAGAGTGTTTTCTATCCAATACCTATAATAATATGCATATATTAGCATCTGGGATTGAGTAGGAGGCAGTTTACTCTGGGCACGCTTTTCATCCAAACGTGAAAATGCTGCCCCCTATCCACAAGAAGTTAACAGTAGGGACTCTTCAATAAAGTATTTTTTTGTCATTCAAGGAGAGACGACTCGTTTTCATGCACATTTTTTCCGTTGAAACATACTGACGAACACATGCTGACGAACACATGCTGACGAACACATGCTGACGAACACGAGGATACATCGAGCAGATAGAAATACAGCTGAAAACTTCCCTTTTCATCCTCATGCTAGCTACCATTAGCCACAGCAGCCATTTTTAAAATGGCAGTGTCAGCTAATCAGATCCTTTGTTGTTCAACATCATGTGCCATTCCATAATGGCTGCAGTGGCTACTGGTAGCTAGCATGAGGACGAAATGGGAAGTTTTCTGGGAACACAAGTAGTATTTTAATCTTATCGATGGAGCAGTGTGGATAAAGGACAAATTTGGAGTACAGTGGCATATCCCATTCCTGCATTGAGGTACGTTTTCCAACCCATATCTCACGCCGGCTCAACTGTGTCAATGTAGCCGGGACATAAAAATGTATAAAAGAGAGTCAAACACACTATATACAAGCTCCCAGTAATATATTGGGTAAACCACCAATGTTTCGGCATCACTGTGCCTTCTTCAGGGTCAAGAATGTAGCCAGGACAAACATATTTTCATGATTTCACTAATATCATCAAAATCAATAAATCATAGCATGGTTTTGGGCTTATTAAGTAGTTTTTACCTGATAAAGTTGAATTATGTCAAAAGTACCATTTATATTCATAAAAACAGTGGTCACAAGCTAGTCGATTGTGATCTTTAAGGCATTCCTAGTCGATCACCAAACATTTCTGTAGAAAAGCTAACGTTAAAGGCATAATGGCTTGCGATGCTTTTTCTTCTTCTCCGTGTTGCACTGTTGGCGGTAGGTGCACAGGGTAGGTGTTTATATTTTGAACCATTTCATTTATCTGAAAAGACTAACTCTGCCTACCCGGCAGACCAGGAGATCTGTGACTACATCGAGTGCGCATAATGTGCTGACCAATCCGATAGATCAATTCACTGTGGCTAGTGCAGCTTCCATGACACCGGCCACAAAAAAAGTTTGATACTAGCCTACGTGAGACTTCATAACTTTTAAACCCATGACCAGAAAGAGACTGTCAAAGAATACAGCAAAGACCTGCTGTTTATATGAGTTTTCTTCAACACTATTACAAAACATAAAACGCACTCTACCTCCACTCGCACTGCAGCTGCAATAAATGAGTAGCCAAGTGTATCGATAGCCCTGCATTTTTATTAMTAGTAGTAGCTCGTTGTGTCCATTTGAATATCGAGTATTTAACTTTCTCTGGTCATAGGAACAATTTGTGCCTGAGGCAGATGCGGTGCGACTCGAGTTTTGCCATCAGGGGAAGCCTGTCCCCTCTCTCTGATCAGTCTCACTGGAGGAAGGAGAGAGCAGGGACTGTGAGAAGCGGACACCTCTGCTGTTCTCTCCCTACCTCAGCTGAGACTAATGCCGTCTTTGAAACAACTGGGAACTCGGAAAACTCAGACTTTTGAGCGTTCAAGACAACTGGGAATGTTGATCCCAGCGGGAGAAATCTTTTTTGAACGGTCATCCAACTCGGAAACTCAGACATCTTTACAGAGCTCCGACTTTCCGACCTGAAGTTCACTAACTTCATGACTTGACCTTTGAGGCCAGAGATTTATGGGAGGAGCGCGCAATTTATTTTCTAGCCACCATAGCCTGAAAATGACAGCTACGTTCTAAATCCTCCTACGGACTGGCGCTTATGACAAACACCGGTACTAAACGAAAGATAATGATCTGTTTTAAGGAATAGATTTAGTGACTTCTTGATTTATTTAAATTAACTAGGCAAGTCAGTTAATAACAAATTCTTATTTACAATGACGGCCTAACCCGGTCGACACTGTGCCAATTGTGCACCGCCCTAAGGGACTCCAATCACAGCCAGTTGTGATGGAATCGAACCAAGGTCTGTTGTGATGCCTCTAGCACTGAGATGCAGTGCCTTAGATCGCCGCGCCACTCCGGAGCCCTATAAACTGTGTGCGCAGTTATTATAGTTATCATAAACGGATTACTATAAACTTTAATACTAACATCACCAATCTGAGGTAAAAAGGATGGGTATTTCCTGTAATTCGTGTGGTGATTTTTTTTTTTGTCTTATGTTGTAACACATTATGTCCACCATGGGTAAATTTGAGTAAAATAACATAATTCAACGTCAAAGTAATTCAACACTAATATATGATCATACTACTTTAACCATGGAGTTTAAAAATGCCCGTAAATGCAATTTAACCAGACACTCTAGACTAGAGCATCCATAGGGTCTGTGCAGCAGGATGAATGTTTGACCACCATACTTAATTAATGTAAACATGATTGTGTTCCGACCTCAGTGCAGCTCAGTGTACACAAGGGTAAATGGCAGTGTCGGTATCTTCTGGCAAGGTGGATGGTTGTCCAAGGCCAAGCATTTCTGTTCCTTACAGTTTGTATCCATGGCAACATGTTCAAACACGCAGTCATTAGTAGGGCGTCTATAACCTGTGACATGATGATGCTCATTATTCAGGTTCATGGACACGTCGACACATTTGGAGTTTGAGACTTCTTAGTCCATTTCGAAATTTGTGTTTTAAAACCCTTTACCACGGTTTTTCAGAGGTGTACGCCTAATTGTACATTAAATGTAAAACAAGTTCAGTCTTCTAAGCAGGCTACCAAATTACACGCCTTTCATTAAAACCATGAAACAAAATCTAGTCTATTGTGTAGACTAGAATAGGGTTTACGAACTTAGAAACTACATGAAATAGTCTTCCACTCGAGAGAGTGATCAGCCACGGGGCACTTGTTGCTTCCTCGCGTGGGCTGAGAGAGGAAAGGACAGATTCGTTCACGCCACGGAAACAATTGTCTAGTGTTAACTCACCAGCAGTATATACATTACCTGTTCCGTCTCTCGTATAGTTTTCTTTGAAATTTCCCAAAAGGCTGAGTTCTCTGTCATTAGTTGTCAGTTAACCCTCTCTCCAAACATGCATGCACTGTTCGAAACAGCCAACCAGAGCACAGCCGAAGCTCTTCAAGGAAAAGGGGCGTGGTGAAGCTCCTGCTGGAAAAGAAAGTAGGCGGACCCAAATGACGCTRCAGGTGGAGTTTGGCTAAACTCACGAATAGGCAATCAATATTGATATAGACAAATAAATTGTGGTTCGTGAATATATCGTGACAAACAAATCAAAACCCATTTATGTTATTTTGTCAAATTTGTTTACGATATTTTCAGCTCTCAATTACTTTTCCATCATAGGCTAACTTTGGACATTTATGGACGACTTCTGGAATATTTATTATAATTATTGTTGTTGCAGACCTCTTGTTGCACACATCTTCAAGTCTTGTCAGTGCCAAGTTGTCACAGATCTGGAATACTGTAAATTACACACATAGTGGTTAGAGCGTTGGGCCAGTAACCGAAAGGTTGCCGGGTCGAATTCCCGAGCTGACAAGGTAAAAATCTGTCGTTCTGCCCCTGAACAAGGCTCCTGTTCCTGGGCGCCGTGGATGTCGATTAAGGCAGCCCCCCGCACCTCTCTGATTCAGAGGGGTTAAATGCGGAAGAACATTTCAGTTGAAGGCCTTTGTACAACTGACTAGGTATCCCCCCTTTCCCTTAATTGAGAGAGAGAGACACAGACACAGACACACACCTCACTTGAAATGTCTCTATTCCTTTGGAACTTTTGTGAGTATAATGTTTACTGTTCATTTTCTATTGTTTATTTAACTTTTGTTTATTATCTACACTGCTCAAAAAAATAAAGGGAACACTAAAATAACACATCCTAGATCTGAATGAATGAAATATTCTTATTAAATACTTTTTTCTTTACATAGTTGAATGTGCTGACAACAAAATCACACAAAAATTATCAATGGAAATCAAATTTATCAACCCATGGAGGTCTGGATTTGGAGTCACACTCAAAATTAAAGTGGAAAACCACACTACAGGCTGATCCAACTTTGATGTAATGTCCTTAAAAACAAGTAAAAATGAGGCTCAGTAGTGTGTGTGGCCTCCACGTGCCTGTATGACCTCCCTACAACGCCTGGGCATGCTCCTGATGAGGTGGCGGATGGTCTCCTGAGGGATCTTCTCCCAGACCTGGACTAAGGCATCCGCCAACTCCTGGACAGTCTGTGGTGCAACGTGGCTTTGTGGATGGAGCGAGACATGATGTCCCAGATGTGCTCAATTGGATTCAGGTCTGGGGAACGGGCGGGCCAGTCCATAGCATCAATGCCTTCCTCTTGCAGGAACTGCTGACACACTCCAGCCACATGAGGTCTAGCATTGTCTTGCATTAGGAGGAACCCAGGGCCAACCGCACCAGCATATGGTCTCACAAGGGGTCTGAGGATCTCTCTCGGTACCTAATGGCAGTGCAGGCTACCTCTGGCGAGCACATGGAGGGCGTGTGCAGCCCCCAAAGAAATGCCACCCCACACTATGACTGACCCACCGCCAAACCGGTCATGCTGGAGGATGTTGCAGGCAGCAGAACGTTCTCCACGGCGTCTCCAGACTCTGTCACGTCTGTCACATGTGCTCAGTGTGAACCTGCTTTCATCTGTGAAGAGCACAGGGCGCCAGTGGCGAATTTGCCAATTTGGTGTTCTCTGGCAAATGCCAAACGTCCTGCACGGTGTTGGGCTGTAAGCACAACCCCCACCTGTGGACGTCGCGGCCCTTATACCACCCTCATGGAGTCTGTTCTGACCGTTTGAGCAGACACATGCACATTTGTGGCCTGCTGGAGGTCATTTTGCAGGGCTCTGGCAGTGCTCCTCCTTGCACAAAGGCAGAAGGTACGTCCTGCTGCTGGGTTGTTGCCCTCCTACGGCCCCCTCCACGTCTCCTGATACTGGCCTGTCTCCTGTAGCGCCTCCATGCTCTGGACACTACGCTGACAGACACAGCAAAACCTTCTTGCCACAGCTCGCATTGATGTGCCATCCTGGCATGAGCTGCACTACCTGAGCCACTTGTGTGGGTTGTAGACTCCGTCTCATGCTACCACTAGAGTGAAAGCACCGCCAGCATTCAAAAGTGACCAAAATATCAGCCAGGAAGCATAGGAACTGAGAAGTGGTCTGTGGTCACCACCTGCAGAACCACTCCTTTAATGGGGGTGTCTTGCTAATTGCCTATAATTTCCACCTGTTGTCTATTCCATTTGCACAACATCATGTGAAATTTATTGTCAATCAGTGTTGCTTCCTAAGTGGACAGTTTGATTTCACAGAAGTGTGATTGACTTGGAGTTACATTGTGTTGTTTAAGTGTTCCCTTTATTTTTTTGAGCAGTGTATTTCACTTGCTTTGGCAATGTAAACATATGTTTCCCATGCCAATAAAGCCCATTGAATTGAGAGAAAGAAAGAGGCCAAAGTTCCCCCTCTCTGTCTCTGGATCAAAAACAGATATATACTACCCCTCCAAGGCTGTTAGTCATTACTACAGGCTAAAGACTGTTTTCTGGGGGAAATTTAAATTGAGTGAACTCAATAAACAAATGACATATTCTCTACTTCTTGCAGTATTAGATTTAAATGTTGTTTTTTAAGTCAACCAAAAGAAAATGTGTGCTCTTGGTTAAAGATAGGCTAAATAAAAAATATTGAAATTGGGCCCACCAATTGTGTGTGTGTGTGTGTGTGTGAGAGACAGACCACTGGAACTACTTGGACTTGAATCAGGCTCAGCAGACATCTAGTTTGAAGGGAGACCTAATTTGGACAGGGAATTGAGCCAGTGTGGCTGGATGGGCAATGAGCACTCTCACACAGTGCAGACACAATGATTCTAGATGGTGTACTGTCTGTACAATGACACAGCCATCTAATCAGGTTGGGCAATGTCTCCACAAACACCCATACAAAAGAAGCATCATTCACCCTTATGCAAAACACACAACTTTTTTTCTGAATAGTTTAAAGTTTTAATGTCACATTCACAAGTACAGTGAAAAACCTTTCTTGCAAACTCAAAAATCGATAACAATGTAATACTAGAAGAAAAAACACGAGAAATAAGAAGATACCTTTAATATCCCATAAAATATGTCAAAATGTAATTCTATACATAACATTAAATATAGTGTCAGGAAAGTACACCCAAGCACGCTTCAGCCCAGCTTGAACAAAAAGGGAATCAGGTGATGAAGGACTTGAAAATGTATGTCTCGTTAATACATTTCTGATCTATGCAGAAACAGAGTGCACCTTTTTCTTAATTTTCCTGGATAGTCACCCGCTGAAGTGTCCAGGGATATGGATTTTTTTMGGGGATGAAATATAGTGTGTATTATATACATTTTTGCATATATTACAGATTTTCCATGAAAAATACACCATGTGACAGATGGCCTTTATAACTGTATATTTAGCTGGTATGTCTAAAACAAATCAATACATTTTTGCTAATTATTTGTTCCCTGATAATGTATTGGTTTGATCTTTATTAGTAACGTTTCTTACATAGGACATCTCATATGTTTGGACATGAAACACAACATATTACAAAATATTCAAGGAATCGCTTGCAAGTAAAATCTCCACAAGGGGGAGCTATTTTCCACGTTATGGGTTTACCAGCAGTAATAAAATGTATTCCAGTTGAGATCCAGGAAATGTCAAGGACCTGGAAGACAAGGACGTTACATGCAATTAGAACCCTGCTGAGATCTTTTGTCTAGGTGTGCAGAGGCAGCGTGGACCATGGCCCCATTTACGCCATATGCTATAAAAGGTCTGTCAGACCTAATGAACACCAAAATGTGACATCACAACTGACCATGCATGCAGTTCATCACTGGATGGACACTGCTTTCAGCTTCATGTCTCAAACCAGTGATGGCCGATCAGCTTTTTAACGTCAGGCAAAATATTGCACCTGAATGTATTTATTGAAACCAATACAAAGCTACAGAGTAGTGCTCATACAGTACAGAATCACATTAGAAATGTTGGTAATGTCAGGGATTTTGAGGAGAATTGTATTTATTTTATAAAATGGCTAGGTATTGCTGACTGTATCACTGTAAAATTATATTGGCATCTGAAATCTCTTTTTAAGCAGTATCCTGTTCAACAAAAAGAACATGATTGTTTAAAACGTTCATGCCTAGGATAACAGGCAGTTGTTTGCCTGGATATATGCATTTTATTTGACATTATTACATGTTACATGCTACAATGCGTGCCTACATGTCATAGAACATTGCATTACAAAAGTATTGCGCTATAAGGAAGTAACTGAGAAATAATTAAATAATATAACATTTACTGTAAATAAAGGTTAAATAAAATAAAAATGTACTGTATTGAAATGGGTGGTGCCAACAGGAAGGTCTTACTGTGCCTTGTCTGTGTTGCTTGACTATAAGGCTGCTTCTTCCCACACATTTTTTTATAACAATGATTGGGGGCCAACAGACTTTACAATAAGTGTTCACATGGCCTTACAGGAGAAAATGTGCACATGTTCAATCTCTCTAGAAACATTTTTATGACATTATCCTGATCTGAGCCCCCCAAGCTGACACAATGGACATTTGCTGTGAATAATTTTTTCTGTCTGTATTTTAGATTGATTCAGTATCCAAAAGTAAATTCCAATACTGATCCATCTGCTATGTGAATCGCTTACAATGCAGCCACCAATACACATTTTTAGCAGGCCTTTCCAAGTAGCTAGATATGACTAAGTATACAGAGCCCGTGCTGCTAGCTAACCGCGCGAAACTTTGTCTTTCAGTTTATCTTTAGCTAGCCAGTCTGTGGGAGGACACGTCCATGTTGTAACTAGCAACTGTCTTGTGTCAAAACGTGAAATAATTTGCTAGTTGTTTCTATTGATTGTGAGATTATAGTTAGCTAGTCAGTACGAATACACACATACCAGCAATCAACAGCTTCAGCGAACATTAGCTAAATTAGAAGATTGACAACTGTTAGCCAGCTAGATAACATTAACTAGCTAACGTTAGCTAGTTTCCGGTGAGTAAAGTCAATATGGTTGTTAGATAAATTAGCTAGTTAACGTTAGCTGGACAGTTGAAATAAAGTAATGGGTATACTATTTAAATAATCCCTCGGGGTTAGCAAACTAACCCTTGGTGGGTGATTATTCGTTGAGTTTTCAGGAACGTTGACGTAGTTAACGTTAGCTGTTCAAAAACAAAATGCCTCAGAATTGGCTAGCAAGATAGCTAGTTGTAACGTTACCTGTCCAATAATAGCTAGCTACGTTGCCACCATGTCAGCAAATAAAACCCTTCTGCTCATGGAAGGAAACACGGAATATTTGCTTAATTCCAAACCCATTCATAAACTGTCCTGGATCTAAAACTGGCTAGCTATGTGGCTAACGTTAGCTGCTGGCTAAATGTGGCTAACTAGCTAGCAGCCACCGTCAACTAGTGAATCCGAAATCGAATGCCTCAATGTTGACGAGCCGCTAATGTCAGTATTGTTGCTATTTATTTAGCTGAATCGTTGATATCCAGTGGGTAAAGTTAGCTGCACCCATAGACTTTCTACTCCACAAAATGGGGTCTATTAACGTTTGTCTCCGCCATTTTGTGACAGAAATTTCTCTGAGCACAGGGGTACGTGTAATGGTTGAATGTAGTAACCTCGTCAAGTAGATATCCGTCTGGCAGTTACAGAAAAGGGATCATGAGCAATTTCCATTCATCCCAGGAGACAAAAGTCATTTCTGAGTGCTAGGCTATTGGTTCCAACACCGGTGATAACCTGGAAGCCGGTTGCTCTGAGGCAAGGGCTGCAGATACTGGAATAAAGTTACATTACTAGCTATCTCCTATGACACAATATGGCATTATCACTTTGAAATTGTAGCTAGATTTGGTATTATGGAGAGTTGCGGCTATTGAAACGACCAGGTGATTTCGTTATCACAATATAACCAAGAGAAAGTATTTGTGAACAAACAGTACAGTAATGATACATTATTATAACTTGTCTTTATTTCTACATTGACAGTTTAGAGTACCGCCCTGGGCCCAGCCAACTTAGTTATGAACTGTCACAGCTTTGACACAGGTGTAAAGCAATGTGGGTTAATGGGATACTGTTTTTGGCATTGAGATAACTAATATCAGGAACCACTCATTTTGTGGATAAAATGAGCAAAACTGAATTTACTGTGGTGACTTTATTAACTGTAATGATTAGTCTAATAGTTAAGAATATTCAGAGGAAGCAGTCATTTCACCAAACTTTACAATTTATATGAAACCATTACACTACTAGGAAATTAATTGCATGTCAGTTGCATCTAATATTGATCAACATATAGCCAATTTTGAGAATAAAGTAGGGCTCCCCTCCCCCACGAACAGTAGTAATTCTGTTCTGTTTGAACGGGTCTTGTAAATTTCAGATGAGCTCTAAAAAAGACAACACTGTCTATTGTTCCAATAAACCGCTTTGGACAGTGCAATACCGTTGTTTCTAGTAGAGGGCGCTGCGTGGCAGTACGAGCTCGAGGCCTCAGATCTTTTTGTCTGGAACTGGATCCCGCTGCCGCTCTACAGTGTGTGCGATTGCTTGGAGCCGCGTCCGTAACACACTGTCAAACCACTCCAAACGAACACATTTGATACCAAAACTTAATTTAGCATATTTTACAATGGCAGTTTTAGTTTGCCGTTGAAATCGGTCGTTATTCTGGCTAAGTGTTTATTACAACTTGCAGAATCGGCTTGTTTTCTGTGTATAGCTGTGCATCAGTCTTTATTAGCGAGCTGGCGCTCTTCTTGCTATTAGCTATTTCTTTAACTTTTTTAAACACTCAGCTTCGCGAATGACTGAGCGCCGGCGGAGTATGGGATCCTTGGTGTCTTAGGAAGCGAGTGAGTGGGGTTTTAACCGTTTTTACATGCAAAAACAATGGCAAATTCGACGGGGAAAAATMTACTAGATCAGCGAAGGAAAGGACTGGCTTTCCTGGACGAGCTGCGGCAATTTCACCGAAGCAGAGGGTGAGAATGGGGCGTTTAAATACACCTTTAAACATCATGTACACATGACTATGGATGCTTACAAACTATTAGTAATACTATTCTCCATGTATTTAATGATTTTTTCCTTCAGATCGCCGTTCAAGAAGATTCCTGTCGTGGGTGGGAAAGAGCTGGATCTTAATGCTCTCTATATCAGAGTCATTTCGTTAGGTGGATTTGCTAAGGTGAGTGCAACTAAAAGTGCATTTTCGCACTCTCGGTTTTCAGTGAAGTCTTCAGTGAACCGCTAGAGAACTCTCTTTCGGCACCATGAAGCGCTATTTCATACTAAAACGGCTGTAGGAGAGAGAGGATTGCGGTCGGCCTTGTGCTAGTTTGCCATCTATGCAATGTGGTGGCTTGTGTTGTGTATGGTTTGAATTGAAAGTCCGTACGGTAGCTGCACTGCTCGGAGTCTGAGTGCAGTTAGAGCAACTCAAAATTAGCGGGCACGTTTAACATCGATTATCGGCACAGAGCACTGGCTAGGAAGAACTATTCGCCGCGGGGGATAGGTAACATTTTGTGCAACTAGATTTTTTTACGATAATTTGGGGGAAGCTAGTTATTCGCATTAGCCATCTTTGGCTCTATGGCTGAAGACAATGTAGGCCGCACACAGGCCTATTTATTGAAAACTGTAAACGTGAAAACAATTACTCAAATAAAGACTGCTCGCCATCATTCCATCGTTGTTACTAGCATTGTGCTGAAGCGGGTCATCATTGTCTCGGGCTTTGGTAGCTACCACATTTAGCCTGCACGCTTGGCTTGCCAGAAAAGTAATGTTAGCCAGATTGCTAACACTAGCTAGTAAGTAAGCCATCCAGTTCAAGCTGTAGCTAGCTGTGAGTTGTTGCTTGCGGTGATAACTAAATAGCTTGCAAACATGGAATTAAATACACAGTTCTAGCTAACAAAAGTAGCTAACATTAACATCTCATTAGATGCTAATCAGATTGTTTGACTGTCTTATTCATATTTTATGCATCCTGATATTGCTTAATTGAAAAATGTATAATAACATCCTCATTTACTTTACAGGTTTCTGACAAAAATCAGTGGTCTGAGCTGGGTGAAGATTTTAATTTCCCAAGGAGTTGTTCAAACGCAGCATTTGTTTTAAAACAGTACTACCTTCGGTAAGTGGCATGGTCTTGCATTAGCTACTACACTCAGACAGCATGTGGCAAATGTTTACAAATTGTGAGAGGCTGGAAGCAGGAAAGGACCATGCAACAATCCAGCATCGCTGACAGTTTTTAAAGATGTTGAACACAGAAAACAAAACACTATACTGGACCTTACACTGGCTGCAATGTTTATGCCTCATAACAGTATGTTTTGACGTAACATTTAGTACATTTTAGTGGGTTAATGCAGATCACTATTTTATATATATATATATATTTTTATATGCCATGTCTTACTACTGGGGATTCTGCCATACATCTTCTCTTTGTAGATTTAAGCTATTAGTAAGGGACATGAACTGGGAATGCTTTTTAAATGGTCCGTGATTGGTGTGTTACTGAATGCTGGCTGGTCATTTGTCATTGAATAGGCTAGCCGTTGCCATAACTATGCAATCAACAGCATGTTACCCTAAACACCTTTTGCCCTCGGGGGAGATGTTTCACCAGCAGCAAGCCTGTGGACAGTGTGGAGCTGCTTCTCTACTCAAGTCTCCTTTTCCCTCCAAAATATTGCCATCATTGCCACGGCCAAGATCCTTTTAAGAGGAAGGATCACATTCACCAGTCTAACCTGGAGGCTGCTTATATAACCCTGCTTTGCCAGTTAGTTGAAGCAGCATATCTTTAATAATCTTGTTGCATTAATCACCTTCACAGTTTGGGAATGGTTGAAAGAGCAGTAGGTCAACATAGTATGCAAGTATCCAATCATGTAGGCATGTCAAATTCTAAACAAGGTTCACACAGACTCTACCTAAGTGTCATACCTGCCTACAGATATGGCTTATGAATTTGAACAACTCGGCATAGGCCTGAAGATGTTATTGCCTTCCTCTCTTAAGTCATCATTGGATTTTATATAGACCCTACATGCAGAGCCAATGATAGGCCAAGCATTGTAATGAAGTGTTTCCAAATGGTGCTGGTTATTCCAGCATTTTTAGCAAAGGATTTCATTCTTGGCATCAGATGAACAATGGTAACACTTGATACCCTATACGAGTTTATTGTATTCAAGTATTTGAACATTAACTTTCTGATTTGATATTGGGCAGGCAATTTCACCCTGTGAAGTTGGGTGCAGGCTGTTCTAGCCCAGCTGCAACACCTGATTCTACCAATGAACAAGGCCTAAATGGTCTTCAACCAAGAAACAGGTGTGTTGCTGCTTGGCTGGGAACAAAAGCCTGCACCCAGTGAGACTTTTTTCCCCCTTTCAAATTGTCATTTGAAGAGTCATAGGCTAACTTATGATATAGCCTAACGCAGGGCTCTACAATGTGACTATTTTACTCGCATATGTGTATCGTGACAGCAAATATGTTGTGGCGATACAAGTATTGTGATATTTTATTTAGGAGCACCAGTGTGCCGAGAAGAACGAAGGATTCTAGCATTATTTCTTCAAATATTTTTTGTTGCACTCCTACATTTCTTTGTTTGCACCTGGCTACATTTTCCAACTTAGGTGCACATGTGCTCCTTGTAAATAATAAATAAAAAAATGTCAGAGTAGAGCCCTGTAAAACAATATTTGACTGAAACACAGAGCTGTAAATAGCCTATCTGACAGCAGGTTGGATGGAGCTGTTTGGAGCTGCCAATAAGCGTAGCTTATTTTGCTTCATATATTCTAACCCATTTCAAGCCTGCATTTGACCTCACTCCCTTAAACTTCTCCTGTGTATTACACCATGACACACCCCACTGGGATCACATGGTAGTTGTAGACCAGAATGGTCAAACTTCTATTCCTTGGAAGGTTTTTTTCACAGCTTATATATATATATATATAGGTTTATTTTAACATACTCCCGTGTCTTTACCAAACAACATTTGAATTGGCCAGGTTAAGACCGCCTTCTACCGTCAACTCAAACTGGTTTAAGTGGGAGATGTAGCCCAATGCCAGGTCTCTCTTATAGGGCAAGCAAGCATGTAACGGTGAAACTTATTGGAACCAAAGAGCCCTTTGGTTTAGCTGGGAGGGGTATCTCAATAACAACGTGGTCTTAAGGGCAAACACTGAATAGTCAAAAATGTATTGGAAGTAGGGAGTCCTTTGTTTGCTTGTTGGTCTTCTTGTACCACTACTTAAATTGAACATTGCCAAGGGCAAGGCACTTATCATTGAAAATAGTAAGTAATCCTGCAACCTGGGAACCTGAGCAAAACCTTAGTTCAGGAGAGGATGTCTCTTAAGACTGAGATGCAGCTTGTGAATAGACTGTACCCAACGTGATGTTGTTAGCACTGTGATGCCCATGTCAAAATAAGAGCTGGATTAGAACTACCTTGCTGTTTTCTTGCAAAAGTGAAGTCGGAGACAATCAAGTTGTCTCATTCACACAGCGTTTGCTAGTGAGATTAGCCTTGGCACCTGAACAAAGGTGAAACGTGGCCACAGCGTTTATAGATCTAGTGTTACAGATATCAGGGGACAGCAGGGTATGTCTTTCTCTGATGCTAAATAGAGGGTGCTAAAATGATGTAGCAAAACTCATGTATCAGCGAGCTACAGAAAACGCATGTTATTTTTTGACAAGGTCAACAGTTTCCTGGTGTAACCCAAGCTGTTTATACCATGTTAATTTTTATGAAAAGTCAGTTTGATTTCTAAACCAGTGTCATAAATTAGGGTTGTGACGATACAACTATCGTGATATTTTTTGCATGGCAAAAATGGAAACACGAAGCAGACATCTCTTTGGTCCTTTAAAAAAACTTGCTGTATGTGAATTTTATAGCTTGGAAAACACAGTGAACAAAAATAAACACAACATGTAAAGTGTTGGTCCCATGTTTCATGAGTTGAAATAAAAGATCCCAGAAATGTTCCGTAGGCACAAAAAGCGTCTCTCTCTCATTTTGTGCACAAATTTGGTTAAATCCCTGTTCGTGAGCATTTCTCCTTTGCCACGATAATCCATCCAGCTGATGGGTGTGGCATATTAAGAAGCTATTTAAACAGCATACTCATTACACAGGTGCACCTTGTGCTCGGGACAATAAAAGGCCACTCTAAAATGTGCCGTTTTGTCACACAACACAACACAGATGTCTCAAGTTATGAGGGAGTGTGCATTTGGCATGCTGACTGCAGGAATGTCCACCAGAGCTGTTGAAATTTCTCTACCATAAGCCGCCTCCAAAGTCATTTTAGAGATTTGGGCAGTGTCTCCAACTGGCCTCAGACTACGTGTATGGCATCGTAGGTGAGCGGTTTGCTGATGTCAACGTTGTGAACAGAGTACCTCATGGTGGGGTTATGGTACGGGCAGGCATAAGTTACGCACAATGAATGCAATTGCATTCTATCGATGAAAATTTGAATGCATAGAGAGATCATGACGAGATCCTGAGGCCCATTTGTCGTGACATTCATCCGCTGCCATCACCTCATGTTTTAGCATGATAATACACAGCCCCATGTTTCAAGAATCTGTACACAATTCCTGGAAGCTGAAAATGTTCCAGTTCTTCCATGGTCTGCATACTCACCAGACATGTCACCACCCTTTGAGCATGTTTGGGATGCTCTGGATCGACGTTTATGACAGCGTGTTTCAGTTCCCGCCAATATCCAGCAACTTCGCACAGCCATTGAAGAGGAGTGGGACAACATTCCACAGGCCACAATCAGCAGTCTGATCAACTCTATGCAAAGGGGATGTCACACTGCATGAGGCAAATGGTGGTCACACCAGGTACTGACTGGTTTTCCGACCTTCAATCCCTACTTTTTAAAAAAGGTATATGTGACGTACATCTGTATTCCCAGTCATGTGAAATTCATAGATTAGGGCCTYATGAATTTATTTCAATTGACTGATTTCCTCATATGAACTGTAACAGTGAAATTGTTGCATGTTGCGTTTTTATATTTGTTAAGTATAAATGAGAATCTGGATGACATAAGGATGTTTGTTTCCAACTTTTGGGCTGTTTTCCTAAATAAGTTAAATCCTCTTCCTGTTCTGTTTCCTTGCCACAATACTGAGTATCGCGATGCTGGTATCGTACCGCCCCCTAATATAAATATCTGGAATAGGTGTTTTCTATCATCAGATGTAGGCCTAACAATAACAATCCACTAAAGTTGAATCACTCCATAGTTCCCCACTTAGGTCGATAGGACAAACTGCTGCGAATGATGGGCAGCAGAAGTTGTTCACTCTATAAAGAAGGTACACCCGGGAACCACTGTCTAAGAACAGCTGCTCTCCCTACTCCAAATCCTTTTTCTAATGCCTGGCATACATTACAAGACTTAACTGACAAGTAGGACCTAACTTTGTGTGCTGGACAAAGAAAACTATAGAAAGTCTGCTTGTTTGCAATTTGATTACAGGTGAAGCGCCATTTGCTTGGGTTTTGTGCTGGTTTTCCGCCACTGCGTGAGGCCACAGCTTGCTCTCCCTCAGCATGCCCCCTTATTTTGTCAGTAGTTATRTGCTTGCCATGCCTTTCTCTTGACTTTTTTTGAAATTGTAAAACCTTGTCAGCAACAATAGCTTGGAGAGGTTTTGAATCACAGATAAAACAGTACATAGAGGTGGGGATTGGAGATGTTGGGACTAGCGAAAGCTAGCTGAGGTAGGCAACACTACTACTACTACTACTGGTCTAGGATTGGGCATGCAGTCACAATTTTCTTTGACTGTGGTAAGCTCTCTGCAGATCACACAAAGAAATGTTTGAAAGTGAGACAGACTATAACTTTGCATCAAGTAAACTACACCAGCGGAAAATGTATTTAGGGGGCTGACAAATTAAACTTACCCACCATTCTCGTTATGTTAAGCATGGTCTTGAGCTCAATGTTTCCTTTTTTGTCTAATGGCATTATTTTACCTTTGTGATTCCCACCTTGATTGTAGTTGTTAGCTTTCTTCTCAGTGTAGTTTACCATGGTCTCCCCCAGTCTAGTTTCTTGTCCTCAACCGAGTACTTGGATTTCACCCACCCCCACTCTCAGTAGTAGTCTGTATATAGTGCTTCCATTTATTATTTTATCAGCAATAAAACCAGCCTATGGATTGATGTAGCTTTAGGCTATATAATCTGGATTTCTAGTGTTGCTCATTGGTCCCTGTTGTATGCCCCCATGTTTAAGAAGTTGTCTCTGTCTGCTCAAATGAATCTGCAAGCATTTGATTTTCAAGGTATAGTAATATATATTCACCTATTTATAGAACAGTAGTAATGCCAGTTTACTCAATGTGATTGTGTGCTTGTCCAACAGGGGGCACCCAATTTTCTCTCGCTCTCTCTCTCACACACACACACACACACACACACACACTCACTGAGGCAGCCTTTATTGAGAGGGTTGCTCTTATGTCCTATCAGCTCTTGTATGATCCGGACGACCTTAAATTACATCAGTTTACAAACAGTCACCATTTGCAGTGGTAGATCTATGGCTTCAGTTGCCTACATTTTTGTGTGCCGTTCAGGTTAATTGAAAAAAGGTAATCTTGTTAAGATTTTCTTTTTCTGGGGACAAAAATGACAGGTAAGAGCCCTGTTCCACCTTAATTGCTTGTTCTTTAACTGCTGATGGTATGACACCTGCGATGACACGATTTTTATATGTGAACTTGATTAGACACTGATAAAATGAGAAGGCCTCTTAATTCTGTGATGCTTTTCTGTGGCACACTGGCAGTTGTCTTGTCAGAAGAATGGGAGCTTTTTGCCAGCCATGTATGAAAAGGGAAGTGCAGACATGAGCAGCTGCAACAGAACCCCCCACCATGCAGCCTCCCCTTCTGCCCGTGCCCAGACAAGCGTGTGATGATGCTGTGCAGAGCCGGGGCCCCTCTCCAAACGGAGAGTTGGTGTATTTATAGTCCAGTGTGTCACGCGCCGTGGACGGGGGATTACCTTGGTCGCTGCGAACCAGCAGCAGTACTGGGACTCCGTTCAGAATGGGGCTCTCACTCTGACTCATGGCAGCACACACACTCCACGCTTAGCCAGGGCTTTCCACGCTACCACTGGTGAGGTATTTCCTGCTGCCACCACTGCAGCATGTGTCTGTGTAAACAAATATTCAATGTGTATATGTGTTGGTCCCACCCTACCTAAACATGTGAGAGACGGCTGCAACACTTGTTAGACATTAACTCAAGTAAGGTCTTGCAGGTTTTTTTGTAGACTTTTTTTTGGCTTTCGGCAGGAAGCTATCAGTCTTTTTGTTTCATTAAAACTCCCTCTACTTTTCTGCACCTCTCCCCACCTGAGCGGGTGGTCATTTGAATGAAGACATCACCCCAGTGTCTAGAATATTTTGTCTGTGCTGGTGGTAAGATATCATCCTCACCTGTGTCACATCCGAGCTGAATATTAACATATTAAGGAAGACTGGTATTGGTTGTAACTCTTGATAAACTAGTTTGCCCTAAGCAATAGGGCACAAAGGATTCATCACTTGTACTCTGCTTAAACACTTGCACTGTCATGCAGATGGTGTAACACATGTCTTTTGATTCTTGAGTCAGCTAGGCGTAAACATAATTATTTAATCATAACCGATGGTCTCTATGTCAAACTTGGATTGGATTGTATCCCCCTCTGGCAGTATTTTTCATTTCATGCTTTGTCGTGTAGTCTTTCATATTCACTCTGTCGATAGAAGTAGGCGAGAGACATTGGTTGTGTTGTGAGCCTCGTTTGTAGTTTGTTCCAGTCGGCAGCGGCTGAGTAGTGGAATTGCTTTGTTGCTGGGGTTGAAATAGGATGTGGGCATAGATAGCCTGACAACATTAGTGTTGTCTGTAGGAGGACTTTGAAAATGGTAGGAGTTCACAGAAGTAGGCTTGTGAGTCTTTATATGCCAGAGTGTAGCCTACCAGTTTACTTGTGTGATTGCAAGCATTAACCAAATTCCTCAGAGTGGCTGTCATAAAGAACTCCATTGGCAAATTATATGGTGGGAATGTGCCAGGGTGTCCAGTTTTGTTATCGGGGATTTGGAGGCACAACAGTTGGTGGTTTAGCCACAGTCTAAGGATGCAGGACTTATCCTAGTTAGGCAGATTTGAGGATTGGGTGAAACAGGATTATTTGCTATAGAGGCCATTTTAGATTAGATTTTGGGAATAGGTGGGGTCTTGGATCAGTCACCCTTTGAGCGTTAAGTTCTCTTTTGTCTACAGATATTTAGAAAAGTATGAAAAAGTCCATCACTTCGGCGAGGATGATGACGAGGTGCAGCCTGGGAACCCGAAACCATCTCTTCCAATTGGTGCAATCCCCTGCTCCTACAACTACCAGCAACACACTGTATCAGGTAAAGCTTTCCCTCTTTTACAAAGTGTCTTCAAACAACCACAAAGCAATAATTACCTACATAAGTTCGGCCCAAATCTTCTTGGTTGGGCTACGACTTGAAATAGAATAAAGATTCTTGAAGGGATGGCCCCATATTCTGTATACATTCTGTATACCTCCGGCCCTTCTTTGGACATTGTGTTAACAAACCTCCAGACGAGCTTCAATGCCATACAACATTCCTTCCGTGGCCTCCAACTGCTCTTAAATGCAAGGAAAACTTAATGCATTCTCTTCAACCGATCGRTGCCCGCACCCGCCCGACTAGCATCACTACTCTGGACAGTTCTGACTTAGAATATGGACAACTACAAATACCTAGGTGTCTGGTTAGACTGTAAACTCTCCTTCCAGACTCACATTAAGCATCTCCAATCCAAAATTAAATCTAGAATCGTCTTCCTATTTCGCAACACAGCCTCCTTCACTTATGCTGCTAAACATACCCTCGTAAAACTGACTATCCTACCGATCCTTGACTTCGGCGATGTCATTTACAAAATAGCCCCCAACACTCTACTCAGACTTCATCCAGTTTGCTATCACAGTGCCATCCGTTTTGTCACCAAAGCCCCATATACTACCCACCACTGCGACTTGTATGCTCTCGTTGGCTGGCCCTCACTTCATATTTGTCGCCAAACCCACTGACTCCAGGTCATCTATAAGTCTTTGCTTGGTAAAGTCACGCCGTATCTCAGCTCACTGGTCACCATAGCAACACCCAACGGTAGCACGCGCTCCAGCAGGTATATTTCACTGGTCATCCCCAAAGCCAACACTAACTTTGGCCGCCTTTCCTTCCAGTTCTCTGCTGCCAATGACTGGAACGAATTGCAAAAATCACTGAAGCTGGAGTCTTATATCTCCCTCTCTAACTTTAAACATCAGCTATCTGAGCAGCTTACTGATCATTGCAACTGTACACAGCCCATCTGTAAATAGCCCACCCAACTACCTCATCCCCATATTGTTATTTTTTTGCTCCTTTGCACACCAGTATCTCTACTTGCACATCATCTGCACATCTATCATTCCAGTGTTAATGCTAAATTATTTTGCCTCTATGGCCTATTTATTGCTTTACCTCTCTAATCTTACTACATTTGCACACGCTGTATATAGATTTTCTATTGTGTTATTGACTGTACGTTTGTTTATCCCATGTGTAACTCTGTGTTGTTTCTGTCGTACTGCTTTGCTTTATCTTGGCCAGGTCGCAGTTGTAAATGAGAACTTGTTCTCAACTAGCCTACCTGGTTAAATAAAGGGGAAATTTAAAAAAAATACTTGCTTTCGAGCTAGTTCTTAAAAGGACAGTGGTATTTCAGAACAGTGACATTCCAGGAAACAAACAAATGCAAGTATGATTAAAAACAAAGTTTCTTATTTACACTTTGAGAAGAGTGATTTTATTGGACACATCTGTGAGGTAGGGCTGGGTAATTGCTAGTGATGGGGGGGGGAAATAGATAGTTAAATATTGGGATATTATTTTTGATTTATCGTTTTGAAAACATTGCCGTTTTAATTTTGCGGTAGTTGGCTGTACCTGCCCCAGAACTCCAGTATTTTTCCTTGATGGCTTGTTCTCATCTTCTTTTCAGCTATTTTATTTCCTTGACTGATCAAAACTAGTTTTCTAATGGCTCTCTGTTGTCCCTCTGCAGCAGACATAGGGTGAGCAATATATTTGGAACATCAAATCGCAGTATCTGATCGCAATACACATAGAATCATGAGAATCGCAATACATATCAAATCGGCACCTAAGTACTGTGATAATATCGTATTGGACCTCACGATACGATATCACAATCTTTATTTTTTTTACCTATTATTTAAGTCAGTTAAGAACAAATTCTTATTTACAATGACGGCCTAGGAACCGTGGGTTAACTACCTTGTTCAGGGGCAGAACGACAGATTTTTACCCTGTCAGCTCAGGGATTCGATCTAGCGACCTTTCGGTTACTTGCCCAACGCTCTAACCACTAGGCTACCTGCCGCCCCAATACTTAGGTGCCGATATGATATGTATTGCGATTGTTTATGTATCGCGATTCGATGTTCCAAACACATGCTCACTATACTGTATGTATGCTGCAGAGAGACAAGAGAAAGCCATGAGAAAATTAGTTGTGGAGGTTAAAGTGCTCATGTTGGCTCAACTTTTTTGGGGGGGAAATAAGATGGAGAAAAAGCTGTAGGATGATAAATACCTGAGTTGTGGGGCAGGTACACCTGACTAGCGTTAGCTAACGTTAATAAACAAGGTTACCTTTAACAATTATAGTGACAGTAACAATGTAAAACGGCAAAAATGATATTGCGATACTCTACTGTATCCATACTGTGAGGTATCGCGACCACCCTTTGGTGGATTTTGGGATGCTGTGAAATAAATAAAAGTAGTCTTAGGTCAGAGGACAACCTTGGTGCAAGTTTATCAAGGTGGATATTTCTTCAAGTACATTTCTTCAAGTATCAAGTGATGGGGCTGTTGAAGAGCACTGCCAACTCTGAATTTGAGTCAACTTTATGACTCAAATGGAGTCAACATTATGGCTACCTTCAGCACTGAACTTCCTCTCAACTAAGTCTCTCTACTCACAGCACACATTTGTTAGTCATCTGAATGTGCATATACTGCAGGCTTGTTTGCTTGGTCCTTTCAGACAGTTTATTGCACCTCATAATCATAGATTCATCAAGATAGAATTTGGAAGCTCTTCTCCAAATGTTGCAATTTAGTTAGTCATAATGGTGCTGCTAGCCTGCTCCTATGGTAAAGCCTGCTCCTATGGTAAAGCCTGCTCCTACGGTAAAGCCTGCTCCTACGGTAAAGCCTGCTCCTACGGTAAAGCCTGCTCCTACGGTAAAGCCTGCTCCTACGGTAAGCTGCTCCTACGGTAAAAGCCTGCTCCTACGGTAAAGCCTGCTCCTACGGTAAAGCCTGCTTCTACGGTAAAGCCTGCTTCTACGGTAAATGCCTGCTCCTTAAAGTGAGAGCTTATGGTAATACGGTTATACAGTTCTTGAAATGGCCAAGTGGGTGCTGAGCATTCCTTGCTCCATTTTTTGGGGGGTAAAGAAACCTCAACAGAGGAGGATGTTAGCAAGACAACAAGATCTTAAAATGTATGATGAAAGTAGCTAATATACCCAGACTGACGAGTTGTACTAGGATTTGTCTGAGCTGTTTGAATGGTGTGTTTCAGAACTGAGATGCAATATTACTTCCTTACTGTATTAGGTCTGCTACATTTATACTCCTTTTGTTTATGCACAAACATATGGGCTTTAAACCATAGCCCTGCCACGAAGCTCATTTCCCTCCCTCATCATGGCTGTTGAGATAATTGTTTGAATAATCTTGACTTTTGTATTATAATTTTTTGTCCAATCTTGCCCAGGCCTGAGAGTCCCCATCAGTAAAAGTGTATCTGAACTGGAGGTTGTCATGTCCCCAGGCATGCAGGCAATTTGCAACAGTGTGTTACCATGGTGGCTGTGTGATGGTGCATTACCACCATACCCGCTGTGTGTGAAGTAGCTCTAGTTCAGGAGTCCTGACAGCTACACACACACACACACACACACACACACACACACACACACACACACGTGTGAAACAGATGCAGAGCTGGCGGCTGTGAGGAGTTGGCTATTTATATCCCGTTGATTGCACTGTAATCAATTTCAAATAACTGAAATATGCCATACAATCATTGCCATCCCAGCAAAGTTATGCCAAGAGACTGAGGCTTCAGGAAGTTGCACTTGTTAACTCCACCCCTGCATGTGACTTAAATCACTGTTTCCTATTTTTGAATGCATATTCATTATCAGGCAGGTGTCCCAGTGCATGCAGTTGCAATCATTTTTCTGAACAGGCTAAATAAACTCATAAATCATCATTTCTTAAGGTCTTTATAGCACAACATTGTAATATTTTTGTATGTTTTCAGCAGGCTTTCTTTACATTCATTTTGAAATTACAACTGGATTTGTGGTTGTTTTTTGTCCCCAGACTATCTCCGCCAAAGCTATGGACTGTCCATGGAGTTCACGCCCCCATGCGACTATAACAAACTGGTGCTCTCTCTCCTGTCGGGCTTGCCCAATGAAGTGGACTTCGCAATCAATGTTTGCACTCTCCTCTCCAACGAGAGCAAGCATTCCATGCAGCTGGAGAAAGACCCCAAACTCATCACGCTGCTGCTGGCACATGCAGGCGTCTTCGATGACTGTACGTCTTCAGCACCTTTAAATATTCTTCATTAGTATCCAAATCAATTTTTTCAGGACAGTAATTAGAGATGTATGGATGTTTTTTGTAATCTTTGTTTACCGTGGGAACTTGGTGAGGGAACTGTTGAGACACTCGCACTACTGTGCTCAGTTTCCCTTTTTGGGCAAAGTGGAAATGGGGAGAAAGTTGTTTATTCCCTTTCATTTGCCTGTATGGACACTAGATGAGTTATTACCTCCTTGGTAAACTTGTTAATTTAGAGTTTGAAGCAAAATGCAAAAATCCAGGCTTGAGCACAACAAAATGTGAACACTGCATTCCTTTTCAAGGCACTGCCATGGCAGAACCTTTTTTTTTGTTGTGATCCCTCAGGTGTGAAAGTACCTTCTGTCTCAGAATGTAAGGGTTGGAATGTTCTCTCTAACGGTACTCTTGTGAATTTGCAGCACTAGGCAGCTTCTCCTTTGTATTTGGGATGGACTGGAAGGAGCAAACCTCCCGGGACTTCATGAAGGTAGATTTGACTGAAAGACTCACTATATATGTATACTATAGGTTTGTAATTTACAAGGCTTTTGGTCAGAGGGAGAAAAAAAATAGTTACCTCGCCTCCAGCCGTTCAGGGATCTTAGTGAAATACGGTGTGATGTCTGGCCTCGCGGGAGTACATCAGCCTTAACTGCTCTTGTTTTTTATAGCCTATGCATCTTTTCAGCAGTCAGTATTCCAACAATAATCTGTGAATATGATTCTACAGTTCTGGAAGGATGTGGTAGAGGATTCTGAAGTCAGGGACCTCATCTGGGACAAGACCAGCCTGACACAAGGTAAACAGTTTATGCTGACAGACCAAATTTTAAAGACCCATTGCACAATAAAATATTAATTTTACAACAATGGGAAAAATATTACGGCAAATAAATATTTCGACATTGTTTTGTGAACTTTTTGTGTAATAAAGTATTTGAAGATTTCTCTTACAAAAAATACTTATAAGGCCATTGCTCTGACATGATGTCCTTGGTGGATCAGACATTCACTATTCTCTCTGCTCTTCTTCCAGTGACAGACACTATGTCGGGGGACGAGCGCTGGGGCGCCCTCTTCCATCCTCCACGCAACCTAGGCATCGGCGACATCGAGGGTCAGCGGGTCCTGCAGGTGGGAGTCATCCTCCGCAACCTCTCCTTCGAGGAGGCCAACGTCAAACTGCTTGCTGCTAACCGCACCTGTCTGCGGTTCCTCTTACTGTGCGCCCACTGCCACTTCATCTCCCTACGGCAGCTGGGGTTGGATACACTCGGCAACGTGGCCGCAGAGGTGAGGTGTTTTTACTGCTATATTTATGTTCTGAAAGTTAATATTTTGTGCAGTATTGAGCTATTTCATTACATTAATTAGTACTATTCAGTATAATGTTAGACATGGCTGTAGCTGTTCCAGAGCATTTGTGTTATTGATGATTCTATGAGTTAATTTCTGTTTTCTCTCCCAATAGCTTCAGTTAGATCCTGTTGACTTTCGAACAACCCACCTAATGTTTCACACCATCACCAAATGCTTGATGTCAAGGGACAGGTTCCTGAAGATGAGGGGTGAGTGTCAGAGCCCGTACTTTATCTTTGTCAGTGTCTGGGTCTTTTTATTACAAATGTCAGATATATTTTTATATCATGGTCCTTTTTAATGTGAAAGTGACTTCATGTCTTTACGCAACAACAGTAAGCATGAATTGTGATAAAGGTCAAAGTGTAGATTTTCCCAGAGCCTGACCATTTGTTCCTCCTCCCCTCAGCCATGGAGATCCTGGGTAATCTGAGCAAGGCGGAGGACAACAGCGTGCTGATCTGTGAGTACGTGGACCAGGAGTCYTACCGGGAGGTGATCGGCCTGCTGTCGCTGCCTGACCTCATGCTCCTCATGTCCTCCCTGGAGGTCCTCTACCTGCTGGCCCAGCTGGGGGAGATCCCCTGCAGCAAGATCGCCTCCGTGGACAGGAGCATAGGTGAGATACCAACAACCTAGCCCTAACCAGGGTACTAGTAACCTAGACACTAGTCAGGATTGAGGATACATGCAGTAGTATAAACAACCAAGCCAGAATGGAGGGGATGGAGAACCGTCTAACCAAGATAAAGTGTAGGTATAGCATTAACAACTAATGGAGTGTTTTGAATACAGTTTGATTAAGTATAGTCTCTTAGCATGGCACAGCAACCAGGCTGCATGAATTGGGAAACAAACTGGTTGCACAGAAGATATTTGTCATCTCTTGGAGGAATAGGAAATTCAATGATTTTCAGAATTGGGAAATCAAAAAGAACCGTCATGCAACAATTTAGACGTTCGTTATTAAACGGTGTATATGTGTGTCCCTGGGCAGATCTGCTGGTACGGCTGGTGTCAGTGGACCTGCATACGTTTGGTCCGGATGCTCTGACGGCCGTGAGGCTGATGGAGCACCAGGCTGCTGGGCAGAGCCAGGTGGCCGAGGTGCGGCCGCAGCTTGTAGAACAGCTGCCTGCTCCGCTGCAGGGCGCACCCATCCCAGGTGAGCATCTTAACACTTAAACCTTGTTCCCTCATCTTCAGATGCAAACAGAAATTAAATGAAGCCAAGTTATATTCATGTTGTACATAAAATCTGAATTTAGAGCAAGCTGTGTGAGG
Organism: Salvelinus sp. IW2-2015; assembly: GCF_002910315.2. Classification (NCBI taxonomy): domain Eukaryota; kingdom Metazoa; phylum Chordata; class Actinopteri; order Salmoniformes; family Salmonidae; genus Salvelinus; species Salvelinus sp. IW2-2015. The sequence continues at coordinate 1,711,899 of NC_036840.1, read as the reverse complement.
GCAATAATTAGCCATATGGTATAAAGGAACAGTTCCTTGAGACAATGGCCTGAGATTATAGGCTCAGCTCTGTGGAGCCTTGCTCCTTGTCGTGTACGTTAGAGACTGATCGAAAGCTGACCGCATCAGTTTACGCCTCCCATAAGCCTCTGCATCCACTCTTGTCTGTAGAGACTTTCCATCCGTTGGTGATTTAGAAACATGGATGATCAGGGAAACTGGTTTAACCCGTGTTGTATGCAATCAATCAGCTAAAGTTGCTGGGAATAATTCAAGCTAGGGTGAACACAGTAGTCTGCTTGTACAGTACTGTCGCTGCTCCCTAGTGGGCAAAATGAGGAACCACACACTAAACACACCATGTACAACAGGAGCACTGTTCTGCAGATTTGACAGTTCAGTATCGCATCAGAACAAAAGTGTTTTCAGCATAGAGAATGGGTTTATTCAAAAACCTTTGTAAATTGATCAAATTAGACTCAATAATGATGTCATCTCTCACTTCAGCAGCAAGAGTCCCTGTCCAGTCCACTCCTCCTCCTCCTGGTATTGTTGAGCTAGATGGGGAGAAGTTTACAGTGCAGTGGTGAGTCTCTCTCTCACTCACACACACACGCTCTCATAGTCATGCTCTCTCTGTGACACATCTTAGCTCTTCAGTTTCTCTGTAAGTTGAACGGTAGTTCTCGGGTCAAGCAGTCAGCTTGCTGGTCACAATTGACACCTGAGTAGCTTATAGATACATTCTGAGTCCCTTTGTCTCCACCAGGCTGAACGCCCACTTCGAGGTGAGCGGCGAGAGCTCCGTCTTGCGCTCAGAGATGTACTCGGAGTACCTCACCACCTGCAGCAAGATGGGACGCGCTGGCATCCTGGCCTCACAAGGCTTCCTCAAATGTCTACGGTTGGTTGGCATAATCCAATATTAAATCAATCGATTTCATTGAAAACTGTCATCATTTAGAGAACACACAACTAGAAGTTTTTACAGCTTTTCCCCCTTTTTTTTCTCTCCCAATTGTGGTGCTGGAAGCCATGTATTCATGTTATGTTTTCAACCAAGAAATCACCCTATGGACAAGTTACAATACAGTGGTCCAAATTCAATGACTTTGAGAAACATGATTGACAAGGTTTTAGTGTCGACTACACTCACGCCGTGTCTCTCTCTCATTTTGTAGGACCATCTTCCCAAACCACACAGTGAAGCGGCTGGAGGACACCAAGCCCAATGCGCAGGCACACATACATGTGGTGGGGGTCAAACGGAGGGCCATCCCACTGCCCATCCAGCTGTACTACCAGCAGCAGGCTAGCCCCACACCAGGGCCCAAACACGACGTCCCTGTCGACCCACAGGCATCCCCGTCAGGTAAACTCACTGTACAACTTACTACATTTTTGTAGTTAGTGGCATTAAAATTCAAGTTTCCACCTACCTTGACTGTTATCACAACAAACGTCAGACATAGTTGCTATACATGTTGTCTTGGAGTATGGTGAGACATACTTTGCAGTTGTGCGAAGTGGACCTCAGTCAATGATTCTAATGTGTTCTTTGTTGTATCTCTCTCTGTGTTTACACTTTGTCTCTGGGCATCCTGGGTTTGCCCGGCCTCCAGTCCCCAGCCTTACTGCTAACCCGGCAGCGCCACAGGTGGCCTCCACCATGCAGGATGGTGTACCTCACCCCCAAGTGGCTCAGACTGTTCCTCGGCTCCCCCTTCACCCCCAGGCCTCACCACATCAGCACCCCCACTCAGCTCAGCAGGCCAAGTCAGGGGATATCCTCAAGACGGCCATGGTCCAGAGCTCCATCCCCACCTCTGGCCAGGTCGTCCAGAACCACAGCCCCAACATGGCCCAACAGCTCCACCATCAACAGGTCATGGCGCCTACTGGGACCCCCGTCACACTGTTCCAACAGGTACAGCAGGGCCACATCTTCACGGCGCGGGTTCAGGGGGTGCCCATCGCCCAGCGGCCGCCCCTGCCGCACACTCCCTCCTCCTCAGTACCCCAGGCCCTCTCCCAGGGCCCCCAGCAGGAGACGGCTGTGTTCTCTGCCCCCCCGCACTACGCCGCCGTGTCTGCCCCCTGCTCCTCGCTGCAAAACTTCCAGGTGGGCGGGGGCCAGGTGTTCACCATCGCCGGCGTGTCCAACGCCCAGGGTTCCCGCGTCACTTTCCAGAACATCGCCCCCAAGCCTGCACCCTCGCAGGCCAGCGGACCGCCCACATCCACTCATAACCAGCAGCAGCAGTCCAGCGTGGTCATTGTCAGCCCCAACCCCCAGCAGAACCAGGCCTATGCCCCGGCTATCCATCAGATCGTTCTGGCCAACCCCTCCACCATGTCTGGTGGCCAGGCCATCCAACTGGCAGGACAGCCTCCCACTCCTTCCAAACTCCCACCTTGCCCTTCCACCATCGCTCCACTGCCCCAGGGCCTGCCCACTCCTTCCAACAACCAGATCCCAATGCAGGGCTCTGCTTCTGTCAGTCAGATGCTGTCGGTCAAACGGCAACCACAACAATTGAACCCCCAGCAGCAGTTTCACCCCCAGCAGCAGTTTCAGATTCAGTCCCAACCCCTGCCTCAGCAGCAGCCGCCCCCCCAGCCTACCTCCACAGAGTCCAGCCTGATCAAACAGTTACTGCTTCCAAAGCGGCCCTCCACGCCGGGCGGAAAGCTCATTCTGCCCGCGCCCCAGGTGCCTCCCCCTAGTAGCACGCAGCGTTCCCCCAGCCCACAGGTGCTCTACCAGGTGGCCTCACAGGGCCAGCCTCAGCCCCAGCAGCTCAATGTACAGCTGGTCCCCAGCCAGCTTCAGTCCCCAGGGGGCCCTCTCCAGACGGTGCAGCTCATCTCCACCAGCAGCCCCGCCACCATCATCCAGGGTCAGGCTCCTGGTGGCCAGGTCACCTTCACTGTGGTGCCCAATACAGGCTTCACCACTTCAGCCTCTGCAGCCGCCGCCCAGATCAGCCAAGGAGCCGCTGCACCAGGCCTGCCAGCGGTCCAGACAGGCAACACCCTCCACGGGCCACCACCGCCCTTCAGGGGGGACAAGATAATCTGCCAGAAGGAGGAGGAGGCCAAGGATGCCACGGGTCTGCACATCCACGAACGCAAGATCGAGGTGATGGAGAACTCCTCTCTAGCCGATGGGGCTGGCACCAAAACCAGCAACGGAGACCTGGCAGGGGCTGATGCTCCAGGGGCCAAGCTGCTTAATGGGAGGAAGTGCATGGACTCCAGTCTACCTCCATACCACTCAGGGAACAGCCAGGGGGCCTGCGTCAATGGACCGGCCAGCGAGAGCTGCCCCACCAACGGGAAGCAGCCCTCTGGCCCGGCTAACCCACAGGAGGGACACCTCGACCCCAAAAAGGCTCTTGTCAATGGGGTCTGTGACTTTGAGAGAGGGGACGCCTCCACCGGTGCCCACTTAAGCAAAAACATTCCAAATCACATCGCTTCCAAACACTTGGGGAACGGGGAGGTGGGTCCTCCTCAGAAACTGCATGGGGCTCCCCAGGAGCCCTCTGTCCCCCAGCAGGATACTGCCAAAGCTGAGCAGGCAGAGCGCCTTGCCAATGGGCCTCAGGCAACAGGCCCCTTCCCTAACGGACCTATGGGGACGGGGCCTAACTACACTTTGCCTGCTTTCAGGCAGCAGCTGTTTCCCACTGTCACTGTAAACTCCCAGGGCTCCACGGGGCCAGGGACCCTGCCGGCCAATGGTTTGAGTGGCGAGAGCCGTGCACTCAAGAGGCCGGCAGAGGAGGACAAGGGGGTGTCTGGGATTCCCTGTAAGGTGGGAGTGAGGATCATCACCATCAGCGACCCCAACAAGGCGGGCTGCAGTGCCACCATGGTGGCCGTTCCTGCTGGAGCCGACCCAAGCACAGTAGCCAAAGTAGCAATGGGGAATGCCACGCAGCAGAGGAACTGCTCGACCATACAGGCAACCAGCTCTACGGTGAGTTTCACATAGCTCAACAATTTGTTTCTTGTCCCAGTTTTGCAAGCCGTGTCAACTAGTTGGCTAGCAAGCTCATTAGATTGCTGACTTATCTTGAATACTTCATTGGATCATTGGCATTCTTGCCCTGCTGGTAAAACATGTGACTCAGTTTTTCTTCACAAACATAAAATGCAGGGCTCGACATTAACGCTTGTTCTCTTGTCTGGGACAAATAAAAACAATGCTTGGACAAGAAGAATGTAGATTGAAGTTCAGACGAGTAATAAAACACTTTTTTTCACATCAAACAATTACTCAGATCAGAATTGGATCAGAGGTCAACATTGGAATAATATTCAAATCTATTTTTTATGTACATTTATAAAAAAGCCTACATGTCAAAGTATAGATGATATGCATGTTGGCTACAGCCTCACGTCCAAACTGATGCTGACATGAGGGAGGCACCAGAAAATGTAGCCAAACTTGAATGAGACTTTAAATTACATAAATACAGGCTGAACACCAGTCATGTTTGACAAATATAATGAAGGATCATTAACGTCTAAAGGCTTGATTCGACATACTCAAGGCACGGTTCGTTCAGATCAAATGGTCACAAGACCGGTCTGCTGCGCACCGCACATCACCCACCTTGAATCTGAGTGGAGGCGTCTGCATTTTGAAGCTATTTTAAGGGCAATTCCACCACTTTTTGACCTCATTCATAATTTCCAYTGTATACATGTGTGAAAACAACACGTTTCTACAATCTGTGGTTACAAAGATGAGAAGAAAAGTCCTAAATAAATGCTTCTCTGTGACATCACAAGGTAAGATTAAAAGTTTWAAAAAATGTATGTCAACCTGCAATGCGTTTTTAGCCAAAGGGAGGTATTTTCTTGCTCCCCACATCACTGTGAATCTGTGTTTGAAAATCACTGTTAATGTAATCTAGTAGAACTTTTTTACTTTAGTTTTTTTCCCTACAAACGTATAAATGCAGTGTTTTCACATATGTTGACACTGGTTTTGTGCTGGAGATAATGAACATGAGGTTCATTATCTTGATCCATAAACGTAATTGTTTGAAACCTGGGTGTTTTGTCATTTTATGATGCATTTCTTACCTTGTTTCACAGTATCCAAGCATAATCCTAGTCATATTAGTAACCCATGCTAGTTGATCAAATCAAAATTATTTATAAAGCCCTTCTTACATCAGCTGATGTCACAAAGTGCTGTACAGAACCCCAGCCTAAACCCCAAATGGCAAGCAATGCAGGTGTAGAAGCACGGTGGCTAGGAAAAACTCCCTGGAAGGGCCAGAACCTAGAGAGGAACCATGCTATGAGGGGTGGCCAGTCCTCTTCTGGCTGGAGATCATAACAGAACATGGCCAAGATGTTCAAATGTTCATAGATGACCAGCAGGGTCAAATAATAATCAGTGGTTGTAGAGGGTGCAACAGGTCAACACCTCAGGAGTAAATGTCAGTTGGCTTTTCATAGCCGATCATTGAGTATCTCTACCGCTCCTGCTGTCTCTAGAGAGTTGAAAACAGCAGGTCTGGGACAGGTAACACGTCCGGTGAACAGGTCAGGGTTCCATAGACGCAGGCAGAACAGTTGAAACTGGAGCAGCAGCACGGCCAGGTGGACTGGGGACAGCAAGGGCTCAGGTGGAGAGGTAGATAGAAAGAGAAAATATGCACTTAAATTCACACAGAATAAATACTCCAGATATAACAGACTGATCCTAGCCCCCCGACACACAGCCTCCAGTATTTATGCTGCAATAGTTTGAGACAGGAGGGGTCAGGAGACACTGGCCCATCCGACGATACCCCCGGACAGGGCCAAACAGGATGGATATAACCCCACCCACTTTGCCAAAGCACAGCCCCCACACCACTAGAGGGATATCTTCATCCACCAACTTACCATCCTGAGACAAGACCGAGTATGGCCCACAAAGATCTCCGCCACGGCACAACCTAAGGGGGGTGCCAACCCAGACAGGAAGATCACGTCATTGACTCAACCCACTCAAGTGACGCACCCTTCCTAGGGACGGCATGGAAGAGCACCAGTAAGCCAGTGACTCAGCCCCTGTAATAGGGTTAGAGGCAGAGAATCCCAGTGGAGAGAGGGGAACCGGCCAGGCAGCGACAGCAAGGGTGGTTCGTTGCTCCAGTGCCTTTCCGGTTACCTTCACACGCAATCATAGGACCTACTAATGAGATGAGTCTTCAATAAAGACTTAAAGGTTGAGACCGAGTCTGTCTGTCTCTCTCACATGGGTAGGCAGGCCATTCCATAAAAATTGAGCTCTATAGGAGAAAGCCCTGCCTCCAGCTGTTTGCTTAGAAATTCTAGGGACAGTAAGGAGGCCTGCGTCTTGTGACCGTAGTGTAGGTATGTACGGCAGGACCAAATCGGAAAGATGGGTAGGAGCAAGCCCATGTAATGCTTTGTAGGTTAGCAGTAAAACCTTTAAATCAGCCCTTGCCTTAACAGGAAGCCAGTGTAGAGAGGCTAGCATTGGAGTAATATGATCAAATGTTTTGGTTCTAGTCAAGATTCTAGCAGCTGTGTTTAGTTTTAACTGAAGTTTTCTTTAGTGCTTTATCCGGGTAGCCGGAAAGTAGAGCATTGCAGTAGTCTAACCTAGAAGTGACAAAAGCATGGATTAATTTCTGCATCATTTTTGGACAGAAAGTTTTTGATTTTTGCAATGTTACGTAGATGGAAAAGAGCTGTCCTTGAAACGGTCTTGATATGTTCGTCAAAAGAGATCAGGGTCCAGAGTAACGCCGAGGTCCTTCAGTTTTATTTGAGACGACTGTACAACCATCAAGATTAAAGTTGATGTATCTTTAGATCTCCCCTGTATTTCTAACATATTTTCATCTCTGTCACATGAAACTGCTCGTGCATGCGGTGTGCTTTGGAGAACAATGTTTTCCTGCTAATTGTATTTTGGAACATTTGTGCATAGCCTACAGCCATGTGCGCATTGAGTTTATAGCATGAAGAAATAAAACGTTATCAAAATTTTATGCTAAATAGTTTGATCTGACGCATCAGCCTCATTGCTTTTTAAAGAGTTCATGTGCGGTGGTTGTATGAATTCGGGATCTGTCGTCCCCAAGTCTGTTATGAACCGTAGACATATTTTTTGTCATTCCAGGGATGACGGGAAGTCCTTAATTTCAAGCCCTGGGGGGAATTATTTTATAAAGGAGAAGTGTTTGGTTGTAATTGTAATGTTGCCATATTTTATAGGCTACCAAGGGTGGCCAACCAATCTCCAGGAGAGCCTTAAAGGGGCAGTGTTGTAATTTGAGACCGGCTTGAATATGCAAAGAAGCCTATTGGCAGAGTGTAGCCTACATTTGTCTGATTCTCTATGGTAAAAAAGGTAGTCATGCATTTTATTTTGGAAAGTGGATCTGGGGGGGCTTGAGCTTTTGGACAAAAAATCTGACCTACTTATCCAAAGGACAATCGGTCAAGTCCTTAAATGTGTAGTTGTAGGTGGGAGAGTGCTATCCATCACATGCAACTACAAGGCTTTTCTGTTGCTGTTATTTGGGAAAATCAACTGCATTGTGATGAGTAGGGTTAGAGGCCATTTAATGATTTATACAGACTGACTTGTTTTATATTGCACTTATTGGATTGGCAGGTGTGTGTGATCTTTCATGTCATCGTATAGCAATTCAAGGCTTAGTTGTTCATTTTACAAGCAAATTACTTGCATGAAACAAGATTAATGATGAAAGTCTTCAGGTTCTAGGACCTTGAATAAGTTATTCAAACTCTTTGTTCATATTTTTGTTTAATTCATTTCTGAATAACTAATAAGCAAATTGTAGGTTATTCATATTTATTGTATCATATTTATTGTAAGCAGAGGGTAGCTAGGCTAAAATCTAAATGTATTTCTTCAAAATTAGCTTAATTTATCTTGTCAAATATTTTAAAAAGGTAAAAGAAATACAAAAAAATGTTTTGGACTTGTTTTATTTGGGAAATAGTAAAACAATCATACAACACAAAATATCACTTGTTTATTTGGTCTGATAAAGCTTTGCCTGGTTTTATGCAGCTTCCGCCAACAGTGGCTCAGCCTGTGCAGGCTGGCAGCTCCAGCCCCAACACCCCCCTTTCTGGGCCACAAGCCATGGTGGCACCCCCAGAACAGACCAGGAAAGCGGGACAGAACTTCAAGTGTCTGTGGCAGTCCTGTAAACGGTGAGTCAATCTCTGTCCATATTGACTTGACCTACTTAAAGAAGTCCTGTGTTGGGAAAGGTGTGTTCATATCATGGCTAACTAAAACTGCGTTTAGACAGGCAGCTCAATTCTGGTATTTTTTCCACTAAATGGTCTTTTGATCAATCACATCAGATCTTTTTCAGAGCTGTTTGATCAAAAGACCAATTAGTGGAAAAAATATCAGAATTGAGTCTAAGTGGTCTGTTCATTGACTGTCCCATTGTTATCCGTGTTGTTCTTCCAGGTGGTTTGAGACGCCGTCTAGGGTGTTCTACCATGCAGCCACGCAGCATGGTGGCAAGGAGCTGTACCCAGGCCAGTGCCTCTGGGAGGGATGTGAACCTTTCCCCCGACAGAGACTGTCCTTCATAACCCATTTACAGGTAAGACTACACCTTCTCAATCTATCAGTCCATGTTTGTGGCTTTTTACTGACAATTATCCTATTTTCTTCCTGTAGGATAAGCATTGTTCTCGAGATGCCCTATTGGCCGCACTAAAACTGGAGCAGGAACCGACACAGACGCAGGACTCCAATCAGAAAACTTCCAAGTATGTACCCTCTGGTTAGCTTAGCATGCTAGTGCTAATGTCCATTCTGGTGATGCTAGAATGCGCTATGTGTGGCAGACTCTTTTGCATTGTTCCACAGGCCTCAGGCAGTGGCAAGCAGCACTCCAGCACCGCGAGCACAGAAAGCTATTGTCAATCATCCGAGCGCAGCCCTTATGGCACTACGCAGAGGCTCTCGGAACCTGGTGTTCAGGGACTTCACTGTGAGTATGGCTGAGCTTAGCTGTTTGTTTACAATGAAGGTGTCTGGCTGACATTTGACAGAATTGTATGATTGTATACGTGGAAATAAGTTTTAAGATGTTAATCATTGCAGTCCTTGACTACTCCATATTTATCATATATTCCCACTTGGAAATCTTTTGTTGTCAATGTATCTTGTAACTGATGAATTTCACAATCCTTTTCCTTAGGATGAAAAAGAGGGACCAATGACCAAACACATACGACTAACTGCTGCCTTAACGCTAAAGAACATCGCCAAGTATTCAGACTGCGGTCGAAAGTAAGAACTTTTTTTTTTGTATACATTCACAACTACAGAAGGGTCTTCTGAGGAATCCTCGTGCTGTGTTTGATCGGCGTGATGAATCATAATCAATTAAACCTATGTTTATTTACTGTTTGATGGAGAGTATGTAATGACAGCTTCCTGTCTTGTCTTCTCAGGTTGGTGAAGAGGCATGAGAGTCACCTCTCTGTGCTGGCACTCAGTAACATGGAGGTCTCCACAACGCTCGCCAAATGCCTTTATGAACTGACTCGCTCTCTCCAAGCTTGAGTTCACAAGGGCAACCCCACCCCCAAAAATAGGAGAACCATCCTTCAGGGGTGTCATGACAATGGGGCACACAGGTGGGCAACACCAGACCATGCCCTTCGGACTCCCCTCCCTCACCCTACTGTGCTCAAATCCCCCCCCATCTCCTTCACAAAACAAACTGCCACAGGGTCTTCCACCAGCCGCCCAAGAGGGGGAGCTCTTTAGACTGCTGCCCTGAGGGACTCCACTAATGAAACCCTAAATACGAGCACATTTTTGTAATCCTGGGACTGTTTGCAGAGAACTTATTTGAATAGGAGCGGCAGTACGTTGAGGAGTTTTGCTTTGCGGAGGGAGGAGAGTGGCTAGAGATGGGGGAGGGAGACACAGCTGCAGGAGACTGGCTCGATTGTTTTTCTTTACAACTTGGTAGCGTGGTTTTCTTACTTGAGTCAATATATTTTCACTTATTTATTATTGAAATGAATACCATTACAATTAATGAAAAGAATCTTGTAAATATTTGTGAATATATATATATAAAGAAAATCCTCATGCCGATACAGCCACTGGGGAACTTGCTCTGTGGAGTAATAGAAGCATTACTTTGGTAGAATCTAAGTTTCTTTTTTTTTTAATGATCCCTGGTTACTTGTATCTAATGTGATTCTATACTCAGCAGTGGATGAATGTACTTAAAACCTGTAAATACTTCTGCAAAGGTACTGATGCTGTAAAGTTAAGGGGGGAAAAACAGTTTTTTTTGTGGAACTGACTTTTTTTGTATTATAATACCTTGTAGAACTCATTTTGCTGGCTGAAAGAGTATGGAATAATATATCTCATGTCATTTTGTAGAAGAAAATAATATTGAAGGTATTCTCTCACCCCTCACCCCCAACATGTATCCACTGTAAACGTTTGTCATTGTACGAGCACAGTGCGCGTACATTTTTTTTTTTTGTATTTGTAAATTGGTTTAAATACATGGAGTTTTATACAGGTTTTCTCCTGTGTTCTTTGCTTTATGTGCAGGTATATTTTCTTCACTACTTTTTTTCTATGTTAATATAGTGTGGCGTTTTATTGTACTATTTTTTCATTCTTAATACCATGCCACATTCCGGCTCACGTCCTCAGACTATCCTCTCTATGGTGTGTTGTGTAACATTAATGACTGCCTGTTAGCGTCCGAGCGGGGCAGCCCACCCATCCTCATTTCTGCAGTGTCAGTAGGATGTGCTATTATACATAGACATAACAGTCTGTTAGATTGGCTTTATTTACTTTGGTGACTGTTTATAGTTTTTAAATAAAAGACTGAACAATTTGTCTTTTTGGGGCTCTTGTTTTGTGGTGTGAGGGGGCAATGGGTGCCTCTGTTCCACAATGTTACATGGCTGTGATCATCCACTTTTGAAATACACACATTTTAATGAAAAATATTTTTCCCTAAATGTGTATATTCTATTGCTCAAATTACAACAAAGTTGAGCTGTTTTAGAAAGTTTCTTTCCTAGATCATCTCTCCCAGTGGAAAGTGGATCAGAATGATTTTCAATCTAAAGGTTTGTCCACCCAAACTAGCTTAATTGGGTATATATGGCTCTGAGTGTAGCTTACCTTTTACTTGAATGTTCTGTTGATGGCCTGTCACTAAAATTGTCGGTCTCCTGCTACTGTTTATGAAATTACAACCTTTTAGCCCCCATGCCAGTTACTGGTATAATTGTTTATTGTCATTTTGTTGCATATACATTCAGTTCAATTGAAAAGCAAGGAAAATATCAATGCTTTCTTGAAAATATTTTCATATCATTGGCAACTAAACAGTGTTCCGGTTATATCTGGGACCGGAAACAGTTGAAGGATTTTTTTTAACCTAGTGTAAAGTGTATTGCAGCGACACTGTGCGGTGCGGTTTAAACTTCACAGGTCTCAGACATTGAGACATGTGGCCGAGACGTTCTTAGATGTATAACGAGTTAGCAGTGCAATCTATTCGGCTATATTCGGGTTATCTTCTAGCTTTGGAGTCTAACCAATACACGGAAATAAGTGAGACAGCAAAAAATAAACAACCACGCCAGTTTTCTAGCTATTGATTTAGCTTCGGGTAAGTCAACAAACACGTAGCTAGCTAACCAATTTAGCGAGTCTGCAGCCGTTGGCAAGCAAAAGTATCGTTAGCTGCTAGTTAGCCACGGTAACAGCTACCTAGCTAATATAGCGTCTGTACTGTAGGCCAGGCCAGTCTCCTTAGCCAATGAAGTTGAATAATTAACTAGCTAGCTATGAGCATACTTGTTTTGTTTCTTGTTACTTAGCTAAATACAATTACGTTGTTACTAGCCTGCTACCTAACAGCTGACTAGCCTATATCAACCAAAAGTAGTTAAGTTAGCTGACTAGCGCCTGATCATGACAATCTTGTTAACGTTATCTGAATTGCAAACTAGCCAGCTAACGTTAACTTAGTTATCAAACTAGTAGAAATAACAAGTAGCTAGTTAACCAGTTAAACAGAAGTTAGTTGAAGTTTGAGGGGCACTAGTACACACTACTACTAGAATAAGTTGAAGGGTCGTGTTACATCACACATGGGCCACAAAGTTTAAATTGTTAACGTTAGCTGTTAACGTCAGCGAACGCAGGGCATTTCATAATGTTTACTAAATTAAATGTCAACTTACTTGACAGTTCGCTGCGAGGTATTTGGTTATCTAGCTGGACATAAAATACAAGACCACAACTCGACAAATTTACTAGATAGTTGGAAACTAGCTAGTTTACGTTAGTAGTTGGCTGACTAGCTGGTAAATTAAATAATCCAAGATGGCATTGGATGATAGAGAACATGGCTAACGTTAGTTATTTTAGCAGCTCACATGGTAGAGTGACCTCAGTGACCTGTATAACCCATTTAATTTAAATATCTGCGACTGTGTCCAGGCCTGCCTGTAATTTAGCCAGAGCTGACACACTGGTTAAGCAAGACCTTTTGTTGTGCTCTTACCACTGTGGTAAACCCGTTTGCTCTGGCTTTCGCTGGACAGTGTTTTGCTTCCTGATTCAGAGGTTAAATGCGGAAGGCACATTTCAGCTGTACAAACTTTCCCGTTGCTCCACTCACCAAGCAGACATTAACTTATCAACTGGCTATGTACACTTTGTGAAAGTGTTTATTTGTTTTTTCAAGTTTATTTTATTTAACCTTTATTTAACTTGGCTAGTCAGTTGGAACAAATTCTTATTTACAATGGACGGCCTAACCCGGACAACGCTGGGCCAATTGTGCGTCGCCCTATGGTACTCCCAATCATGGCCAGTTGTGATGGAATTGAACCAGGGTCTGTAGTGACGCCTCTAGCACTGAGATGCAGTGCCTTAGACCGCTGCGCCACTCGGGAGATCTCCAGAGCTCTGACGTCTCCTGCTTCATCTGCTGGTCGGGAGCCCGCTTAGCTAGCGATCCACTATTCAAGTATGCTTGTTTCTTTTATTGGACGTGGAGACCGAGAGAAATCCTTGGCCAAATCAGCCTTTCATTCAAGTAGTTACTCGCCAGACACATGCTGGCAAAAACGAGACCATTTGTTCACAGTTGCTGTGCTTATGCTGATACAGTTATAAGTTTTGTCTTATGTGCGGGATAGGCATGGTATACATTGTCCAACGAAATGCTCACTTGCAGGTTCCTTCTCGACAATGCAACAAGAATACGAACATAAAGTAAATGGCAGTAGAATAGAATAAACATTTTAGGCTAAGTATAATACAGGAAGGTACAATGTTTACCTGTGTATTGGGGATAGGGGCAAGTGTATAAATTGAGAAATGTAGTAAGAGTCTGGTGTCAGCAGTTGTGATAAGGTGTGGAGAATCACAGCAGTCTGATGCTTGTAGATAGAAACTGTATCTGAGCCTGTTGGTATCAGACCTCATGCTCCGATATTGTCTACCGACGGTAAGGGAGAGAACAGCGCGTGTGTGMGGTCCTTGATGCTGCGTGCCCACCTCAGGCACTGTTTCGATGAGTGAAAGCACCAGTGATGTACTGGGCCGCCTTCACCCCCATAGGATTATCGTTTATTTACATTTTAGTAATTTAGTAGACGTTCTTATCCAGAGCGGCTTACAGTTGGTACATTCATCTTAAGATAGATAGGTGGGACAACCACATCTGTTATAGTAAGTATATTTTTCCTCAGTCAAGTGATCTTGTAGTGGATGCGAGCTTCGACTGGAAGCCAGTGGAGGGTGCAGAGGAACGGGGTGACATGGGAGAAGTTGGGAAGGTTTAACACCAGGCAGGCTGCGCCATTCTGGATAAGTTGCAGGGGTTTGATGGCACAAGCGTGGAGTCCGACCATCACCGACTTGCAGTAGTCCAGACGGGAGGTGACAAGTACCTGGATTAGGACCTGCGCCGCTTCCTGTGTGTGACAGGGTCATACTCTACCGATGTTGTAGAGCATGAACTTGCAGGAGTGAGTCACTGCTTTGATGTTTGCAGACAGAAATGATTCATGACTGGGCAGGAATATAGTATGTGGGTCTGGTTAGCACTATTCTTCCAAAGTTATGCCAGCAACTTGGTGTGATGTCATGGTTGTAATTTGATTGTGTTATTGGAGTTTTGGAAAATTCAGTCAATATTTTTCATGAGTATTCCCTCGAGTAGAGAGTTGGTTGTCTTGGACATGTTTCTAGATATGTCCTCCCAGTCTTATTGTGTTATTACTATTTACAGCTCGTCTTCCCAATTGGTAACCGCTATAATATTCTCCTTTTTTGTTATTTGATAATTATGTATATGTGCATTTAGCTTGTGTATTTGCTATTTATCTAATTAAAGGATCTATAGAATATATTTTTGTGCTGTAAGTGAGCTCTTTTCAAGGGAAGGGTCCCAATTTATGGGTCCTATGACCCATGCTACCCAAGGGAAGTGGTAGCACAATTGGAGACCATTTTAATTTATAATTTTGAAWAGCCTTTGATTTGGGCCTGGGTATGTCTTGAAGTTCAGTATGAACAAAACAATTCATAAAGATAGTGTCATTTTTTAATTTTTTATAATACAGGCAATGGAACAATAAATACAGCATAATGGGAAAATGAGAGGGGACCTGTGTATTATGGGTACTACAAGAAACAAAGAGAATGACACCCGTTATGAAGATTTCTAAATACTTTGTTTAACGTAAATGGCGTTAATAGCCCCATTAAATTAAAAAATATATATATTGTTAAAATTGAAGAGGGATAGAGGTGATATCATCTTTCTCCAAGAAACACATCTAAAGAAGAACATAGAAAATTAGAACAACTGGCATCAGCACAGGTGTTTTCCTCTTCCTACTGGTCAGCAAGAAGAGGGGTAGTAGCATTAATGACCAAAAACAATATCCCTTTTCACACAAAGAACCATTGTAGACAGACTGAAGATACATACTAGTAAATGGAATGGTTTGAGGGCACGGAAATAACATTACATGTATATAACCCAAACGAACAAGGACCCGAATTTATATCCAAAATGCTTAACCTACTTATCATGGAGCCAAAAGGGACAACAGTAATGGGAGGATACCTCAACCTTATCATGAATCCCATGTTAGATTGTCAACATAAACACAAGGCAGAGAAGGCTGCAGTGACACTAAGAAGGGCAGACTTGGTGGTGGGTCTGATCGATGTTTGTAGAACTCTACACCCTATTTTAAAGCACGTAACAAATATACTTGAGATTAGACTATTTCTTCATGTTTAAAACAGACCTAGCCAAAGTCATTAACCTCCACATTAGACCAATTGAAATATCGGATCATGCAAAGTATGAAACTAAATATATGACAAAAGAAAGGCTTGACAGTCTGGAGATGAAATAATTCACTTTTCATGACATTGAATTTAAGAATGGAATCAGGGCAACACTGTAACAATATCTGGAGATTAATGATGATGGAGAGGTCTCCCATAATGGAATGGGTGGGGGCCAAAGCAGTACTTTGATGCGTGATAATATCATATGCTTCTTCTTCAAAAAGAAGTTACCAACCTGTAACTCCCCTATTATTACTGTTCTTCATAAAGAAGGTAAAGATCCAGCAGAATGTGCATCGTATCGACCAATATTGTTGCTGAACGGCGACCAAAAATTGCTTACATAAATTATTGCAAATAGATTCAGTAATGTAATCCCAGATATCATAAACTCTGACCAAATGGGTTTTGTGTCCAGCAGACTTCTGAGAAATTAATGTTAGGCAAACGTTTTATTTGAGTGGCGCAGCGGTCTAAGGCACTGCATCTCAGTGCAAGTGGCGTCACTACAGTCCCTGGTTCAAATCCAGGCTGTATCACACCCGGACGTGATTTGGAGTCCCATAGGGCGGCACACAATTGGCCCAGCGTCGTCCGGGGTAGGCCATCATTGTAAATAAGAATTTGTTCTTAACTGACTTGCCTAGTTAAGTAAAAACATTAATAATGTAATGGAACACGCTCTCAAGAAAAAACATAAATAGCTTATGCTAACTCTAGATGCAGAAGCAAATAATAATACTTTTGTAAAACATTCCCGAACTTGCTGCAAATGATGCACAAAACACAATGTCAGAATAATGGTCAATGGTACTATTCTCTAGAGTTCCCGCCACTATGGATGAAATAAAACCATAGTGTTGTATCTGGATACAGACTAAATACAGGGAAATCAGAACCAATTACTGTAGGTCAACCAATATCCCAAGACATCAAAACTAAGTTTAAACTTAAATGGGATCAAAATAAACTGCAATACCTATTGATTACTATACCCCAAGACCTGACTTTGGAACACTGTGAAACCAGTTTAAACAGGACCTACCTACAAATATGGACATTAGTGCCTTTTAACAATAACAGGAAGAATTTAAAATATTAAAATGAATGTCCTCCCAAGATTTTTATTCCTGTTCCAGAATCTATCAAAAACTATTACTCCTAACACTTTTAAACAGTGGGATAAACTCCTGAGTAAATTTATATGGGGAGGATGAACAGTCTGTGTCTAACTTAAAACAATCAAACAATGTAAATAAGCAGGGGGACTAGCATTACCAAACCTAATCAGTTATTATATAGCTGACCAACTAAAATACATTTTTGTTTGGATAAACCCGGCATCAACAGCTAAATGGAATCCACCAAATGGAAAAACTGTAAGTGCAACTATATTTATGAAGACAATCAATGCACACACTAGGAAGATAGAAAATACCTGTATAAATAACACTATAAAGATCTGGACAAAGATCACCAAAATAAAAAGGCATCCAAACAGATCTTATCTACCTGCGAGAAATTGCGAGACTTTAAGCCAAGGACGATTGATGATACATTTAAATTATGGGCTGATCGGGTATCATCAGATGTTCAGACAAGGGGGTAGATACATTTGAGAATCTATCCAAAAAAATACAACCTCCAGAACTGTATTTTACAATTACTTACAAGTGAGAAGTTCTTACTAAAGCAGTAGGACCTAATAAAACGCTTAGTTATAAAAGGACATTATACTCCAAAATGCAGGAAAATTAAGTTAAAATTGAAGACAGTTTAATTTTATCACTTGATTTCAATAACATCTCCAGTCAATTCTATATTAAACCAAAAAATATTTTAGCTAGCGTAACGTTATTGTATTTTAGCTAAAAAGTATTGCATACATCTAAATAGGGTTGGCTAGACTTAGCTAGGTATCTTGGCAGGTTTTTTGGATGATCTAATGAGAATCTGAAGAAGATGGGTAACTTGTCAATTATTTGATAAAATATTGAATTTGGCCTTTAATACTATAGCCCATAGAAACGCATTGAGTAACTCATTCGTTAATTCATAAAAGACAGTCCAAAAAGAAATCATAAGAAATAATGTTTTGAAGTGTCTGTCCTATATCTAGGAGATATAAGAAGGCTCATGAAATGTATATATATTTTTTGCCATGCATAATTGTTACTTGTTGCACAATTGTTACTTAAATTGACAAACATGTATCTCAATAGACTCTTAAGGATGAAATTGTCCATTGTGTAAATAATGCATTAAAGTCGATGGAAAACTTGCTTAACAAATTGGTTACACACACAGATCTCAAGTTTAATGTTATTAAGTGATGGCACTGTGACTGGGTTGTTAACAAGAATCTCTCATTCATTTTTATTTCCAGGGGTCATCTGGTCATTAGGGACAAAGCAACACTGTGCCAAAGATGACGGGTGAATCGGGAAATGGTAAGTAACTGCCAGACAGTCATCATGAAAAAGATATTTCAGTGGGCTTTGGTGTGATGATTTAATTTCAAAGTCTCTACCTTCAAGTTTGTTCTTGAATGACAAGCTGTTGTGCCACCTCTCTCTGGTTGTCAGACGGACAGACCCCAGAGGGCGACCCGGAGCCGGAAGAGGCGGAGCGGTGTCCTATCTGCCTGGGCGCCCTGGGCCGCTGTGTCCTGGCCATGCCCGACAGCTGCTGCCATTTATTCTGCCTCAGCTGCCTCCTCAGATGGGCAGAGGTAAGCACCATGTACTGTCCTACCCCCTAGACACATCACRCTCWMTGGCAACAGATAGTGCTGCAACTMGCAAGTTGTCTATTGTGATAAGCCATGGTCTTACTCCCGGTGAGGCTCAGGACACTATACATGGCTAAGATGTGTGTWGYKRMYWMMTTTTTTTRSRCRMMMMTTTTAAGTTGCAGGCAGTTCCATCCTGCCCAGTGGACAGGCAGCCTTTCAATGTTGTCTACAAACGTGACGCTGTGCTGGGATGTGTGACGGTAAGCAGGGGTTTCTCCACTGGCTCTACCTTCTATGTTTCACGATTTATAAATGGCATTCACACGCTATATTATAGCTTTAGTCATTATGCAGGAAGAATGTACGTGCTTTGACTTCAGTTGTGATGTGAATCTCAGGTTCCTGTGAAGAAGAGAGTCAGCCAATCAGAGCCAGAGAAGTGTGGCTGCACAGACCCGGAAGCCAATGGCTGTTTGTTGAAGTGAGTAGAGGTCTTGCGTTAGTGAAAGGGTTGCCCTGCTGCACAGTTAACCTGACAAAGACCCTTGGTCGAAACGTTGTCTTTAAACTTGGAGAGCATTCAAACAGTGTGCAGCTTAATGGCAGTCACTTTGCGGTGCATTATTATATTTATTTTTTACCACTTATTTGTTTTGTCAGTTTTTTGTTGGAGGTGGGTGTTACAGGTACAATATACATGTTCATTTACACACTTAGTTTATACCACATGTACCTGTACTCTAAAGGATACAAAACTAAGAAATACATACAGAGAAATGATTGTATTGAACACACGGGATTTTGTAGTAACACAATTGGTATGTAAAGAAACAGAGGTGGGCCTACACTCCCCAGCCTAACATGCCCCCCCCCCCCTTCCCATCCTGCCTAGCAACACAGGTTGGGTGTCAGTTCCCCCATATCTCTATCTGCCCCCCTTCCCATCCTGCCTAGCAACACAGGTTGGGTGTCAGTTCCCCCATATCTCTATCTGCCCCCCTTCCCATCCTGCCTAGCAACACAGGTTGGGTGTCAGTTCCCCCATATCTCTATCTGTAGTTATTTGGCAAATTTAGTTGTGACTGATACAAACCTTAGAATGTCTCAGAAATCAAAACATGTGGACTGCATGATGCGACTAGGCTATTCTATTTGAAAAAGTTGCATAAAAAGCTACTCTTCCTTGCCTCAGGCTGCGCACCCTGTTCTCTCATCAAGTGATCGTATTTTCACCCATCAGACTATTTTCAGTTTACATTTATCTTTACTAATATGTCACATTTGTTTTGATTTAGAGTGGCCCATTATCAAATGGGTAGGAACAGGGGGAGGGGAAAATGTACATGTCATCCTTATGCACTCGAATAGCGAATGGAGGCCGCGTTCCCACAGTTTAAATTATGCCGGGTAGGCTATTCCTGTTTTATAGCGGAGCAGCTGAGAAATAAATATAGTAGCAGCTGGGATCCTCCTCTTTTTTAATGGCAACCATCAAAACCCTGCTTTCACACGGGATTGCATATAGAAATGTCTGGGCTTATAAGAACACTTATTTCACTTTGCGGATTAACCACTCTTTGAAGAGTATGCATCCTCACTGCGTGACAGGTGATATACTGCACAAACTATGTATGTCACGGGCTCTCCAACCATGTTCCTGCAGCTACCCAGTGCTTAATTTGGGAAACATGTTCATGAACATTGATAGTAACATGTTTTCACAAAGAAACATATTTAAACTGTTGACAGCCCCTATCTCTGCATGCTTGAGAAAGGAATGAAGGAGAGAGAGAGGAGATGGATACACACAATGGTGATCTATTCTGTAGGTAAAGTTAATGTCAGCCTATTTATTATGAATATATTAAACATACCCTATTACTAGGCTATTCAAAATCAAATACAAAGTCACTATAATTGTAGGCTAAATCTGTAAGCCACCTGCACAATCAATGAACCAACAGCATCGCCTAGGTCTTATACATTCACTCCCAGACTCGTGGATAATTTGGAGTGTAGCATAAGGTAACCAGTCTACACTCCAAGCTGATTACTCCCCCAAAAATGGTTGGGAGTCTAGACCAATTATGTACCAAAGACATCTTAAATCTGTGTTTTTATAAAATAAAAGTTTTTCTGCCGTGCGTAATGTATTGTATAACAGCACAGTATTTATTTTAATTCAGGGTCTTTTTTTCAGGCTTGGGCTCAAAGGCATATGCCTATGCATAGGCTCTAATATTCATATGGGTGTTCTACATGCAACGTCTTAAATGCTTTGAATTAATCATCACCTTAGAAAGCGCTCTCCATTTAGTTGTTTGACATTGAAACAACGACCATGTTCAACTTGAAGAACTTCTTTCTTCAAATTGATCATCATTGAGGTCCAAAAAATGTAGCCTAATGGTGAGGTTTAAAAGCATGATGATGTTTGATGGGATTTTTGTAGTGATGTCAGTGGTTAGAGGGACAATACAGCCCTGAGTACCAGGCCATTAGCGACCTAATGGTCGTTAGCGATTTGGGTACTACCAAAGAGGAAATTACCGTGACCACGCGGTCATTACAACCCTAGTTGGGAGTTGGGTCCAATTTCATCATAACTTTTCATTGGTGTTAAATACCAACTTAAAATGTATTAAGTTAATGGTTAGGACACCAAGGTCATATTTTCCAATATTCTATTCCAGTTAAATGGTTGTTCAGATTCACTTAGGTCTTTGGACCATACTTTTTTAATGGCGAGCACATAATGAGCTTTCCAAAAGTTGTTTATATATTATAGAGATTCAATATTTTTGGGAACCCAGATCATTTATTTATAAATCCTGTCATTGGCATAGATGACCTAAATTGTAAATATAAGAGAGTCGCTTGGTAATGTGTATGTCTTCAAATCTTGAAATGTTCTCAAACCATTGCTGTCCATGATATCGGCAAGGGTAGTGATTACATATTTGGACCATTAGGGGGATGCAAAGGCATTGTGAAATAATTGAGTATAATAGGACCAAAGCATAGTTTACATTAAGGGATTTATCAGTGAAGACTACCTCTTCCAGGGCAATGGGATACAACATATTTCTCTCTCTACTCAGCCAGGGGGTGGAAGAATCATGTCTAAACCAATTTAGGATGGGGTGAAATGCTAGTGCCTGGAAATACATTTTAAAGTTTGGTACAGTTAATCCTCCTACGTATTTCTCTAAGTTAATTTTAACCGGGATCGCTTACCTTGCCATATTAATTTTGAAACCACACCATGAATCTTATCCCAATAGCCAGAAGGACGAGACATGGGAAGTATTGAACTACAGAAATTCAGCCGTGGCAATATTCATTTTGACAATATATATTCTGCTGGTTAATCTGAGGTTGGATTGAACGTTCTGTTAATTTCTGGCAATGGTCTTCTCTATTCCCAAATGTTTGAGATTTCATAAGTAGAGATGGAGTCCTCCATCGTAGAGAACGGCCGAGCCGATATTGGCCTTTCCTAGTCTTTCAGCTCTACATAGCAAACCTGCTGTTACATTGAGATGTACAGTTATTTATAGAAGAATCTTGGCTTAGTTTGGGTTCTGATAGTAATTCCCCTGTTTCAGATTCAATAGTTGCAATATCAGCTAATTGATCATTACGGCGTAGCTTGTTGGCCAGTAAATGACTGGGACGATTACCATGGATGTCATGGTTGAGTCTAACTCAATGGATGGCAAATTCTGCTTCGTCTTGTCAATAAATGAAGTTGCGTCTTGACTTTGGAAATAGTAATAGCTACCTCGTCTGAAAAAAAGGGTTTGTTGAAAACGCTCTAATGCAGTTAAAATTTCCCATTGTGATTTATTCAGATGCAACTGCATTTGCATACATTTTTATAAAACCTTTGATGGCATTCCATAGAATTCTGACATTTGTAGTAAGGGTGATGATCAGACTTTGGAATGTTCAGACCCCTTGACTCTCTCCACATTTTGTTACGTTAGCCTTATTCTAAAATTGATTAACTTTTTTCCTTAGTCTACACACAATACCCCATAATGACAAAGCAAAAACAGGTTGACATTTTTACTAATTTATTAAAAATAAAAACTGATGACATTTACATAAGTATTCAGATCTTTGTTTAAGCCCATTTGGCAGCAATTACAGCATCGAGTCTTCTTGGGTATGACAATAAAAGCTTGGCACACCTGTATTTGGGGAGTTTCTCCCATTCTTCTCTGCAGATCATCAAGCTCTGTCCGGTTGGATGGGGAGTGTTGCTACAGTTATTTTCAGGTCTCTCCAGAGATGTTCAATCGAGTTCGGGCTCTGGCTGGGCCACTCAAGGACATTCAGAGACTTGTCCCGAAGCCACTCCTGCTTCGTCTTGGCTGTGTTCTTAGGGTCGTTGTCCTGTTGGAAGGTGAACCTTCGCCCCAGTCTAAGGTCCTGAGCACTCTGGAGCAGGTTGTCATCAAGGATCTCTCAGTACTTTGCTCTGTTCAGCTTTCCCTCGATCCTGACTAGTCTCCCAGTCCCTGCCGCTGAAAAACATCCCCGCAGCATGATGCTGACACCAGACGTGACCCTTGGCATTCAGGCCAAAGAGTTCTAGCTTGGTTTCATCAGACCAGAGAATCTTGTTTCTCATGGTCAGAGTCTTTAGAAGCCTTTTGGCAAGCTCCAAGCGGGCTGTCATGTACCTTTTACCGAGGAGTGGCTTCTGTTTGACCACTACCATAAAGGCCTGATTGGTGGAGTGCTGCAGAGATGGTTGTCCTTTTGGAAGGTTCTCCCATCTCCACAGAGGAACTATAAGCTCTGTCAGAGTGACTATCGGGTTCTTGGTCACCTCCCTGACCA
The DNA here is from genome assembly GCF_002910315.2 of Salvelinus sp. IW2-2015. Lineage (NCBI taxonomy): Eukaryota > Metazoa > Chordata > Actinopteri > Salmoniformes > Salmonidae > Salvelinus > Salvelinus sp. IW2-2015. Next base: position 1,688,896 of record NC_036840.1, on the reverse strand, counting down.
AGGCCCTTCTCTCCCAATTACTCAGTTTGGCTGGGCGGCCAGCTCTAGGAAGAGTCTTGGTGGTTCCTAACTTCCATTTAAGAATGATGGAGCCCATTTTGTTTTTGGGGACCTTCAATGCTGCAGAAATGTTTTGGTATCCTTCCTCAGATCTGTGCCTCGACACAATCCTCTCTCGTTGCTCTACGGACAATTCCTTCGACCTCATGGCTTTGTTTTTGCTCTGAGATGGACTGTCAACTCTGGGWCCTTATATAGACAGGTGTGTGCCTTTCTAAATCATGTCCAATCAATTGAATTTACCACAGGTGGACTCCAATCAAGTTGTAGAAACATCAAGGATGATCAATGGAAACAGGATGCACCTGAGCTCAATTTCGAGTCATAGCAAATGGGCTGTTAACATTTTTTTTTTTTTTTTTATTAAACTGTTTTCACTTTGTCATTATGGGGTATTGTGTGTAGATTAATAAAGGAAAAAAAAACATTTAATACATTTTTGAAGGCTGTAACGTAACAAAATTTGGAAAAAGTCAAGTGGTCTGAATATTTTCCGAAGGCACAGTATGTCGAATTTCTATTTTGTTCATTTTAGAAAATAAAGGTGTAGATAAGAGAAAATTGAGTACTCTGGATAGAAAGTCTACTCTTTTGCTTCAGGAGTATGTGCTCACCGGGCATCAGTGAGGTTGTAATCAGAGAGTGTATGTTGGAGGGCCTAGGTTACATGTGGATTGTAGTTGGTCTTTATTAGATTTGTCCCACATGTTCAAAATGGCATTCATGTCTGTCCCAATAACTAGTTGGATTTCAATTAATTCTAACAATAGGCTGTTCAGAGGATCAAACGAATTTGGAGCATACACATCAATAAAGCCGCTTTTCTTTCCATTATGGATACGTTTAAGGAAAGTGATTTTGCCTTCTTGGTCTTCACCTTAACCAAGATGGTGATTATTTATTGGAGCATTGCTATATCAATATGGTTTATTGCTAGGATATCAAGACAGCTAGAACATTTGATTAGTTGAGTAGGTATCCACTTTAGAAGTGAGCAATGACGAGATTCATTTACCGGTTTTAATTGCAAGTCGAGGGCAGAGGTAATTTCCCCACAAACAATCTCTTGCATAGTAGCAGCCAACTCTTTCTGTTCCCACCTGCTAGTTGTTTCTCCACCTTAACAATTATTTAAAAATATACTCCGTGGCCAGTTTATTACGTACATCCATCTAGTACTGGGTCGGACCCCCCTTTGCCTCCAGAGCAGCCTGAATTCTTTGGGGCATGGAAACATTGCTCAATTGGTATCAAGGGACCTTATGTGTGCCAGGAAAATAGTCCCCACGAATTGTGGGTTCCGAGATGCCGTTCTTCACACCACTGTTGTACTGTGCCGTTATTCACCTGTTTGTGGCCTGCATGTTTGCACAATTCTTGCCATTCTCCTTCGATCTCTCATCAACAAGCTGTTTTTGCCCACAGGACCTGCCACTGACTGGATGTTTTTTGTTTGTCACACCATTCTCTGTAAACCCTAGACCAGATCAAATATCTGTTTGGGATTCTTGCAGTTAATTTGCAGTCTACAAATMTGTCATTTTTTTCCGGTCCCCTGACCAGCCGCTCAAGAAAGAAAATCAGCCCACGGTTGAATCTAGTTGATGATCCCTGCCATAGACACTGTCGTGCATGAAAAGCCCAGAAGGCAATCCGTTTCTGAGATACTGGAACCGGCGCTCCTGGCACCGACGATCATACCATGCTCAAAGTTGCTTTGGTCACTCGTTTTGCCTATTCTAATGTTCAATCGAACAGTAACTGAATTCCTCGATACCGGTCTGCCTGCTTTATATAGCAAGCCACGGCCACGTGACTCACTGTTTGTAGCAGCAAACCAATTTCGTGAACGGGATGGTGTACCTAATAAACTGGCCAAGTGTAAGTCTGTTAATGTAAAGTTATTTTGCAAAAGAAATTCACGAGAAAGCCACATGTTTCAATGCATGCCACCTTTTATGACAAATGTAAAAACCACATTTATATTTAAGGAAACAAGGAGGAAGATGGAGGAGACCGAAGACGGAGAGGATATCAGAAGCCAAAGGCCTTATTCGGAAATGTATGTTCTTATTCTCCTCACATAAATCATCTTTCCTTCCTTTGTTGGCATTGTATTCATGAGGTGTAACAAGATAAATTGTGTTCCCCAGGCAGCGATGATGACCCCTCTGTGTTGAGCAAGAAGAAGGTTAGTAATTTCAGACCCCTTTGTAGAGGCATCTATTTCATAATAAATAATATGTACGGTTCATGCAAGATTTTATGGGTTTAGAGTCCAACTGTGAAGATATGCGATGCAACTAAGAAACAAAATTTTGTTTTAGCATGCTAGATTCGCATTAGATTCGCATTAGATTCACACTACATACACACTCGCATATCGACACAACACAAACACAAATACATTCGTAAAGTATTTAGACCCCTTGACTTTTTCCACATTTTGTTACATTCCAGCCTTATTCTAAAATTGTTTAAATAAATTGTTTTCCTTAATCTACACACAATACCCCATAATGACAAAGCGAAAACAGGTTTAGACATTTTTGCAAAAACAGGTTTAGACATTTTTGCATTGCTTGGAGTCCACCTGTGGTAAATTCAATTGATTGAACATGATTTGGAAAGGCACACACCTGTCTAGATAAGGTCCCACAGGTGATAGTGCATTTCGGAGAGAAAAAACAAGCCATGAGGTCGAAGGAATTGTCCGTAGAGCTCTGAGACAGGATTGTGTCGAGGCACAGATCTGAGGAAGGGTACCAACACATTTCTGCAGCATTGAAGGTTCCCAAGAACACAGTGGCCTCGATCATTCTTAAATAGAAGACGTTTGGAACCATGAAGACTCTTCCTAGAGCTGGCCAAACTGAGCAATCGGGGGAGAAGGGCCTTGGTCAGGGAGGTGACCAAGAACCCGATGGTCACTCTGGCAGAGCTTTATTTGGTATTTTATTAGGATCCTCATTAGCTGTTGCAAAAGCAGCAGCTACTCTTCCTGGGGTCCACACAAAACATGAAACAATACAGAACATCATTAGACAAGAACAGCTCAAGGACAGAACTACATACATTTTTAAAAAGACACACGTAGCCTACAAATCAATGGATAAACACAAACTATCTAGGTCAAATAGGGGAGAGGCGTTGTGCCACGAGGTGTTGCTTTATCTGTTTTTTTCTAACCAGGTTTGCTGTTTATTTGAGCAATATGAGATGTAAGGAAGTTCCATGCAATAAGGGCTCTATATAATACTGTACGTTTTCTTGAATTTGTTCTGGATTTGGGGACTATGAAAAGACCCCTGGTGCCATGTCTGGTGGGATAAGTGTGTGTGTGTCAGAGCTGTGTGTAAGTTGACTATGCAATCAATGTGGGATTTTCAGCACATTAATGTTTCTTATAAAAAGAAGTGATGCAGTCAGTCTCTCCTCAACTCTTAGCCAAGCGAGACTGGCATGCATAGTATTTATATCAGCCCTCTGATTACAATTAAGAGCAAAACGTGCCGCTCTGTTCTGGGCCAGCTGTAGCTTAACTGGGTCTTTCCTTGCAGCACCCGCTCTATGTCCAGCGTCAGGATTCCGGAAAAGGTCTGAAAGGACAGAAGACCGACAGTCTAGACAGACGTGGTGGCTTGCATACCATTGGGAGGAGTATTGGTGCCCCTGACTGTTAGGAACTGGAGAGGGAAGGCCATAATTGACACAGGAGCAACTTACACCCTGATGCAAGAGGCCCTGTGGCAGAACATGGCATTACCTCATGAGGAGCTACAAACATGGGAGGAGGGACCATTGTACTTGGCCAATGGAGAACCTACCACCCCTTTGGGCTGGATTAGTATAATAATACAACTGCATGATGAGACTATTAAACTTCCTGTGGCTATTCTTGCAGATTCAAGCCTTGCATTTGCTGRAGTCCTTGGCCTAGACTTCCTGTTCTTCAGTGGACTGACCATCTCGATGTCRGAACCCTCCTATCGGCTGCACTCTGACTATTCCCAGCCTCATCCATTTCAACCTGGTAATGCACTGATTTCAGGCTGGAGCCTGCTACATTATGCAGAGTCCGGACAAGGTCAAGTCAGAGACCGAGAAAATCTAAAGAGACAAAAACAAAAACATTCCATCAGTGAAGTCGGAGAACCCAACTATCACCCTGATTACCGCCGTACCCCCCCTTCTATCCGAGCGCAAATGCAAACCTGATGCTGATTTCTACATCAAACAAGCAGTGGAACAGGCATGTCTGTCGGATGATGAAAGGTGGAAGCTCTTCCAGATGTTGGAGATGAACAGTGAGGTCTGCACTCTTACACTCGGCCGTACAACCATCTTCAAACACAAAATCTATACCCGGCATGATGTCCCTATTAAGCAGCGTCCCTACAGGTTGTCCCCCGCCAAACTGGCAATCCTCAATGAACTGCTCAAAAGCATGTTGGAGAATGGAATTGTGGAACCGTCTTTTTCCAGATGGGCTTCTCCGGTTGTCCTGATTCCTAAGAAAGTTGGTGGATATCGATTCTGTGTGGACTACAGGAAGCTGAATTCCATAACAGAAAGCGATGCCTACCCTCTACCAAACATAAATGACATACTGGAATCTCTGGCAGGAGCATCTAWCTTTAGTCATCTGGATCTGAACAGTGGCTATTGGCAGGTGGCAATGGATCCCGCTAGTCAGGACAAGACTGCCTTTGTCACCCCTGCTGGTGTGTACTCCTTCAAAGTCATGCCTTTTGGTTTGAAGAATGCTCCAGCAACCTTCCAAAGGTTGATGGAGACTGTCCTGGGAGATCTGAGGGGTAGAAATTGTCTTGTGTATCTGGATGACATCATAATCTACTCTTCCTCTGTCGCGGATCATCTGAAAGACATAKAGTCCGTCTTCGACAGACTAAAGGCTGCAGGTTTGACCTTGAACTTGAAGAAGTGTCGTTTCTGTTTGCRAGAACTCAAGTTCCTTGGTCATGTGGTTAATGCTGAAGGTATCCATGCAGATCCAGCRAAAGTTGCAGCCGTGCAGGAATTCCCAATTCCCACATCCCTCAAAGCTGTTCAGCGTTTTCTGGGTATGGCTGGATGGTACCACAGGTTTGTGCCTGACTTTTCAAAGGTCGCRGAACCCCTCAACCACCTTAAGAAGAAGGGTGTGAAATTCCAATGGACCTCTGCATGCCAAAGTGCATTTGAAGCACTCAAAAACAGTCTCATTNTGTGAAATTCCAATGGACCTCTGCATGCCAAAGTGCATTTGAAGCACTCAAAAACAGTCTCATTACTCCTCCAGTGCTTGGACATCCTAACTTGAATGCTCATTTCATTGTGTACACGGATGCAAGTCAAACAGGACTTGGAGCCGTCTTGGCTCAACAAACAGGACTTGGAACAGAAGAAGTTCTTGCCTATGCAAGTCGCACCCTTAATTCAGCCGAGAGGAATTATTCAACGACTGAAAGGGAGTGCCTCGCTGTGGTCTGGGCTTTGGAGAAATGGAGCTACTACTTGGAGGCGAAGATCTTCACCGTTGTCACAGACCACGCTGCTCTGCAGTGAGTTCTGGCATCAGGCAACACCATCAGCCGTCTTATTCGCTGGTCTATCCGACTGCAGAAGTTTGACTTCATCATTGAGTATCGCAAAGGAAAACTGAACGTTGTACCAGATGCCCTTTCTCGGATTACAGAGACTGCCAATGTTTGTCCTCCCTTGTGCAGCACTTACACTACCGCTAAGTGTCTGGATGATTCCTTTCCTCTGGATGATGAGAGTGTATGGAGAGCACAGCAGAAGGATGCTGCCATCATGGCGATCCACAAGAGTCTGTCTGAAGAAGACTCAGAGTCGTTTCAATGATAAGTATAGCATAATTCAGGATAAAGTGTATCGAAAAACTCCAAGAGGAGAGGGAATACACAGCTCCCATTATCACGTCTTCATTCCCTCTACATTGAGTGACCAGATAATCCAAGRTTATCATGCTAACCCCATGAGTGGCCATRTTGGAGTTTTTAAGACYTATCGAAGACTACAAGAGGTGGTTTACTGGCCAGGCATGTGGYRTGATACCCGGAAGTTTGTACAGCAGTGTGAAGTCTGCCAGAAATACAAACCAGACATTGGCAGACCTGCTGGAAAAATGCAGCAGACCGTGGTAAACCATCCAAATGAAATGTTGGGAATTGACCTCATGGGACCTTTTCCTCCCAGTCGGGGAACCCGGAATGAATTTTTATTGGTGGTAGTGGACTACTACACACACTGGGTGGAGTTGTTTCCACTCCGCAAAGCCACTGCATCAGCCATTGCTCTAATTCTGCGACGGGAGGTCTTTACCAGATTTGGAATTCCAGACCAAATACTCTCTGACCGAGGTCCGCAGTTCATATCAGGAATATACAAAGAGCTTTGTACCTACTGGGGTGTAATTGCCAAGCTGACCACAGCCTACCATCCTCAGACCAACCTGACCCAGAGGGTAAACCGTACCCTGAAAGGGATGATTGCTTCATTCGTGGGGGATCAGCACACAAGGTGGGATCAGGATCTTCCTGAATTTCGCTTTGCACTGAACTCTGCCGTGCAGGAGACTTCTGGGGTCACTCCCGCTGAACTCCACCTGGGAAGACCACTAAAAGGTCCGATGGACAGAGTCTTGCAAAGTTCTAATGTTTCACCTGACTGCCCAGCGTTTGATGCCGTACAACACCACCACACCTTGCTAGCCAGAGTGGAGGCCAGCAAAACCAAAGCCAAACAACGACAGCTGAGAAACTATGATAAACATAGACGAGACGTGTGTTTCCCACCCCAGTCTCGTGTCTGGGTACGTTCACATCATTTGTCGAAGGCATCTAAGGAGTTCACTGCCAAGCTAGCTTCGAGATGGAAAGGCCCAAACCGTGTAGTGCAGCAGTTGGGACCAGTGAACTACTTGGTCTGTTTGGAGGACACTGGGGAAGATGTCAGGACGGTGCATGTCGTTGACCTAAAGCCCTGCTACCCTACGGCAGAAGAGCTGGATCGCAGGCAAAAGCAACACCTGCAGGAACTCTTCGTGGAGGACTCTGATGATGAGGACTTCCCTGGTTTTGGATAGCAGGAACATTAACTTGTCAAAGCCTCTCTGTTTCTACAGGCTTTGTTTTTTCATGGGGGGAGGAGTGTGGCGAAATCCTGCACGGAGCCTTCACCGTGCGCTGCCACTTTAAGAGCGCATGAGCAGTAGGAAGGAGGAAATAAAAGAGCTCGTTCAGCTCTTTGGGGAGGAGCTCTTGGGTGGCGCGACAGTTTTGGTTGTGTGTGCTATGCTGCAGAGGTTTTTTGTTTGTCTTCAGCGTATGTGGTTGTACAGTGTTTGGATCAATCCTCGGTGTGATCGCTCGACGACGTGGTTGTTCTCATTTGGGACCGCGACGGTTATGGATCAAATGGATTAGTAGCAACATTGTTGCGAAGCGTTCAACTACAACCCAACACACCATCGGACAGTCAGATCGTACACCTGCACCCTCAAGACCACAGCTAAGCCCTCTCTTGTTCCCTTTCTCTCTTTCTCTTCCCGCTATGTTCCATTGCTTTACACTGCAACCGACTCTATTTTCCTAAATGCATTGAAGTTTCATTGGAGCTGGACTAGTGTGTATATGAACACCACACATTCTTACCCTCTGCACTCCTCCCCTGGAAGAGAATACAAACTATTGCAAATCCTCTGTGTGATGACTGGGTTCATTCTTTATTGTATGAAGTTGCTGTTTATTTGCTCTGCCATTATTATTATATGAGGTATGCTTGGTGGGGTTACCAAGAATTGTGGAAGGACTGTGCTGTGATGTGGGATCTATAGGGTGTGTATTCTGTTTTCTCTCCGCTGGCTATCTGGTCAACAGGCTACACTCTAGGCAGTCTGTTCTGCTGATGTGTGTGGGTCTGGTAGTGGTACTCTCGCTGTTCTACTATTTTTCTTTCGGCATGGTTAATACCTGCCTGGCGCCCGAACAAAATCTTTTTACCCTTCTCTAATTAATACCGCTACAACACGACTGGACAATAATCAAGATTAGACAAAACAAGAGCCTGCAGAACTTGCTTTTTGGAGTGTGGTGTCAAAAAAGCAGAGCTTCTATTTATTACGGCTAGACCTCTCCCCATCTTTGCAACCTTTGAATCTATATGTTAAGGGTTTCAGTGACTTCATTAGCTGTGGTTGTGGATGCGTATATGGTTGAATCATCAGCATACATGGACACACATGCTTTGTTAAATGCCAGTGGCTGGTCATTTGTAAAAATAGAAAAGAGTAGAGGGTTTAGAGAGCTGCCCTGCGGTACACCACACTTTACATGTTTGACATTAGAGACGCTTCCATTAAAGAAAAACCTTTGAGTTCTATTAGATAGATAGCTCTGAATCCACGAGTTCCTCTGTGGAGATCGGAGACCCTTCCAGAAGGACAACCATCTCTGCAGCACTCCACCAATCAGGCCTTTATGGTAGAGTGGCCAGACGGAAGCCACTCCTCAGTAATAGGCACGTGACAGCTCGCTTGGAGTTTGCCAAAAGGCTCCTAAAGGACTGACCATGAGAAACAAGATTCTCTTGTCTGATGAAATCAAGATTGAACTCTTTGGCCTGAATGCCAAGCGTCACATCTGGAGGAAACCGGGCACCATCCCTGCGGTGAAGCATGAGGGTGGTAGCATCATGTTGTGGGGTTGTATTTCAGCGGGAGGGACTGGGAGACTAGTCAGGATCGAGGGAAAGATGAACGGTACAAAGTACAGAGAGATCCTTGATGAAAACCTGCTCAGGACCTCAGACTGGGGCGAAGGTTCACCTTCCAACAGGACAACGACCTTAAGCACACAGCCATGACAACGCAGAAGTGGCTTCGGGACAAGTCTCTCAAAGTCCTTGAGTGGCCCAGGCAGTGCCCGGACTTCAACCACATAGAACTTCTCTAGAGAGACCTGAAAATAGCTTTGCAGCGACGCTCCCCATCCAACCTGACAGAGCTTGAGAGGATCTGCAGAGAAGAATGGGAGAAACTCCCCAAATACAGGTGTGCCAAGCTTGTAGCCTCATACCCAAGAAGACTCAAGGCTGTAATCGCTGCCAAAGGTGCTTCAAAAAAGTACTGAGTAGAGGGTCTGAATACTTATGTAAATATTATATTTCAGTTTTATTTTTAATACATTTGCAGAAATGTCTAAACCTGTTTTTGCTTCGTCATTATGGGGTATTTGTGTGTGGTGTGTGTGTGTGTAGATTGAGAGAGAAAAAAACGATTTAATCCATTTTAGAATAAGGCTGTAACAAAATGTGGAGAAAGTCAAGGGGTCTGAATACTTTTCAAATGCGCTGTACATACACATGCCTACTCACACACTTAATTTGCTGCTGCTACTATGTTCTTTATTATACTCGTATTGTTATCTATCCTGATGCCTAGTCACTACCCTGCCTTCATGTACATGTCTACCTCAAATACCTCGTACCTCTGCACATTTATCTGGTACTCCCTGTATATATCTCCTTTGTGTATTTTGTATTACTTTGTTTTAAACTCTGCATTGTTAGGAAGGCCTAGTAAGCAAGCATTTCACTGTCAAATCTACACCAGTTGTATTCGCCGTATTTGACATAACATTTGATTTTAGATTGTTGGTTAGAAATATGTTCAGCAGATCTAGCCTTTCCCATGTTTGAATTTGCTCAGCCAAGAGTTTTCGATAATACTCTGACATAGAATAAGTAGTATCAACGTGGCCCCCTGTCCTCATAGGCCCATTTGTTCCCACTGGGTGCTTGTCTGGTATTTGCAACAGCCAAGCCTCCTTTTGAACGGGTTTCTCTCTTTTCCAGGTGAGAGGACCTCTGTGCTCTTGGTCTGCGGCCCAGACAGGCACAGCAATGGGGACTATGACACAGTGCATGTGAGTAGGCCACTTCGTTAACATTTTGTTTTGCAGCTCACCGAGCAGAGACACAGTAACTACTTCTTATGGTACTTCACAATTTGTTGGAAACCCTGTTCTAATCATCATTGTCCTAACAAAGTTGAAATAGATGAACTCTTTCTCTCTCAAGTTAATGTTTTTGACTTAAAAAAAAGACAACCAGTGAAAGATGTCCTTTTTCTGTGTGTATATTGTGTCCTTTGTCTACTCTGCAGTGCAGAACCCCTTTGGGTGCCCGAGGAGGAGCCGTCTGAGGATGACTGTAAACAGTGTAGCCGCAAAACACAGGACTGCCCATTTCTGCCTGTTGCTGTACCCGTTCCTGCCAGTGGCAACTCGAGGTGAGTTGGTCCGCACACAATTAATGTATGTAGATGGAGTGTGTGTATATATTATAGAGGTTGTAGGCTGAATTAAATACCCTGTGCAAGGGGATAGTTTTTCAATAGAAACAGTGATTTTAAGTGTGTTTTTGAGTCCATTTTTCACAGTATGAATGAAATTGCTCAGTGTAATTTGTGGAGCTCTGATCTGATATTTCCTTCCCAGGCAGTTGTTCCATCCCTCTGAGTGGAGTAGCAGCCCCTTTCCTCTGAGACCCCTCTCACCGTTCTCTACTAATGCTTCACCTCTCGGCTCGGGGCATTTTGGTGAGTCCTGCTTTGAAATGCTTATCAACCATTTAGTGAGTCTGTTCAAAGGAAACCTCTTGCATTTTTCCCCCCCTCCCAAAACCCAGTATAAATGTTAGCTTGAATCACGGAGTGTGAATGAGATCACGCAAGGTGACTGTAAGCTGCTTTGCTACACTAAGCTACATTGTGGCAGTAAGCTACTTTTTCTGAATAATTTCCATCATGCGTGTGGGTTGTGCAGTACCCTGGCATCAGGGTACTGCACAAGGGTACTGTTTTGTGAAGGCACCAAAACCCAACCTTTTAATCCATAGGTTATGCCTAATTTTATGCTACATAAGACCATTGTTAAGTTTCTCACAATACTTCTAAAATTCATGATTATGTCTCATAATAGTCTTTCAGGGAAGAGTTTGCGCAGTCACCTGCCCCAAAGGAGAGGAGAAGAAGGGCACCTGTGGATCTGGCTCCAAAGGCCCCTCCAAACAGACCGAGGCCCTGACGACTAGGCGCTCTGGCCGCCACAGCAGGGCTGAGGAACAAGCTCCTACACAAGACCCTGCATCTTCGCAGTCCCATTCTTCAGATTCCGACACTTCCACAAACCCACCCACAAAAGCGGGCAAAAGCACCGCAGCCGCTGGTAAGAGGAAAGGCAAACGGGCAGCTCAGCGAAAGCCCAGCGCCAAGAGGAAAGCCCCAGCTAGAAAAAAGGCCTCCAAAGTCGTCCTCAGTAGCCCAACAGGAAGTGAGGAAGAAGAGGAAGCCAAAGAGGAGGAGGAATTAGAACAGCAGAGGACAGAGGTAGAGGAAAGGGAGCAGCTCTCAGACACTGCAGTGAGCCCACAGGCTGTGCAGCGCAGCTCCAGCCCTACCGAGGAGGAAGGCCGTCCCGAACCTTCTGCGTGTGATGCCCTGAAGGACACTGAGGACCAGCCATGCGAAGATGAAGATGATCTTTCTGAGGAAGAGGAACGTGGAAAGGAAGAAGAGGAGGATGGTGAGGAAGAGGACCAGAAGTCACCGCCGTCAGATGTAGAGCTGAATACCCCTGGGCTCTCCCCCGACAGGGACCAAGGTGCAGGGGAGAAAAACCCGGACCAAATAGAAGACCCAGAGAAAAGCAACTCACCCACCTCTTCCAACTCACCAGAGAGACCATTGGAGAGCCCCCAGTCTGGGCAGTCAGGACAACTTGGGGAGGAAGATGCTGATGCCGTGGAAGCCACTAACGATCCAACAGAAGTGACATTAGATGATGAAGCCTCAGTGAAGGAGGAGAAAGCAGAGGTCTCTCCCTGCCCCACTGCAGAGCCTGAATCTTGTACTGGCTCGACTCGTTGTGACTCTCCAGACGGGAATGTGTCCCAGAGAGTTCAAGGCGCCTCAGAAGCAAAAGTGTCCGAGGAGGACAGGCCACATGATCCAAAGGATGTCACAAATGAAAAATCAGCAACCGGCAGCAAAGAGGACGGTCTGTCTGAGGATGACACCGAAGCAATACCAATGGACTGTGATTCACCCAGCAGTGAGCACAGCACCAACCTGGCCTCTGATCCACCAAAAGAGACTGAAAGTACAGCTCACGAGTCCACAAGCCAGGCCACGGAAGACAAGAGGAATGGTAGCAGGCAGGAGCGGGAGATCTCGGCCAGAGAGGAAAAGGTAGAGGAAATGAAGAATGGCAGGCAGCGCAAGTCGCGCTTCCACTCTGCTGCCACCACTTGGTCTCCCAAGAGAGAGTCGAAGCAGGACTCGTCGAGGAGGTCGCGCTCCAGATCTCAGGAGCGCAACAAGGAGCGCCAGGCCTCGGGCAGCCGCAGCAGGGAACGGGACGCTGAGAGGGACGCCCCCAGGACGGACCGTAGCCGTGACCGTAGCCGTGACCGTAGCCGTGAGAGGAAAAACAGGAAGCGCTCTAAGAGTCGTTCCAGATCTAGTTCCAGGTCCAGAAACAGGTCCTACCGAAGAGGGGCGTCCCCGGAGCGCCCGGACTCAGGGGGACAGTCACCACGGAAGAGGGATCGCTGGACTGGAGATGGATGGAGGGCTGGGCCAGGTAGCGACCCCTCTCGAAGGAATTTCCCAGAGAGGCCGGCCAGAGACGCGGGCCGCTCTGAAAACGGCGGCTTTGCAGATGTTTCCCCCAGCAGGGAAAATCCTGACTGGGTTATGGAGAAGGCGCGTGCTGACACAGAGGCCAGGGTGACAAGTGGCCCTCGCTGGGAAGATAAAGGCTGGGGCGGAGATCGTGGACGAGGCACAGGACGAGGCCGGGGCGCCTACGGAACCTCCAACCAACAGGGGGAGCAAGCAGAAAACCGCTGGCAGCCCAGAAACACATTCTCAGGGACCTCAAACAATTCAGGGAGCGACGCGTACAGCCGATTCAACGAGAACCGTGGGGGCCGCAGGAAGGAGCCTGAGATGGGCGAATCGATGATGGACCGCTCCGGCTGGTCATCAGCTTCCAGCTGGGCTGTGCGGAGGACACTCCCGGCAGACGTGCAGAACTATTACTCCAGGAGAGATCGAGGGGGAGGTGCAGGCTCTGGCAGCTGGAGCAGGCAGGAGGAGACGTCAACAGCAGGTCAGAACCCTTAGATTGTGTGCCATGGAGTGTATGCACTCATTACTGTTACTAGTTTCACTGTGCATATCGAAATGGTATTGCTGATGCCTGTTGCGCAGTTGATGTGAATCCCACTTCTGCCACCAATGTAAAACTTAATAAAAGCCCAGAATGTACATTAGGTAATCTAATATTGTTCTTGATATTTGTTTTTGTCTATTCAGACCCAGCTCAGAGTGAGAACAATGCCCAGCCCAATGCGGGTGGAGAAGCTCCACCTGCCCTGAACGTCATGCCTCCCCAAATGAACGTCCTGCAGTACCCAATGGGCCCGCGAGGCCCACCTGTCAGCCTGCAACCACCCCCCTTCGGGATGCCTCCTCAGGTCCCCATGCACCTCCACTCCTCAGTGCCTGTTCTGCAGGTCCCTGTGACAGCTGCCCAGGGCCTCCCGCCACCACCTCCACCACCACCTCCCATGCAGCAGGGCAGCATGACAGCCATACAGGCAGATAGCCGCACAACACAGGTAAGGACAGGAGTATTTTGCATCCTTTGTCAAAATATAATCTTCTGGACCCAAGCAATCTGTTTGAGTATTTTCACTTCTCTCATACTTAGCACTATCTACAGTTGATTGAATTATCCCGGAAATACACTTTCAGAAGTGTGTTGTATTTGCATAGTAGTGTGTCCCGGTTGGAGGGAATTGTCCCCCTGAATACCTCCATGCCTCTTTCCCAGATGATGAGCAGCATGGCAGGCCATGGCAAAGCCCCCTTCATGCCCACCATGACCAAAGTAGGTGGCGCCACAACAGCCCAGGCCCACAGCATGGCCATGCCATCCTCCACCACCCAGCACAGCAGGGCCGCCCCCCCAGACAGCTCCAAGAAAGAAAAGGTAATGTCACCCCCACTAATAACAACCACAACACCAGGCAATGTTCTCAATATTCTCAAGTGGCTTCCTATACTTTCTGTTTTGTATATACTGTGGGGAGCTACTTTGCTAGTGAATGATTTGTGTTTGCATTCTGACCCAGATAATTAATTATCCTTTATTAGATTAGAGACTAGATTTCTTAACTTGTTTGGGATAGGGGGCAGATTTTGCACTTTGGATGAATAGCATGCCCAGGAGTGAACGCCTCCTACTCAGTCCCAGATGCTAATATACTGCCATATTAATTATTCGTATTAGGTAAAAAACACAGAAGTTTTCTTAAAACTGTTTGAATGATGTCTGTGATTATAACAGAACTTCATATGGCAGGCAAAACTGAGAAAAAATCCTATACAGAGAAGTGGGAAATCTGAGGTTTGTACGTTTTTGAACTCACCCTATAATACACAGTGGGAGTAATGGGTTTATTTTTCACTTCCTAATGCTATCCAAGATGTCAAACCGTCTTTAGAACGTGGTTTTCAGGCTGCTCATGTGAAGGGGGCCGGATGGAGCTGTTTTTACTGAGGGGTCTGCCTACAGCCTCGTTCTCAGTCACGCGCTTTCACTTGAGAGGTTGCTCTCGTTCCAGTGCAATTCTACAGACAATGGAATTCTCCGGTTGGAACAGTATTGAACTTTTATGATAAAAACATCCTAAAGATTGATTTTCTATACTTAGTTTGACAAGTTTCTTCGACCTGTAA
>NC_036840.1:1545668-1673978 GCF_002910315.2 Salvelinus sp. IW2-2015 | reverse complement strand
TCCCACTACATGGTTCAACAACCGTCTTTAGAACGTGCGTTTTTCAGAGGCTGCTCATGTTGAAGGGGGCCGGATGGAGCTGTTTTTACTGAGGGGTCTGCCTACAGCCTCGTTCTCATCACGCGCTTTCACTTGAGAGGTTGCTCTCGTTCCAGTGCAATTCTACAGACAATGAAAATTCTCCGTGTTGGAACAGTATTGAACTTTTATGATAAAAACATCCTAAAGATTGATTCTATACTTAGTTTGACAAGTTTCTTCGACCTGTAATATAACCGTTTTGAACGTTCTCCGTGCACGAAAGGACCAGAATCCCGGGACTGCCTTTTGGGGATTCGTTTACCAAACGCGCCCTAAACAAAAGAAGCTTATTGCGACATTAATAGTGGATGGGACATTTATCGAACAAAATCAAGCATTTATTTTGCTGTGGAACTGTGATTCCTGGGGAGGGCATTCTGCATGAAGATCTTCATTTCAAAAGAGACTGAATATTTTATATATGAATAATGTGACTACCCAATACATGGGTACGATATTACTTGCGCTTTGCCGTTATGGCTCTTGAAGCGGCCGTTCTCTAGATCTATGCTTGTTCCCGTAAAGTTCTATTTATTAAATCTGACACAGGTTGCATTAAGGAGACGAAGTGCTATATTCTAAAATTACTGTATAATAATAGCTGTATTGTTTCAGGTTCAACATTTATATATGTAGTATTTCTGTGAATTCATGTGGCTCTCTGCCAATATCACTGCATGTTTATGGATGAACTACTGAAATCTAACACGCCAATGTGTAAAGTAAGCATTTTTGGCACTATAAACTATGAACCTTTACCGAACAAAACATACATTTGTGTAACATGAAGTACTATGAGATGTTATCTGATGAACGCATCCATCAAAAGCGTTAGTGATTAATTTTATCTCTATTTGTGCTTTTCGTGAACCTCCTTCTCTCTTTGCGTCGCGAAAAATGGGCTGGCGCTTTATCTTGGTGACTTGGTGGTGACCTAAACATAATCGTTTTGGGAGGCTTTCGCTGTAAACATTTTTCTTGCTAGCTGAACCCAGTCCCTAGCACAAGGTTTTTTAACTTGATATCTGCTTTAGAAACAACAGATCCATGAGAGAGCCGTCAATGAAGTGAAAGCAGCCATGAAACCCTACTACCAAAACAAGGACATCACCAAGGACGAGTACAAAGAGATTGTACGCAAAGCAGTTGAAAAAGTGAGTGGTTAAAAACCTCCAGTAACATTTTGACATTGGTATTTGAACTTAGCTTTTAGGAGTATTAAAACGACTTCGCTTTTAGGAGTACACGTAGCTTTTAGGAAATCAAAACGGTCTGTTTATATTTTTTGATTTCCTGAGGGCATTTTATATTTCAGGTCTGCCACAGCAAGAGTGGAGAGGTGAACTCTGGGAAAGTGGCACACTTGGTGAAGGCCTACGTGGACAAATACAAACACGCTCGCAAGAAATGAACCCTGACATCTGCTGAGGGGGAAACGGTCTCAGCCCATCTGCTTAAGTGCAATTTCTACCAGGTGTAACAGCCTCCCGGCTGACAGACTGGAGCCCGACTTTTGATAACTCTTACTTTACCTTGAAGATTTTTCTATAGATTTCATATTTTGTTTAGAAATAATCCAATCGGAAACTGTAGTGTGAGAAGACCGTTATTTCAAGTAGATCTTGTGGCTTGGGAACTACTATGAGATAGATGCCCAGAGTAGCTGGAGCAGTAAGGTTAGCACCTGTTCTCTGGTGAGATGGACATGGAGCTATGGGTAGTACAGGAGAGCACCCTCTCGTGGAGCCAGCTGGTATAATTAATTTCTCCCTCTCTCCACCGGGGACCTCCTAATGACTTCTTAGTTAAAAAATATTGTCATTGTTTCTCATTTTGTTTTTGTTTTATAAATATTATATTATGATAATTCTGGAGAAAGCCTAGGTAAATGTGCATTGCCTTTATGACTCTCTAAAGACCAATTAGTGCAAAACATATCAGAATTGGTCTGCTTGTGTAAACTGGGCCTTAGTCATCACAGCTCAAAGCTTGTGGACTGGATATGTCTTTTTGAGTGTAATTGTATCAGGGACTTCATTGGTTGAGAGTTGGAGATCAGTTGTCCAATCAGCAGTGAATTTGTAGTGTAAGGTATGGGTCTGGCAGATCAGGTGAAACAGCCATGTCCCTTACTTGTTAAATGTGCTGCGTACACATTGTGCGAAATAACTAGAGAGCAATGAAATAAATGAGCTGCTTCATGTCTGGCTATGTGTGTGTGTTTGTGGTCAATCATGGAAAAGTTATTGACCCCATCCATCAATTTTAACATCAGAAGTTCTATTTTTTAAAGGTCCAATGCAGCTGTTTTTCTCTATCAAATCATTTCTGGGTAACAATTAAGTACCTTACTGTTATTGTTTTCAATAAAAAATTGTAAGAAAATGTACGTAAATAGCTTCTTGGCAAAGAGCAATTTCTCAATCAAGAATTTAACTAGGACTGTCTGTAAGAGGTTTGTGTGGGGAGGGGAAAACTGAAAGGTAGCTGTTATTGGCAGGCAGGTCAAAACGCCATCCCACCAAAACAGACTGAAATTTCAGGTGCTTTTCACACTGCTCTTAACACTAAAAGGGCATCATTTTTCACAATTTCACCTGACAGACATCTTTTGTTATGGTCATGAAGACCCACTTGCCAATGATTCACAAAAGCAGTCGAATGCACTGCTTGTTAACCTGAAAATGTGCTTCACTAGTTTCACCAGCAGGGCAAGCTTGTCATAACCATCATCGTTTAAAAAAAAAAGATTTGAACAGTTAACATGACAATCAACAGAACATTGGCAATCAGGGCCTTTTCCAGTTATAAGCGACATAAACGGTTGCTTAGGTCGGGATCTCAATCTAGTAAAAATTGTAGATTACGCCAGGTGCAATTTCGAAATTTGGTTGTGCATCAGCCGTTTTTCTCTTATGACAGTCACACCAAGTTTCCATCCAACATTTTTATGCAAGTAAAGTACATGTCGGATAAAATATGTCATGACAGGCCTGATGGAAACAACATTTTTCGGTAAACTTTCCAAATGTCGGCAAAAAATACACTGGTATTATGTGGAAACGCTTTTATGCTCAAATATTGATATGCTCAATAACCATATCGAAGTAAACTTGGAGTCACGCGATGACATGTATGGTCCTCCCATTAGGGCTCGTCGGGAAAGAAATCAGGTTACAGATTTGAATAAATTATGATTAACTTCACAAGGGGATGACTGATGCTCCTTTCCAGTAAATATCGAGGGATTTATTCTTGTGACATGATGATCGATTTT
Organism: Salvelinus sp. IW2-2015; assembly: GCF_002910315.2. Lineage (NCBI taxonomy): Eukaryota > Metazoa > Chordata > Actinopteri > Salmoniformes > Salmonidae > Salvelinus > Salvelinus sp. IW2-2015. The sequence continues at coordinate 1,670,620 of NC_036840.1, read as the reverse complement.
TGGCTTCCGTTTGACAAATAAAAATAATCACGCTCTTTTGTCCATCATAATAATAATCTCATGTAGGCTATATGGGTGATTCTACGGAAATGGTGGATTTTGAAGAGAGACATTTTTTTGTTAACAAAATTTTGTCAGATAATAGTTAACCCTTTACCATTGTAAATCAACATGCATGCCAGTTTAATTACATTTAATATTTGTAATACATTACATTAAAAAATGATAGTGCTGCCTTTTTGTCACTGGTGTTCCCTATATTTTAGATGACAATTCAGGCTTTCCTGAATGTAATTTCACATTTTAATTTGCATATATAATCAAAGACAGAAAAGGTTAATGCAGATATTAATACATTATTTAGATTTGTAATAATTAACTTTAAACCTGTATGTAGAAAGTTCTATTGTGTGATATTTTATATTTCTACCACATGTTTTGTGTTGTAACATCAGAAATAATTGAAGTTGAGTCATCAAAATTGGATTATCATATCCTTAAAATGCTTACTAATGCATGCAGCAGCAGTTGGGTAGATACAGATAAACATATTCTATGAAAATGGGCAACACACGTATCCATGCAGTAACACCAGTGACACGATGTGAAACCAATGACATAACATACAAGTATTTCATACAAATTTGATCAATTTAGTAATCTTTTTTTATTACAAGTCATTTTAGAACGTGTTGATTTTATATGAACAATAAAATGAATGTTATTGGTCAAAGATTAAGACCAAAAGATGAAGCCTATTGGCTCAAATGTATTTCCTAACACATTGTCGTACAAACATAAAATATGTATATTAGAACTGTAGAAACACAAGAACAATAGAAACACAACATTGAATGTAAACTAAGAATACGTTTTCGCCAAAGCCACTGATATAAACATATTGTACGCAGTAAAACATGTTCATGAAACAGGCCTATTTCCTGTACTAACTTTTCCTGTACTAATTATTTCCCATACTAACTTCACTTTTACTTGAGATTTGTTTGTCTTTAGAAAAGTTTGTCCATATGTTTGTCTTTGTTATGTTATTGTATCACATCCATCTGTTAGTATCTCCCAGCCAGTCTCTCTTGCTTTCTAACCACTGACGCCTTCTTCTCTGGGAGCCAGTTCACATCTGCCACTTTCACACATTCAGGTGCCTCCAAGTACTTCCAGATACTGTGGCCAATCTGAGCTGATCTTTTGTTCACTGGCATTGGCTTTTGCATCAGACACACAATGTGGTCATCCCCATACCGGTTGATATCATCTCTTGGATTTGGCCAGAAGAACTTGTTGACTTCATTCCTGTGCATGCACTTAACTTTGACATTATGTTCTTTGACCTCCAGTATAACGCCAGGGTATGGTGGTTCATCGTGGTTCACAATGCACCACTGTCCAGTGTGGTAAGCCTTGACGACATCTGGACAAAGTAGAGCTGAGGTATCCGGGTCGATGACATCTGTTTGATGTTAAGGTGAAAGTGATTTATTGGAGTCCATGACATGGGCAATCGCACATGCTTTGCGCTGCTTGGCAGAGACAACTGTATTTTATGATGCCAGGCGTGATTACTCAGAACCTGGTGCATTCGTATGGTTCCTTTTATGGTTACCCCATAAATCTTCTGTGCCTTACTTTCCACTTCTTCCTCACTGACATAATGTAACTGTATTTGAGTGCCAGAGTCCCTTACCTCATCGAAAGACATTGTATCCTTTGTCTTTCACATGGTGGACCGAGGTCAGCTGTCCACTTTAGTGAACCCCCCACTCCACCTCTTCGTTGGATTGCTGTCTAGCCGGTGGAGCAGTGGAGTGTTCACATTCTTGGCATGTGCCTTTGCAGATAGCACAGTTTGTAACAATTCAATCTCCTCCAGGTTGCTGGACTGTGAAAGACCAAGTTTATGCATTTTATCCATCGTAAACTGCAAGTTCTCAGGAGTCTTGCACTGGCAAGTTTCTCAGTCTTTTTCCTGCGGTGTCACCACCCAAAATGTGTTTTCCCTGCAAAAGAAGCGCTCTCTCTCTCCTGCTCTCAACATCTCTGTGTTTTTCTGACTGACCCGACATTGCTTTCGCTACTGTCTTGTTCCTCTTTCTTTTTTTTACCCCCTATTTCTCCCCAATTTCGTGGTATCCAATTGTTAGTAGTTACTGTCTTGTCTCATCGCTACAACTCCCGTACGGGCTCGGGAGAGACAAAGGTCGAGAGCCATGCATCCTCCGAAACACAACCCAACCAAGCTGCAGTGCTTCCTAACACAGCGCGCATCCAACCCAGAAGCCAGCCACACCAATGTGTCGGAGGAAACACCGTACACCTAGCGACCTGGTCAGCGTGCATTGCGCCCGGCCCGCCACAGGAATCGCTAGTGCACGATGAGACAAGGATATCCCTACCGGCCTAACCAGGACGACGCTAGGCCAATTGTGCGTGGCCCCATGGACCTCCCGGTCGCAGCCGGCTGCGACAGAGCCTGGGCTCGAACCCAGAGTCTCTTAGACCACTGCGCCACCCAGGAGGCTTGTTCCTCTTTCTGTGAGATCATTCACTCTTTCTTTTTTGACTCTAAATCCTTTAAATAAGTAAGTCGTTTTTTTTWATTTTGGCTGCTCTGCGTTCTGGGCAGCATCCCTGCGCTCTCTGTAGAGTCTTTGCTTTTCAGCATCACTTTTTAATTTGCTGTATCTATCAAAAGGAAAGCCATACAAATCACAATATTGAAACAGTATAAAACCTTATGTTGATATAAAAAGTTAGCAGTGTGATTGATTGTCACTGGTGTTAATGTCATGTCACTGGTGTTACCAGCAGGAACAGTAACACCAGGGACGTAACACCGGTGACAAATCTGCTGGCAAGATGGCATATCTAAAATGGGGGTCACAGTAGCTCAAACCACACTTCTTAAATTGCAAATAAATCACTTAATAATATGATTGGATCAATTATTTCAATCATATTTCCTTTCTCCATACTATAAACTGTATAACACCAGTGAAGMTTTTTTTATTTAACCTTTATTTTAAATCTTTGCATCATCAAATTGCTAATATGAAGAGAGAGTGCAGACTCACCATGTGCTCTTAAAACAGCCCCGCCTCTAATGAACCTTTGACCCAGGAAAAAGTTGGCAAGAATGTGTCATTTTTTCAAAGTGGTGTTTTTTTATTAAGGGTAACACCAGTGACATGAAATTGAGGGACAGCTATTTCCTGTAAATTATTTATAATATTTAGTTCATATTTTAAGTAATTCCCTAAACAGCTATAATACTTTAATTTGTATTATGACATTTAAAATATGTCACTAAACCATAACTCCTGGCTCTAAGTTGTTTTCATGGTGCTGAGCGTGTTCTACGATAATATGAAAAATATAATTTGCAATATAACTGTCTTACATATATTTATTAACAATTGAAACAAAAACATATATTTTGTGTCATTATCAGATTTTCCCTGGGGCGCACCTGCCAAAACCATTTTTTTTGTGAGAAAACAGTAGAGTTGAAAATGTGATGGAAACCCATTTAACTTGTATTTTTTATTTGGGACATGGGAATTTAACCACAAAAGGTATTTTATGTGCAATACATCATCACGCACAGCCTTTTATCTACAGCAAGTCAATTTGATGGAAACATCTCTGGTGGGAAAATGCACATATTGTTCTTATGCCGATTTTAGAAGATTTGCATGAAAATCTGTTGCCAATTGGACGGAAACCCAGCTACTGACAGTCACTCAATTAGCCATGTCAGCAAAAAAACATGTTTTATTGGTAGTTAGCCAGCTTTCTAAACTTGTAGTAATCATGGCTGAATACCTACCTCCAGGAGGCACCCATTGATTTTGTTAGTCATTCTCACTCAGATATCTTATTAACATGGCATAAGTCATTACTAAATGTGTAGAATTGCAGAAAATTTGCTTTAAAACTGCCAAAATATCTGTCCACCCTATGGAAAAATGGGTAGAATTGCAGGAAATCAGCTGGAAAACTGAAATTATTTTATATACGCCCCATGGCAAAATGTGTAGATTCACATTTTTCTCTCCACCCTCACGAGGGGGGCCACTAAAATGTTTTGCTGCGAGGTGGGAGGCCCCTCAACCAAATCTGGTTTAGGGCTCCCAAAATAAAATACTGTGTATGGAACGCACTGGCAGGGACAACCCACAGGGCGGTTGGGGAGGGATTGGGTTTGATCGTATGGCCTTGTGGTTGGTTTTGTAGTGTTATTATGCAATTTCAAGGTAAATGACCCCACTTGACTGTCACAGTGATTTAGTTTCATTTACAAAAATCACTTCAAATAGATAGGTTTCCATCCAATTGGCGACAGATTTTCATGGGAATATTCTAAAAATATGCATAAATAAAATATGCGATTTTCCCACCCGTGGTGTTTCCACTAAACGGATCCCTTGCTGATAAGAATCAGTGTGTGTTGACATAGTGCACACAAAATGTATTTTTTTTGCTTAAGTGTTCATGTACCGAATAAAAATGTAATGTTCAATGTGTTTCTATCCATTTTCATCTATACCAGTAGTTTTTACACAAAAAGTGTTGCGTTAAATAGCAAATGTGCCTAGTCTGGTCTTGGTGTAACCAATGTGAAATAGCTAGCTAGTGCTAGCTATTTAGTGRGCGCTAATAGCGTTTCAATCGGTGACATCACTCGCTCTGAGACCTTGAAGTAGTTGTTCCCCTTGCTCTGCAAGGGCCGCGGCTTTTGTGGAGTGAAGGGTAACGATGCTTCGAGGGTGGCTGTTGTCGATGTGTGCAGAGGGTCCCTGGTTCGAGCGAGGAGAGGGACGGAAGCAATACTGTTACATAAGCACATGCCCTTTCGCTAAACAGCTTGCAGATACATGATGAGATTGTTATAGATAAATGCGAGAATACGTTTATTTGTCAAACGGCAGTCAAGCATTGTTCATCATGTCACCAGAATAAGACCCTCGATATTTATTGGTAAGGAGCGTCAAACTCATACCGGTCCGTGCACTTTCACCACCCTGTAAAGTTCATCATAATTTATTTCATAGTGGGAGGACCACACACCATGTCATCGCGTGACTCCAGGTTAATTTGTATTTTATTATGCATACCCATTTGCTGCTGCAGCAATATTAAGGGAATTTATATATATATATATACACACATTAATACACACACACTACTACAACACATCTTCAATACGTAATGAGTGTAGAGTACTTGTGTTAGCGTGTGGGTGTATATGCTTGCTTGTGCCTGTGTGTGTGTGGCTCTTCACAGTCTGCGCTGTTCCATAAGGTGTAGTTTAATCAGATATTTGTAAAATCAGATTATACTGCTTGCATGAGTTACTTGATGTGGAATAGAGTTCCATGTAGTTAGTCATGGCTCTATGTAGCACTGTGCGTTTCCCATAGTCTGTTCTTGCCTTGGGGACTGTGAAGAGGCCTCTGGTGGCATGTCTTGTGGGGTATGCATGGGTGTCTGAGCTGTGTGCTGGTCATTTAAACAGACAGCTCAGTGCATTCAACATGTCAATACTTCTCACAAATACCATCGATGAAGTCAATCTCTCCTCTATTTTGAGCCAGGAGAGATTGACATGCATATTACTAATGTTAGCTCTCCGTGTACATTTAAGGGCCAGCCGTGCTGCTCTGTTCTGGGCCAATTGTAATTTGCCTATGGCCCTCTTGTGGCACTTGACCATATGACTGAACAGTAGTCCAGGTATGACCAAACTAGGGCCTGTAGGACTTGTTTTGTTGATAGTGGTGTCAAGAAAGCAGAGCAGCGCTTTAATATGGACAGACCTCTTCCCATTTTAGCTACCGTTGCATCAATATGTTTTGACCATGAAAGTTTACCCTCCTGGGTTAAACCAAGCAGTTTAGTCTCCTTAACTTGCTAAATTTCAACATTATTCATTACAAGATTTAGTTGAGGTTTAGAGTTCAGTGAAGGATTGTTATTACATCAATATTTGTCGTTTCCACTGCCTTTTCTCGCATAATTGAATTTAAAGACGCAAAAAGATTCCACAATGTCGAATGAACAAATCTCTCAACATTTATAAAATTGCATCGAAACTTCCTGTTTCCATCACAGCTGTCGTGATTTTTTTTTTTCATAGGTTGGATGGAAACGTGGTAATGAGGCCATTTGCATGAGTTGTGCTTTTATTTATTTCAGCAGGCAGAGTAAAGATGTGTCTTATACATCTTTGGCTGTTCAAATCCAAACAGCACTACTTTAACATCATGTCTAGAATAAGGTTGTGTCCTCCTGTAACCTCATATTCATAATTTGATCTCAAATTGCTGGAGTTATATTTCACTGTTCAAACACTTGTGGACTTATGATTCTGGACTATATATCGCATTCATGCCAACATTTGAAAAATGCATAATTTCCCACCACAATATTTAGACAATGTAATATTCTCTCCTGAAATTGTTAGTGTTTTTGTGGAGTTTATTAATCAAAATTGAGGGGGGTTACAGTTCTTTGTCTCAGGAGTTGCCATCACTTTCCCGGCATATGGTGGGCTCCCTGCAAAACCACACCACAATCAGCTGGTCTGCAAAATAGAACTGACACAATAAACAACCAACAATGTGTGGGATTATCTTTGACTTTATTTTGACAATAATTACATGATGTACATAGTGTTTCATTGAAACAAGAGTGTAACACTGGTGGGCGATGCCCTCTTTGCTCCTGAGGTCAAGAGATGGCTCACATACTCTCTAACCAATACGTGCATAAAGCATGTGAGAACAGGTTATCAGGGTCACAAATAGAACAAGTGTAAAGTGTGTTACACAAAGACCACTGCCACTATGCTTTGGTAGGTTCCACTTTAAACATGGTCTTTCAGAATTACAGCAAATGGAAGAGGGAAAACTCTCACTATGGTTCAATAAATGAAAGTGAACAACTCCATACTTAATCATAGGGGGGTAAATTGATAAAGACCAAATTCACCAGCAATTTTTACAGCTCTAGTTTTAGTGAAATGCCAATAGGTTAAACAAAACAGAGCATATATACAGTAGTTCAACTCATAGATATATACACATATATGTACAATATATAAATATAGTAAAATAGATAAAATTACATTGATTTCATGTTCTTCCATAAATAATCGCAGGACAATAACAGTTTGGATGATGTGTGAGGTTAACATTGGAAGCAGTGAGCCGCTCGCCTCGTGTTTGTGACGAGGTGACAAGCCGACATTACACTATCCTTATCAATCTTCTTTTTTTTTTTTTTTTACCTACGGTTATGTTTAATAAGGAGAAGCTGCCAACCGTTAGAAAAACACTGACATTTTGACAGATACACTGAGCAGCTCACACGACATTCCTCCGCCTTCCCTCAGTTCTGCATGGAAGCRATTATGTAACGTTGATGTGACGTTTGGTTATGTGRGGTCTCAAAACKGRCAMAAWACAAACTATTTTTGCAAGMTAAACAGGTACATTACAACCACGCATGTGGTCAAATTCAAMAWWTTCTTRCMTAAAGAAAAAAYMMMWAKSMRCCCCRRCCCRTWYSKWRCSGGGGYWTTMYKKYGGYYSKWMSCCCKWRRWCKAYSKYMWYMMMRWWRSSRMMMKTWYYWTTMYAKKAYGMRRTRKAWWKKWTWWWAWMMSMWAWWKKWTTRRTTTAAAAGAGATTTCRCCTAAGAGATKTTTTGRAACTTCCAGTGTGGGGTTTTGAGAAGGCAGGTTTCYTTGATTCATACTAAGCATTTTACAAGTTAAGCCGACACCACTAGCTAGGTCACACAGCCTTGGTACAAATACTGATAAGCGGTCTAGTAGTCCGTGAACAGACAATTTCCTCACGAGTGTGCTGAACATTAAGTGCTTTTCAATATATAAACACATATTACAAATACCTTTTTTGGCAATGTTTTAAAAAATAAGAAGTTGAACGCTAAATTATTCACGTCGAGTAGAAGTCTACTGTCATGTTCTTCACCTCTAATGAGTTCTGGGATTCCAGGATGCCCGCGGTTGCGTGCGGCCCTGGTTGAGAAAAGTTGTCGCTGTGCCCAAAAAGCTGAGCTCACACGCAGTACCTGAATATGAGCTGTATTGGAACTCTACAACTACACGATCCCTGTTTGAGGCACCATCAAAAGTTTCAACTGTACCAGAATTACAAAAAAGAGAGAAAACGTCCAAAACGGAAAACGAAACAAAGAAAGCACAACGAAAGGAAAAAAGAAAATCACCACCTGTGTGGCTTAACTGCATACTGTACAAAGTTCAGTACATTCTCATTGGAATGGTAAAGTCACTTGCTTAGAGTTCAAAGCCGAACATTGTTGTATGTGAGGTCATTTTCTTCTTCTTGGGTAGCAGTCTTAGCGGTCAGATGTTTAGCGGCTGAGCTGCGGATGGTGTGGTGCCCCCCTGGTGGATGAGGTATCCTAGTGTCCGTCGGCGGCTTGTGAGGCGTTGCTGATCCAGTCAAGGGTGATGAGGGTCAAGCTGCCGATCATGACGAAGAAACCACTGCACAGGAAGATGGATGCCTGGATAGAGGGAGGACGAGACTGTCGGGCTTAGCACAACAAGGCTTTCTTCTCCACTCTATGATTGATGCTCCTTGCCAGGAGTCACAGACCACAACACCCACAAACACATCAATTCATGGACCAAAAAGGAGCAGGATGTTTTCTTACCCCAATTTTCTGCACAGACTTCATGGGCTCCTTCTTGACCAGTTTGATATAGAAGGCCGAGGGCAGGATGAAGATCAACATGGCTGCCGCAGATGCACCTGAGYAGGAAGATGACAGGCTCAGTGGGGATGTTCACCTCTTTTCTTTCTCTATTATAATTTCTAGATWCTGTGAACTYCACCTGACCAACTGAACACATTCACTCACCYATGAAGCCYAAGATGTCTCTGATGGWGGGYACGAAGATGACCAGACAGTTTGTGCTGGCCAGCAGAACCATGGTGATGATGGTGTGGCGGATCCAGCTGAACTCCTTGGAGGCACACAGCAGCTGGTTGACCGACGTGCGGATCTACGACAGACAGAGACGGGGGACCAAGGTCAACATGGTGGCAATACCGAACTTGACAATGCTCACAAGTTTTGGATGGATGGATAGAAGGACAGCTGGATGGACAGAGAGACAAGCTGCCAGCCAGACAGATAGATGTGGGGCTTACGGGAAACAGCACCACAGGGACAGTCAGGGTGACAGCTGTCAGCACGGCCAGACGAACGATGAGTAGGATCACGTCAGACTTGTAGACCTTGGAGTAGGTGTGCAGAAGTTCGGGCTCCACATGCACTGTAAAGCCAATCCAATATGGTCATTTAATTTATGCTTGTTTCCTTCTCACTTATAAAGCCACATATTCAATTCATTTCCCTTAGCCTGATGAGTCCACACCTTTCAGATATTCAGATATCCAGACACAGGGCCCATGTGTGACCAACTGGGTATCGAACCCTGGTCAGCAATGCTCTATAATAACCCCTACGGTCAACATTCACTCATTTTGCTGTATTATTGGTGTTCGTTCAGAAATGTCTTTGTAACCTGCCTGTTACATGTCCAGCCAAATCAAACGGAGATTGGGAGATCAATTGGAATACAGCTAAGATTATTCAAGGTTGTGCGTAACTTTCACACCCTCGTTCATTCATTTTCATCATGTCATGTCGTCCTGGCTAACTAGGGCCATTGCGTAGCCATACATTTAGGGATGTCTGGAACATGGCTGGACACCTGCTGCGATGTCCTTGCCATAACAAATATACAGGATCATTGGTGTATTGGACAGCTGATTCTGTGTCTTGTTTTCTCACGGGGGACAGTACTTGCATAACAACTGGTTGTATGAGCCCGAAACGGACTGTTTCCTTCTCAAACTAGTTTTGTATCCGACTGTTAAAAAATGGATGAATACGTTTCTAAGGGGGGAGGGGTGGCTCACCGTTGAAGGTCAGATATCCGAAGAGAGCAGCCAGCAGGTACATGATGAACATGGCCAGGAAAGACACGTTGGCCACGCCCTGCATCTTTCTACGGGAACGACTGGGAAAGAAGAGGAGGTTTAGACAACACAGAACCACTGTTCTTTTCTCTGTAGTACTACAGATATAAACTGTGTGTGTGTGTGTGTGTGTGTGTGTGATTGTGCACTTCTATGTGGCAGCTGGGTAAACAGCGATAGACTCACTCTTTAAGCTCCTCGTACATGGGCAGGACGGCGGGGTGGCAGACAAAGGCGAACGTCAGGATAGGAACAGCATACACAGTCTGAAGGAGAGCGTTAGACAAGACCGTTAGACATTTGACACATGAACACAGATACAAAAAAACATTAGATCACACAAAAAAAAAACATAAGTACAAGTACGATAGCCCTTGGGCATCCATTAAGTAGTTCTCTTTCTATTTATCGATTTACCACTCAACATATCTGTCCATTTCTCACCTGAGAGTTGAAGACAAAGTATTTGGGTGTGCACACGTCCTCGTTGTAGACGATGGCGGTGGTGTTGAGGAAGCCCACCGTGTTGTTCAGGACCTTGCTAACCGTCTCGTTCAGTATCACGTCCATGTTAGGAATGTAAGGGCACGGGATCTGGAACTTCTTATAGATCACCTGGAAAAGAAACCGAGCCCATTTAGACTCCCATACAAAAGGTACAGAGTATTGGCTACATACATTGCTAATTGCCAATATTATAACTACTATAGATGAAAACTCATTACTTTTAGAATGCTTGCTCATGGTCTGGCTAGTGTGAGCAGGTCAGAATTGTAAACCAATTTGTCACAGTTATTCAGGTGTTCTATCTTAATTTGACCAGTTTCTCACTGCAGGAAAATAGTCCTGCAGCGACTGGAAATGCGAATTATTGTATGGATTATAATTAATGGAAATGTGGTTGATACATTTTAGTTAGGATAAATCAAGATTGACAGTATTAAAGTGGAAATTACTAACTTGAGAAGCCGCTTTAAACCTTAAATACACTACAATTTGCATGTCCTACTGTGCAGGAACATTATCTTCGACAACAGAGTGATAAAATGAAGATATCATATCTGTAGGTGAGCCATTCACTACAATAACCTGAACTGTAAAGACAATAACAGCGGAGTAGTTTAGGATGTTGACTCACCACAATCAGGAAGAACACCATGCAAAGCAGGGAGAAACCACTTGTGTAACCAAGGTAACCTGAAGTAAGGTAACAGAGAGAGAGAAAAAAACGATTGAGTACTTCATATACTGTGGAAATGTAAGATAGGAAATATACTAACTACTGTGTAATATCCGTTAAAACATATTAAAACTATATTACAATGAATAAGAATGTACTCTTCTAAGGCAATATATTAACTTTATCAGTCAAAAAGGAATCTAATGTAAACAAACTGTTCTGGCCTCTACTACACACATACGTTGCCACAGTGCGTCACCATCCCCTGCCCTTTCCCAACATTTTACACAAGTGCTGCATTTCACAACACACGTACACACACACACAAAGTAAAGTGCCACACTCTGTATTGTGTCTTACCAAGGTTCCTGAGAAGTGAGAGTGGCAGGATGATGACAACTGACACCAAGATCACAAGATAGTCCCCGTTCGCATACCACTCTCTGGAACGCACAGGAGAGACAAGAAGATGTCATACACTGTACACACATATCACCACACAGTTTCATATAATAACACACAGTTACACCCACACACACTTACACACATTCATATCCCAACATTTATCTAGCTTTTGTGAAAAAATATGACCTATATCAAAGCTATTGTAGCGTTCGTTTCTCGTTTGACTGTTGTAAAATACAAACATGGCAGAATGTCTGCAATGCACACATAAATAGCAGCCTGCTCTTAGGGTGGTCTAGCTACATGCTGGCAACACTACATGAATGTTTGATGGGCCAGTTGGTTGGTCTGAATGAGCTCATCCAGCGGTCTGTCTCGGTGCGGCACTGGCTCTTCTAAAAGGACCCTTTGAACGGCCGCCGACAACACACCGTCCCTCCTCCCTCTCTCTGCTGAGAGGGACAAAGAGGCCTCTTCACATCTACCCAGCGCAGCACTCAAAAACAACCCGCCGCCATTTTGAATGACACCAAAGTCACTACTTCACCTCGAGGGTCGACCGCTCAAAAACAACCATGGGCCATTTGTCAAACCAAAGTAACAGCAGACTAAAGGACACACACACACACCAACGGACACACAGAATCTAGAGACAAAGCTGCTTACCCGTTGTTAGCTCCCACGAAGGCTTGGATAACGATCGGCAGCTCGTACTTCACAATGTAGAGGTAGCTGGACATGGCTGCAAAGGTAAAAGCAAAGTCACGGTTAGTCAAAGTCATATTGTGAATCAGTGACTTTTCATCAAAACATGTCTTATTTTGTTCCAAAACAGACAACTCTGAGAATGTTCTAGTACCACTAACCAAGGATGAATAGGCCTATTGGTTCGCAGAAGGGATGTTTGTTCCATTGGAAAGTAGTACCCTTGCAAATATTTATTGTAAACATTTACAGAACCATTTGGTTTATGGGAAAGGGGCTGCTCTTCCTTTTCTATGTGTGACATCACTGACATTTAGACTTTGGACTTTTTTCCACATAGTCAACTCCTAGTGGATCAATGAGACTGTCTCCCCGACTTTGATCTGTCTTCCTGAATGACCACTGAAGTGCCCTTAGTTCTCACCTCCGATGTTCTGCATGGTGATGGAGATGGATGCAGCCAGTTTACCGGGCATCCCGAAGGCCTTGTAACCCAGCTGTTCATAGACCAGCGACCCTCCTTCATTGGCTGTCTTTAGGAGCAAGTGCACAGAGTACAGGGAGAAGATGGACACAGCCACCAGGAGAATTCTGTGGAGAGAAGAGGAACATTGTATCATGAGTAAGGTACGGAACCAGGCCTGCAAGACTGGTAAGGACTATTATCGACTGGCATTAACCACACTGACACCTAGTAACACGGTTGACTACTGATAAGTGCACATTGGATAAGTACAAGCTTTGATTCCGTTCGGTGCATTTCACCAGTCCCAATTCAAACATATTATTTTGACTTGATCTCCCAATGGTTCCATCTGAACGTGAAGACAAACTTCACCAAAGGTCAACGCAGGGCTTAAATTCACATGGAAAATGTGTTCTGACCATCGCAAGGACACATCTTATGTTGACCATGTTGACGCTGGGGAAGTGACATACAAGTGACCTTCTTTACTGTACTGTAGCACCCAAACACAGGGATCAATAGGTTTTGTCTGTGAGCTGATCTGCAAAGACCTTGTCATGGGGACAGTTTTGATGCAACACAGCTATGCACAATCCAGATACAGGGATGTGATTGGACAATGGGCTCCAGGTCAGGATATTCTATCTAGCAGCCAAGCTGTGTAGAACTAACACTGACTCACTGTATTAATAGTAGCAATTGTGCCACTGAGAAAAATTCTCTAAGCAATATGAGCTAGGTTCACGTTATGAAGGCCTTGTGCAAATCATTTCACTCACACACACAACTTCAGAACCACAACACAGTGGTATAGAGACGATTACTCGACTATATCCGAGCACAGCTCTGTCTACTCGGCTACTTCAAATCAAATGTATTTATAAAGCCCTTCTTACATCAGCTGATATCTCAGAGTGCTGTACAGAAACCCAGCCTAAAACCCCAAACAGCAAGCAATGCAGGTGTAGAAGCACTGTGGCTAGGAAAAACTACCTAGAAAGGCCAGAACCTAGGAAGAAACCTAGATAGGAACCAGGCTATGAGGGGTGGTCAGTCCTCTTCTGGCTGTGCCGGGTGGAGATCATAACAGAACACTTCCAAGATTTACTTGTCACCATTTACACTTCTGCCCATAATAGTTTAGTCTACATCTTATCACTCATATGCACTTCACTGACTCATCAAATATACCTTAGATGACCCTAAGGTAATTGTTTTCACTCTGTAAATACTGAATCTACCCAACAGTGAAGTGTTTGCAAGTCCCATGGTGTGGAAACCTTTTGCAAACAAAGATTTTTTTTAAACAGAGGCCTTTGTGAAAATACACAAAAGCTTTCATACCCTGAAGAAGGTATGTTGCGGAAATGCATAAGCCAAATCAATAAAGGTTTTTTCAGTATGGTTTATATATTTTACAGAATTTCTCCTACTTCACAATGCTACACAAATAATCAGAGGTATTATATTCATAATTCATATTCATAAGCTGTTGGAGCAAGTGGCCCTTTAAACTGGCTACCCACTGGGCACAGAAGTCATTTCAACGTCTAGTTTTGATTTACATTTGGTTGATTTGTCAACTAACGTGAAATCAACAAACAATGACACCATGTCATTGGATTTAGGTTAAAGGTTGTTTGAAATGACGTGTAATGAGTGTAATGGTGAGAAGAAGAAGAGTCTACTGGAATGATCTCATGTGAGGCCCGTTTCCCGTACCTTACCATTTATATATCTCTGGCCCCCTTGCAGAAAGATTAGCGCTGCTAAGCGGCTTCCCCCCGGCTTTGAGTGACTGGCACACATGAAAGGCCCTGATGCTAGTGCGCCACACACCCAACCCCAGAGCTCACACTCGTACGCCCACTGTTCGTAAACACTGGCCTGTGTGGCACTAGCAACCGTGCCCTGTGGTAGCATAAGCTTTGATCTCTGTAGGCTGTCTCACCAGCTTACTCTAACTCCCTTCAGGGTTATCCAATGCCCTGTCTTAGACAAGGACACATCTCTAGTAGACTGTGGATAAATGCTGTGCTCAGGTTGTATGTACAGTATCTATGCCTCACATTGGTAGATATTGAGGTGTGACCTTGTTGTGCTCTACCTGGTGGTATATCACACTGCCAAGTTTAGAATGTGCTGTATTGCCTCTGATATGACGGAGTGCATTCAGACTCAGAGAGTTCCACAAACTATCTTCCACACTAGCAACATACAGTGATATTCTATATTGCATTCTATTCAATGTGATGTTGACTTACATTTTAGTTATTTAGGAGACGCTCTTATCCAAAGCGACTTACAGGAGCAATTAGGGTTAAGTGCCTTGCTCAAGAGCACACCGACAGATTTTTCACCCAAGGGATTTAAACAAGAACACTTTGGGTTATTGGCACAACCCTCTTAACCGCTAGGCTACCTGCCGCTCCTAATTCTTACTACCTACTTCCCAGATTCATAAAGCTGAGCCCCATTTCAATTGCGGATGTGTATTTTCATTCCAATTATTTATATATACACTAGTTGACTGACAGGGGGTGCTGTTTTGAAGCCACTGCGCCTTCATCTTGGCACCCTCCCACCATTGTAAAAAATATTTTGGAAGCTATAAAATAAAATACACGTATTAATGTGTACATTTGTTTTTGCCACATTTATTGAGTTAACAGACACCTAAATGCATAATTGAAAGTATATTATTTGAGCTAAACATAAAAAAAGCACAAAAAATATATATACAATGTTTTTCCTTAAAGTAGAATTTTTAGAAAGTACTAATGTTACTGTCCCCACTACAACAACAAAATACTTAAATACATGTAATTTTGTCCTTGATCATTTGTATTGAAATACTGTAGAATTCCATTCATTCCTATGGAGGACTACGCCTTCTGGGGACTGCCAATATGGCCGACCGGTGGCTTCAAAGCCTCTCATTGGCCAATACATAGCATCAGCAATACTGGGATATATCATTGGTGTTAACCTCTTTAAAACAGACACCACTAGCTCTTCGTCACACCTTGCAAGCTGCAGACATTGTCATTGGATGACACAGTGTGAACATTCTGATTGACCCCGCAGTACAGTTTACAGTTTTTATATATACAGCCCTTTTTACATCAGCAGCTTTCACTAAGTGCTTATACAGAAACCCAGCCTAAAACCTCAAACAGCAAGCAATGCAGATGTAGAAATAATCTGCAATTGATTTCATTGAAACCCAAGTCTGACACTGGCATACAGGAACACAAGAACAGTACTCACACAAAGAGTGCAATGCCAGTGTTGGCCATGGCATAGGAAAGACCAAGGATGCCACTGCCCATAATAGCGTTGCCCAGGTTGAAGACTGACATCCCAAAAGAGGCGGTGCCTGGATGCTGTTGAGAATAAAGTCAAATATACTCAGTAAGAAAAAACCCTCAAATAAAAACATAGTAAACCATAAGTCTCAAATTGGTAGCCTATATGTTATCAGGACAGCACTTACATAATCCGTTTCATACTTCTTCTTGTCCAGGTGGTAGTCTGGAAGGAAGTTTTGACTCTCCGCATCCATATCGGGATATTGACTGGAAATCAAACATGCAMAAAYCATTTATTTAATGGARTAATCCCATTCCAATTCAGCCTTTAAAACAYACATAATACAAGTTCTACTWAAATAWGRAAGTTGATGACATTTCTGCYGTTAGAAACACAGGCATAGGTCTACTGCAGAGCATCMTCKGACCCAGCAGGCTGCAGTGCCTCACCTGTCAATAGGAACCTTCTTGGTTGGACAGGAGCTGTATTCATGACTATTGGAACTGACACTGCTATCCTCATCCGGAGAAATGTTGAAGCGGCTCATCTCTGTCTTTGCAGTGGCCTGTTTCATGCTATAAAATAAACAAACGGAAAACCTTGAATCAATTTGTGTTTATTTGTGAACTTCTTGCCTGCGCCATTCCAACTCTCTTCTTTCATAGAACCTCGAGTTCTACCGGGGACGTTGAATAATCAATATTGGAAAGGGAGAGACTAGGATACTCATTGCGCTGCAGCTATCTCATAAATCTGAAGTCATGTGACCAGAAGAAGGGGGGTTGACCCATCCCAGGAGCCAGTGGAAAAATACCAGCCGCCCGGCATCCGCGTCTATCCACATCAGCGCAGCGTCACATACCCAATATGAATGACAAAAGCTTTGCGCAAGTCTTTTCATCTCCAATTTCAACGTGTTAAATAAGAATGACATTGTAATAGGCCGATATATGTAACTAACAAATCCCGTTTATTCAAACAGAATGTGAGATCATGTTATTAGTTTAGGGTTTTAAATGATAGAGCACAGCCTAATCTAAAACATTTTATGCATGGGACTGTTAAATAATTCGATTTTGGGCTCTATTTAATAAGAATTCTTCCATGACTGACTGATGGTAACAAAGGCACGTGCTTGTCTATTATGGGCATGGCACCATTTTGCGCAGAGCTGTAGTCCTATATCTGTCTTAGATATCCTCAGCTGTAGCTTACAGGCATTCATTTAGGTTGCATCATTTCTTGGACATTGATGTCTTTTATTTACAAATATCCCAAATAAGTGAAAAGAATCAACCATCAAATCCATTACATTCCTTCCTTGGTTACCGCCCCGACATTCCTCTGGAAAGAATGTAGCCCACTGGCCTACAGCATCAGTGCTATTTATTTATATCCTTGCGAGTCTGGCCCATTGCGCTGTGTAGCCTAGGCCTATAGCATAGCATCATAAATATTATAAAGAATATATAAATAAAAAGCTATAACCTAATACATTTTATCTTTGCGCCTAACTGATCTTGGCTAATTGACTAGGGAAATAACATGCAAGAGATTATATACATCGGCCCGCCATTTCAATACACAATAGGCTAATTATTTCACCCATTTTCCAATAGAATAGACTTAATTATTAACAATAGAGAATACATACATTTACTAGGCCTATAGAATTGTAAATTACAATTTATAGCTAGAGAATTACAAGATAATTAGCCTACACCAGGTAACCCAGCATATTTCCTGGTAGACAGTAAAAGATGCGCCGCAGACAGAATCTTACCTTTGAGAAGACGAATAAAATCCCTATGAAAAAGTGGCGATCCTTAGCAATTTTAATTTAAACAATTCCTTCACCGTTGAATGTCTCCAATATTCTACTAAACACTATTTATCCTTGAGGTTTTAAATTCCCAATTATCAGTAACAATAAATGTACTTCAGATACAATGAAATTGTCTCAATTAAATAGGAAAATAACTTACAATGTGGATACACTTGTATAATAATAGCTTAAAAGCTCAATTTTAAGATGTTTTATAAATCAAATTGCCAATGATGTGATGCGCAACTAGAATTTACGTCGTTCTAAACGAGGAGGGGTTTGTCTGCACCTTTATATCTATCCAGCATTGCATCAGCTCGAGGAGGAAGGGGAGTGGCTTTTTGCCTTGGCGACAGGCATAGACTTTACACACACCAGAATGAATGACGCGGTTTGTGTACAAATACACAGTCCAGTAAAGGGGGTGGTTCAGAATGCCCTTCACAATGTGCATTCAGTTAACTTGATTTCTGCTAATTGAAAAAGTTTAAGTCAAATTATGATCATGTATTTGGATCACTGTGTCCTCGTTAGTTTTTCTCTGTGTGTTGCACTGAGCATACAATAAATAGCCTAGCCAATAGTCTATACTTTAAACTATAGCCCATAATAGTCTAGGCCTACATTCCTTTGGCTTAAATATCCCGATAATTAGGCCATGGCTCCTTTTCTGGACAGTTTTTACTTGGTTCCCGGACATGAAATTGACAAGACGATGAACTGATGAGAAAGCACAAGATTGGGTGTCAGTAGAATTTAAAATGCGACTAATGCTTCAAAGAAGACCTCCCAGTATCAAGAAGATTAACGTACGCAAACGAATCATGTGACGACGGTTCAGTGAGCGCGCCAGGAATCCGTGTCATCCCAATCCSRTTGTCATGAAGTGACTCCCTCYCATCGGCTTTAGGTTCACACTCTGCTCCTTTGCGAGTGTAAGCAAAGCGTTGGTCCTCTCACCCATGTTGTTAAAGTTATGTTTACACACTCTTTCTAAACACACTAAGCTACCCCCTACTTCACACACAGGCTCTGTCTCTCTGTTATGGTTATCTGTGTCACACACACACACACACACACACACACACACACACACACCACACACCACACACACACACACACACACACACACACACACACAACACACACCACACACCACACACACACACACCCACAACACACACACACAGCTGTTTCTTCTTGTAGCCCATCATGTTAGGCTATTACACATGTATTAGGCTATCACTTTATTATTGTCCGTAGCAGGGTCAATGTTCTCAGTATGCTTCAATATTTAGTTTGATTCAGCTGGGGTGTCTGACATTGAGGTGAAATCACACAGTTTCGTATCAGAGACTCCTTTTCCATTCATTATGCAACCATATTAGCAGCAGTCTTTATGTCGGCTTCTGGTCTTTACTTTGGCTTCGTGAACTTGTGACACAAGTACAAATGACCCATGGCACTGTAAGAAAATGAGGATCTCTGAGAAAAAGTTTGCAGATGAACAAAGTTAATGTTGTTTGGTGGTATGAGACCAGTTTGACCTCAGTGGTTAGGGTTAGTTGTTGATTCAGGAGATATTACTGTTAAAGGACCACTCGTCTACAATGTCCACTATTCGTGCCAGGTTCATTTCCATGTGATAGTAGAACGGTATACAATGTAAAACATACTAACCTGTGTACGTATGAACAGCCTCCCAGCCTTAGACCAAAATGTAGCAACACAGATGTAACACACACACACCACACACACACACACACCACCACACCCCACACACAACACACCACACACACCACACACACACCCACACACACACACACACACACACACACACACACACACACACACACCTTATTCCCCTCTCCGTCACACATGAGTTAGTTTGTGTATAGGTCTGTGGGAGCCATTGTTTGGGGCTTTAGGATGACACTGCCAAACTAAGACGGATCAGGAAGTGGAGCAGGGCCTGGATTTGGGCCGATTCCCCAGCTCGCCATGGCCCATGCTACATTAACACATATTTAAGCTGACGCGTCCAGACACAGGCCGTGGGGTAGGCACTCAGGCGTGGAAATGATCTTAAATGACCATAACTTTTGACTATATACGAGAGTGTGAAGCCTAAATGTTGTCAATGTCTGTCTATGGATTTGGATGGAATGCATCCAATTATGTATTTCTATAGAAACATGTAGAATAAACAATCGTTTGGTTTATCACCTGTGTACCCTGTTACTGTCCAAATACCTGTATGAGTAGCTTAAAGCATTCTACATCCTTAAAATGCTGCTGAGCATTCTAGTTCAGTGGTGTGCTACTAAACCAATAGCCTACTGTCAGCTGATTGGCTGCAAGAGGTGAGAGATATTTTATTTATCAACCATTTCCTGTTCACTTTCTCGGAAAGGAAGTGACTAACTTGAAAGTAAAGCAACAAAAAGGCATAGCAAAGGAGATCTACTTTTAGACTGTGCCTCTTTGTCTCTGCAAGGCTAATATCACTGCAAAATATAACATCCAGTATCTTATATAATATATATAAACTCTTAGAAGGTTATTGGCCAAGATCTCGCGATACATGGCCCATCCCATCCTCCCCTCAATACGGTGCAGTCGTCCTGTCCCCTTTGCAGAAAAGCATCCCCAAAGAATGATGTTTCCACCTCCATGCTTCACGGTTGGGATGGTGTTCTTGGGGTTGTACTCATCCTTCTTCTTCCTCCAAACACGGCAAGTGGAGTTTAGACCAAAAGCTCTATTTTTGTCTCATCAGACCACATGACCTTCTCCCATTCCTCCTCTGGATCATCCAGATGGTCATTGGCAAACTTCAGATGGGCCTGGACATGCGCTGGCTTGAGCAGGGGGACCTTGCGTGCGCTGCAGGATTTTAACCATGACAGCGTAGTGTGTTACTAATGGTTTCTTTGAGATTGTGGTCCCAGCTCTCTTCAGGTCATTGACCAGGTCCTGCCGTGTAGTCTGGGCTGATCCTCACCTTCCTCATGATCATTGATGCCCACGAGGTGAGATCTTGCATGGAGCCCCAGACTGAGGGTGATTGACCGTCATCTTGAACTTCTTCCCATTTTCTTATAATTGCGCCAACAGTTGTTGCCTTCTCACAGCTGCTTGCCTATTGTCCTATAGCCCATCCCAGCTTGTGCAGGTCTACAATTTTATCCCTGATGTCCTTACACAGCTCTCTGGTCTTGGCCATTGTGGAGAGGTTGGAGTCTGTTTGATTGAGTGTGTGGACAGGTGTCTTTTATACAGGTAACGAGTTCAAACAGGTGCAGTTAATACAGGTAATGAGTGGAGAACAGGAGGGCTTCTTAAAGAAAAACTAACAGGTCTGTGAGAGCCGGAATTCTTACTGGTTGGTAGGTGATCAAATACTTATGTCATGCAAAAAATGCAAATTACTTACTTAAAAATCATACAATGTGATTTTATAGATTTTTGTTTTTAGATTCCGTCTCTCACAGTTGAAGTGTACCTATGATAAAATTACAGACCTCTACATGCTTGTAAGTAGGAAAACCTGCAAAATCGGCAGTGTATCAAATACTTCTTCTCCCACTGTATATGTTATTTTTTTATTTTTATTTCACCTTATTTAACCAGGTAGGCTAGTTGAGAACAAGTTCTCATTTGCAACTGCGACCTGGCCAAGATAAAGCATAGCAGTGTGAACAGACAAACAACAGAGTTACACATGGAGTAAACAATAAACAAGTCAATAACATGGTAGAAAAAAGAGAATCTATATACAATGTGTGCAAAAGGCATGAGGTAGGCAATAAATCGAATAATTACAATTTAGCAGATTAACACTGGAGTGATAAATCATCAGATGATCATGTGCAAGAAGAGATACTGGTGTGCAAAGCAGAAAAGTAAATAAATAAAAGCAGTATGGGGGTGAGGTAGGTAAATTGGGTGGGTAGTTTACAGATGGACTATGTACAGCTGCAGCGATCGGTTAGCTGCTCGGATAGCAGATTTTTAAAGTTGTTGAGGGAGATAAAAGTCTCCATATAGTATATATATATATATATATATATATTATATATATATATATATATATATATATAATAATGATACAGCAACAGTCAAAAGTTTTCAAAACTATGAAAATACACATATGGAATCATACAGTAACCAAAAGAGTGTTCAACAAATCAAAATATATTTTAGATTCTTCAAAGTAGCCACCCTTTGCCTTGATGATAGCTTTGCACACGTTTGGCATTCTCTCAACCAGCTTCACCTGGAATGCTTTTCCAACAGTCTTGAAGGAGTTCCCACATATGCTGAGCACTTGTTGGCTGCTTTTCCTTCACCCTACGGTCCAACTCATCCCAAACCATCTCAATTGCGTTTGGGGTCGGGTGATTGTGGAGGCCAGGTCATCTGATGTAGCACTCCATCACTCTCCTTCTTGGTCAAATAGACCTTACACAGCCTGGAAGTCATCCTGTTGATGTTCAAGTTTCCTGTTGAAAAACAAACGATAGTCCCACAAAGCGCAAACCAGATGGGATGGCGTATTGCTGCAGAATGCTGTGGTAGCCATGCTGTTTATGTGTGCCTTGAATTCTAAATAAATCACTGACAATGTCACCAGCAAAGCACACCCACACCATCACACCTCCTCCTCCATGCTTAATGATGGGAACCACACATGCCCACTGTATACAGCCTCGTTATTGTTATTCTTATTGTGTTACTTTTTATTATAACTTTTTATTTTAGTCTACTTGGTAAATATTTTTTTTAACTCTTCTGGAACTGCACTATTGGTTAAGGGCTTGTAAGTAAGCATTTCACAGTAAAGTCTACACTTGTTGTATTTGGTGCATGTGACAAATAAAGTTTGATTTGATTTAATTTGACATAAGGAGATCATCCGTTCACCTACTCTGCGTCTCACAAAGATACGCCGGTTGGAACCAAAAATCTCCAATTTGGACTCATCAGACCAAAGGACAGATTTCCACCGGTCTAATGTCCATTGCTTGTGTTTCTTAGCCCAAGCAAGTCTCTTCTTATTATTGGTGTCCTTTAGTAGTGGTTTCTTTGCAGCAATTCAACCATGAAGGCCTGATTCACGCAGTCTCCTCTGAACAGTTGATGTTGAGATGTGTCTGTTACTTGAACTCTGTGAAGAATTTATTTGGGCTGCAGTTTCTGAATCTGGTAACTCTAATGAACTTATACACTGCAGCAGAGGTTACTCTGGGTCTTCCTTTTCTGTGGCGGTCCTTATGAGAGCCAGTTTCATCATAGCGCTTGATGGTTTTCACGACTGCACTTGAAGAATCTTTTAAAGTTATTGAAATGTTCCACATTAACTGACCGTCATGTCTTAAAGTAATGATGGACTGTCGTTTCTCTTTGCTTATTTGAGCTGTTCTTGACATAATATGGACTTGGTCTTTTACCAAATAGGGCTTTCTTCTGTGTACAACCCCTACCTTTTCACAACACAACTGATTGGCTCAAACGCATTATGAAGGAAAGAAATTCCACAAATTAACTTTTAACAAGGGACACCTGTTAATTGAAATGCATTCCAGGTGACTACCTCATGAAGCTGGTTTAGAGAATGCCAAGAGTGTCAAGGCAAAGGGTGGCCACTTTGAAGAATCTCAAATATAAAATATATTTTGTTTAACCCTTTTTTGGTTACTACATGATTCCATATGTGGTCTTTCATAGTTTTGATGTCTTCACTATTATTCTACAATGTAGAAAATAGCAAAAACTAAAGAAAAACCTTCAATTAGTAGGTGTGTCAAAACTTTTGACTGGTACTGTATAAATACTTTTTTTAATAATATGGATTCATATGAATTATTACACATTAATATCGTATAAATAAAACCGCAACTGTTAAAAGTATCTGCATGAAGTGCAAATATAGTATATTACTGTAAGAGATGCTTTTGGTTTAATTTAACTCAGGAACATATTCGTGTCTGCTTGCAAGCTGAAAATCTTTGCCTGTGCATGTTCAGGCTACCTGCCCCTCCCCAAGGCTACTGTACTGATGTTACACGCTTGATTCAGAAGATAGGCAAAGGGATTTTTTATTAGCAAGAGAAGAATGTTTTTACTTTTCAGTGCTAGTTAAGGATACTATAGGCGTAGTCATCACGTTTCACATAGGATTTATTGACTACAAAAAGGTAAGACGTGTTTTTAATTATGCTGCTGCTCTGCACACAAAAGCTTGTTAGCTAGCTAGCTAGATCAAATGACATTCAAAGTTCCTCCTTAAAAGCAGCTCCTCCCAGGTATAATTTTGTGAACCTAATTCAGATAATGCATGTCATAACAAGATGCCCGCGCTTCATGCCTCCTCCTCAACCCTTTCTCACTCTCTCCCCACTGTAACGATCGTCTAAGGGAGGAGACCAAAACGCAGCATGGTAAGTGTTCATTGTAATTTAATAAATAAACTGAACACTGAAACAACGAAAAACAACAAAGAGAGTGAACGAAACAAAACAGTCCTGTCTGGTGCAGACACAAAACAGAAAACAACTACCCACAAAACACAGGTGGGAAAAAGCTACCTAAGTATGGTTCTCAATCAGAGACAACGATAGACAGCTGCCTCTGATTGAGAACCACACCCAGCCAAACACATAGAAATAGAAAACATAGAACAAAAACATAGAATGCCCACCCCAACTTACCAATCAAAATAGAGACATAAAAAGGATCTCTAAGGTCAGGGTGTGACAGTACCACCCCCAAAGGTGCGGACTCCGGCCGCAAAACCTAAACCTATAGGGGAGGGTCTGGGTGGGCATCTATCCGCGGTATCCTCTGGAGCGAGGACCCTCGCAGCGGGCCCCGGACAGGAGGGCGACTCTGGCGGCTCCGGACAGGAGGGAGACTCTGGCGGCTCCGGACAGGAGGGAGACTCTGGCGGCTCCGGACTGAAGGGCGTCGCTGGAGGCTCCGGACTGACGGCCTTCGTTGGAGGCCTCGTGCCATGACTCCTCACTGGAGGCTTCGTGCCATGGATCCTCACTGGAGGCTTCGTGCCATGGATCATCACTGAGGCTTCGTGCCATGGATCATCACTGGAGGCTTCGTGCCATGGATCATCATAGCTTCGTGCAGGACATCCGGAGGCTTCGTGCATGGATCATCACTGAGGCTTCTTGCCATGGATCATCACTGGAGGCTTCGTGCCATGGATCATCACTGGAGGCTTCTTTGCCATGGATCATCACTGGACCTTCTTGCCATGGATCATCACTGGAGGCTTCGTGCCATGGATCATCACTGGAGGCTTCGTGCCATGGTCATCACTGGAGGCTTCGTGCCATGGATCATCACTCGAGGCTTCTTGCCATGGATCATCACTAGAGGCGTAGCTCTGGGAGAAAGGCACAGGACTCACCAGGCTGGGGAGACATGCAGGAGGGTTAGGACTTATCACAGGCACGGACTCACCAGGCTGGGGAGCATCAGGAGGCCTCTTCCTTGGCCGAGGCACCGGATACACTGGGCCGTGGAGGCGCACTGGCAGTTCCTGAGCGCAGAGCTAGCACAACTCGTCCTGGCTGAATACCCCCTGTAGCCCGGCAGTGCGGGGAGCTGGAACAGGCCGCACTGGGCTGTGCTGGCGAACCGGGGACACTGTGCGTAGGGCTGGTGCAGGATAACCCGGCCGAGGAGATGCACTGGAGGCCAGATGCGCTGAGCCGGCACCATCCCTCCTGGCTCGATGCCCACTCTAGCCCGGCCGATGCGAGGAGCTGCGATGTAGCGCACCGGGCTATGAGTGCGCACTGGGGCAACACCTTGCGCGTCACCGCATAACACGGTGCCTGACAGTACGACTCTCCGCCAAGGTAAGCACGGGGAGTTGGCTCAGGTCTCCTACCTGACTCCGCAATCTCCTCGTGTGCCCCCCCAAAAAAATAATTCTGGGGCTGCCTCTCGTGCACCGTTTCCTCGAGCCAACTCCTCGTAGCGTCGCCGCTCCGCTTTAGCTGCCTCCAGCTCCTCTTTAGGACGGCGATACTCTCCGGCTGTGCCCAGGGTCCCTTGCCGTCCAAGATTTCCTCCCATGTCCAGGAGTCCATTCCACCACGCTGGTTGGTCCTTTGGTGGTGGGTAGTTCTGTAACGGCTCGTGGCTGAAGGAAGAGTGGACCAAGGTGCAGCGTTTAAAGTGTTCATGATTTAATCAACAGAAAAAACAAAATCAAACAAAAACAACAAACAGGAGAACGAAAGCGAAACAGTTCTGTCTGGTGCAGACAAAAAACAGAAAACAACTACCCACAAAACACAGGTGGGAAAAGGCTACCTAAGTATGGTTCTCAATCAGAGACAACGATAGACAGCTGCCTCTGATTGAGAACCACACCCGGCCAAACACATAGAAATAGAAAACAGAACAAAAACATAGAATGCCCACCCCAACTCACGCCCTGACCAACCAAAATAGAGACATAAAAAGGATCTCTAAGGTCAGGGCGTGACACCCACCGGCAACATTTCAGTTGCATCTTGCGCCATAAATTAGGCTACACTTGTCTGTCCATCACACATTATGTAAATAACTAGCTTGCCTGCTCAATCTGCACTGATTGTGAAGTAATTGAATGATCTACATGTAAAAACCGGTTGCATTTAACACATTGAAAAAAGAAAAAAAAAGGAACAATATAAACCACAACTGTTTGGGGTTCGAAACGGTTCAGAACTTTAATTTGCTGGTCGGAATAGTAGAACGAAACGAGAAAAAAAATGTGCTTCTGTTCAGAACGAAACGATTGGGAAATCATTTCGGTTCCAACCCCTGATTCGCACAGAGCAAAATGGCATATCATTTATGTGCCACTTGTTGCAATGTGTTTGTTACCCTCATGGCAGCCAATAGGGGTAGAACAGCCTCGAACCAGTCACCCCCATTTCCAGGCCAAAGATAATTTCCCCATTGTCTTGGCAGAGGGCCCATTTCGTTATCATGTAACCCATTTATCCACAAGGATACTAGATAAATAGTTATTCTCAATGCATCCAACTCATTCATGGCACCCCCCCTTTCCCGACTCTCTACACACGTACACACACTCACTGGCTTCGAAGTCCGATCGCTAACCTTGGCACATAGCTCGCTAGCACGAGAGCCCCCTCCTTCTCTGTTTTACTTTTCATTTTCCCTGAGTTTAAATTAAGGATTTTCCTACTCCAAGCCTTTATCCACCTTCCCAAAACTCAGATTCTGAGAAGGTTCATCTAAGTAGGGGATATTTCAATTTGGATGCCTTTTGAAAGTAAATTAAAGACGATAAAATCTGCCTGTCAAGTAAAGGGCATTTGTTGTTCTTGTTGGCGTCCAGAGGCAGTTTCAGGAGATTTACTGAACTTTTTCAGGGGTCACCATGTTTATGGGGTAACTGAGGACGCTACCACATAGTTGGTAGAGCAACTGAGAGCAGCTGAGGTTCCTTTACACTGCACAACGGTTCAAAGACAGTTTTTTATCTACTTAATGCTGCAATATGTAACTTTTAGGGCGACCTGACCAAATTCACATAGAAATGTGAATTATAGATTTGCCATTCTCATTGAAAGCAGGTAAAAGAGGTGTCAGATATGTTCTATGTGTGCTATTCCTATGCTTCCCATTTTTGCGTCTTTTACTTTCGGTTTTGTACAACAGCTTCAAACAGCTAAAAATGCAATGTTTTTGGTTATGGAAAATATATTTCACAGATGGTACAATGACTCTCTACGCTATACTTGCTTGTTTTGTCACATAAACTGAAATTAGGCAAACTATTAGAATTTTAGCAACCAGCAGCAATTCCTGTATTTTGCACCTTTAATTAAGCTGACCAATGAGACCGCTATTGCCTTTGAGGACACTGGAATGTACCCTTCAGTGTGAGGTCACATGCTCTTGATTTTTCTGTTGTCATGTTCTATCTAGTCCAGGGGTTCCTCTGAAAAAAACACTGCCCTAGTCAGTCTTGGAGTCCATTTAAGGACAATGGCAACAATAGTCTCATGGTCTGGCCATTTAGACCACACACCACACAGACACTCCTGCTCTTTAAAGACCCACTGCAGTGGAAAGGAAACTTTTCTGTAAAACCATGTCTTGACCTTATCTATGATGTTGCACAATGGTTTGTAAATAATTATTTTAATGGATATGAGTTTTGTTTTGTTTTCAAGTTGCCTTAAAAAGCAAAAGGTCATGTGCCATATCAAATGAAATGATATTGCTTTTCTAAAACTAAAGCTTACAACATGCAGTACATGCCAAGTAAGTTACTCATAAACATTTGCGATTTGAGTTTGATATATTCAAATGCATTCTCAGTGGTCCTAATGGTAGGAGACTGTTCCTTGTAAGGCAGTATGAACCATGACTCAAGCCTGCAACTGGACACCGCAGTGAAAGAATATAATTGTTGGTGGCAGCCACATTAGTGACAGATTCTGTGGAAACTGATGACGTCATCCCATGAGCTATCTCAAAAGTAATTAAAGCCAGGGAAACAGATTGTAACAGATCTTTACTGAACAGTTAGCTGAAAGATGAGACAAAATGACTCAAAAGTAAATGCTGAGTTCATATCTAGTAATCAATCTATGTTTTTTATTTGTATTTATTTCACCTTCATTTAACCAGGTAGGCTAGTTGAGAACAAGTTCTCATTTACAACTGCGACCTGGCCAAGAAAAAGGAAAGCAGTGCGACACAAACAACAACACAGAGTTACACGTGGAAAAAACAAACATACAGTCAATAATACAATAGAAAAAGTCTACATACAGTATGTGCAAATGAGGTAGGATAAGGGAGGTAAGGCAATAAATAGGCCATAGTGACGAAATAATTACAATATAGCAATTAAACACAGGAGTGATAGATGTGCAGAAGATGAGTGTGGAAGTAGAGATACTGGGGTGCAAAGGAGCAAAATAAATAAAATAAATAACAGTATGTGGATGAGGTAGTTGGATGGGCTATTTACAGATGGGCTATGTACAGGGGCAGTGATCTGTGAGCTGCTCTGACAGCTGGTGCTTAAAGTTAGTGAGGGAGATATGGGTCTCCAGCTTCAGTGATTTTTGCAATTCATTCCAGTCATTGGCAGCAGAGAACTGGAAGGAAAGGCAGCCAAAGGAGGAATTGGCTTTGGGGGTGACCAGTGAAATATACCTGCTGGAGCGCGTGCTACGGGTGGGTGCTGCTATGGTGACCAGTGAGCTGAGATAAGGTGGGGCTTTGCCTAGCAAAGTGAAGGATGCTTTTTTTGCAAAATAGGAAGCCAATTCTAGATTTAATTTTGGATTGGAGATGCTTAATGTGAGTCTGGAAGGAGAGTTTACAGTCTAACCAGACACCTAGGTATTTGTAGTTGTCCACATATTCTAAGTCAGAACCGTCCAGAGTAGTGATGCTGGGCGGGCGGGCAGGTGCGGGCAGCAATCGGTTGAAGAGCATGCATTTAGTTTTACTTGCATTTAAGAGCAGTTGGAGGCCACGGAACGCGAGTTGCATGGCATTGAAGCTCGTCTGGAGGATAGTTAACACGGTGTCCAAAGAAGGGTCA
Source organism: Salvelinus sp. IW2-2015 (assembly GCF_002910315.2). NCBI lineage: Eukaryota > Metazoa > Chordata > Actinopteri > Salmoniformes > Salmonidae > Salvelinus > Salvelinus sp. IW2-2015. The sequence goes on along the minus strand of NC_036840.1, from coordinate 1,641,060 downwards.
GAAGTATACAGAATGTATACTTGGTAGGTTCATTGATAATTTGTGTGAGATTGAGGGCATCAAGCTTAGATTGTAGGATGGTTGGGGTGTTAAGGATGTCCCAGTTTAGGTCACCTAACAACAGGTCAAGCTCTGAAGATAGATGGGGGACAATCAATTTACATATGGTGTCCAGGGCACAGCTGGGGGCAGAAGGTGGTCTATAGCAAGCGGCAACGGTGAGAGACTTGTTTCTGGAAAAGTGAAAAAAGTAGAAGCTCAAATTGTTACGTAACTTATCCTTTGAAATCGAAATTGAAAATGTTCATATTTAAAAAACAATTTTTTTTATGGGATTGTATTCCTTTTCTACAACAGACATAGCATTGATTTAATTTGCAGATGACCGAAGCAATGCTTTCCAAAACATGTACATTTCAGGGATGAGGTGATGTTGGGCATTTAGGATGTACTACCTTGAACACCGTTTTTTCAAGTTTGTCATGTTTAGAGGGAGAAAATAGGTTAGTGAGTGCCATTCCACATTGGAGACACAAAGGGCTAGTAGCCATCAGACTGAAAGACAAACATGTCGCCAAAGAGGAAGTGAGTTTTGTTTTGGTATCCCACACACACACACACACACACACACCACACACCACACACACAACACACACACACACAACACACACCACACACACACACACACACACACCACACACACACACACCACAGAAACACACACACACAGCAGTTGATCCTGATCGTACATGATGTCTGTGCCGGCCAGGAGACAGTGCGTAAACATTGCCTACATCAACACCATCACAAAGAGTGGAAACCAAAGCATGAGGGGACCCACAACACCAACACTACTTTCCGTCATGTGGGATGACGGCTAAAAGAAGGCAGAATCATTTGACGCAGTGGAAAAGTTTTATTTTACAGAATGGACCATCAACTGGTTGTTGATACTTAACAGCAATACAGTGTTTTAAAAACAATGTGTAGTATATTTATAATGTTATGGTCTGTACATTAGGTCATGGACATTATAGAACACATTTAGACTTTTTGACTATTGACTCCAAGCTAAGCATCCTATATTCAATATTCATTTCCATCCTGTCCAATTTCTAGCTAATAGCTGTAATTTGCTTCCACCCATCTTATCTCTCCCAGCATGTGACCTTAACTAGGTGATTTGAAAAGGTATACTTATGCAGGCTAAAGTCTTTACAGTGGTTACTACAGTATCAGTTACGTTTGTGGACTGGCATGGTTTGCAACATGGTCTTGACCCTCACGTGGACATACATTAGGTTTTCGTCACAGTACAGGACAGTGGCGTCCATGTCCAGTCTGAAAAGTCTGACATCAATCTTCTACAATAATAATTAAATTCAGCCTCCCAGCGGCTAGATCGGCCATAGCATCTTTTGATATGAAGCTTACCTTGGTAATCCTCTTAGTGGTGGGAAAGTGGTTTAGAGGTGCATTCTTTATAAACAGCAGCGCAAATGGGGGGGATCACTGCCCGAGGGCCTGGGTAAGGGTAGGCCACTCCCTCTAAGGCTCTTCGAAACTTTCCATGAAGATTTCCTGGGATGGGATCGCCCGCCTGCATCGCAGTGAACCTGCTGACATCTCTGCACAGTGTGTGATGTGATGGGATGGAGGGGTGGAGGGAGGGGCGAGGGGGGGGGGGGGGTTGGGCTGTTTGAGCCATGGTGGCTGAGAGGATTAAGGGGATCAGGAGCGGGAAAGGTGGCCAGACACACATACATACACTCACACAAGCGCATACACACACATGTACACACACACTAATCAGGGCACGTCAGTCACAACATTCTCTGCAGCCCACGCTGGGACACGATGTCTTTAGGTGGGGTAAGACAGAGAGACAGAGAGACAGATTTACGATGAGCATTGGTGTAGTGGGGGCTATACGACGTATACCCACTTTCTTTTCAGTGGGAATTGCATATTACTTCTTAATCCGCACTGATGCGTATCAAAGTAGTATAGTGAAGGTAAACGCCATATCAATTATGTAGTACAATTGCGAAATCATGCACAAAGTAGCCTACACAATCGCAAAGTATGTGAATATAGGCTATTCACATTCACACTGCACACATAGCTAGTTTTAGCAGAATATCAGGCAACAAGAGCACATAGCTCTCAACTGGTTGTTGACGCATGGAGCAGCTCACAGAATTGAAAGACATCAGTAGCCGGTTATAGACTTCAAACTTCAAATTTCTGAAGTTTTTCCATTAAAAAGTGTAATTTTGATAGTGAAAACATTAAACAACTATAGGAAAATGTTGGGCAAAATTAGAGTATACCCACTTCTCCAAGCACCACTACACCACTGACAATGAGACTCAATAACAGACAGACAGACAGACAGACATGCAGACTAGGCCTACTTACAAATGACTGCACTTTTTTCCTCTGCCACAGCAACGGCAGTCAACGTTTCTGTCTTCCAGTCGTTGTTGCATGATTTTGGTCTCTTTACTCAACGGCATTGTCGCAGTGCACCATGCCGGAAGTACTATGAAATACCATCTCCATGACCATTTCCTGTGGAGATGGGGACATATATGAGGTGGGCATTATGACACAACTTCCTGTCTGACATAGCATCAGCATTGGAGAAGATAAAAAAACATGTTCTCAGGAAGAACTGTAAGAAGTGTCTTCTGGGAAGGGGAAGGAAATGTGGTGTTGTGATGTTAATCAAGCACATTTTTCATTGTGGCTGAAATGTTGCCTGAAACAGTGGCTAAAATGGTGGCGTAAATAGCAGACCGGACTACTACAATTTCTACAACTAATAGACCAATAGTTCCTCATTGCAAATGGTTAGTGCTCTTTTCTTCAACAGAGTCAGACAGTGTTTAACCACATCAGACAGAAAGAAAACAGCACCACATTAGTCTGGGGTTAGTTTCAAACCACTTCTGAACACATTTCTATCCACAACACTTCCTGTTCTCTCATTGCTTACATGTCATTTTTTTGTTGAACAACTCTTTTATTTTATTTGAGCAGTAAAATCCTTTAGTGCAGACAAGCTTTTCTTGGAAAAGACGTGTTGACAAGCCGACATGGGTTAGTTGTGTGGGTGTGTTACTAGAGCTGAACATTGGCATGTCGGATTCATTTCCTGTCTATCATTGATTTAAGGGCTCACTTTGCTTCCAAAATATGAACAAAAAACATTTAAAAGGTTGTTTTGTGGTTTGCACAACAGTTCTAATGATGAATGTTAAAGTAATTGTGTGACGTGGGTGATGGATTGTGACAAAAAAGACAATTTAATGTTTTATTGTTGAGAAACGTGAAGAAATGTAAATGGCCAATAATAATCATAGTAATGTGAATTGCATCCTAAAAATATGATCATCAACTTCCTACATAAAACATGGAGGCAGATTCATGACATGATGCTGATAGTATATCCGTCATAATTCCAAAATGACCTACTTAGAGAGTGGTGTGAATGTATTGTAGGTTTGAACCTCCTAGTGTAGACTGTTTGAACCTCCCAGTGTAGACTGTTTGAACCTCCCAGTGTAAACTGTTGAACCTCCCAGTGTAGACTGTTGGAATCTCCCAGTGTAGACTGTTTGAATCTCCCAGTGTAGACTATTTGAACCTCCCAGTGTAGACTGTTTGAACCTCCCAGTGTAGACTGTTTGAACCTCCCAGTGTAGACTGTTTGAACCTCCTAGTGTAGACTGTTTGAACCTCCCAGTGTAGACTGATTGAACCTCCTAGTGTAGACTGTTTGAACCTCCCAGTGTAGACTGTTTGAACCTCCCAGTGTAGACTGTTGTAACTTCCCAGTGTAGACTGATTGAATCTCCCAGTGTAAACTGTTTGAACCTCCCAGTGTAAACTGTTTAAACCTCCCAGTGTAGACTGATTGAATCCCCCAGTGTAGACTGCTTGAACCTCCCAGTGTATACTGCTTGAACCCCCCAGTGTAGACCATTTCAACCTCCCAGTGTATACTGCTTGAACCTCCCAGTGTAGACCGTTTCAACCTCCCAGTGTAGACCATTTCAACCTCCTAGTGTCTTCAGGTTGACCCATATAAGACATGTTCCCATCTTTGTTGTTTCTTCTTCTCTTTGGTTTCTGACCTTCATGGTTTTCAAGAGGAGATTCTGTGGACTTTACTCACAAGGCCATCACACTAGGAGCTCCTGACACACACAGACACTCCACCCCGCCTCCTTTCCACATGCCAGATGGGACCTAAACCCACTTTCAGCCATATTTAAACTCTAGTAAYCTCTAATACAAGCTACGTTATCCACTTCTTTTTTCCATTTTATTGTAGAAAGACTGATAAGCACGATACAGTAAAATTCTATGCAGAAATGTAATTGACAAAAGGGCCCAGGAGTTTAAAAAAAAAGAGGACTGTGACTATGCACTTTCATGGCTTACCATAGCTAGCATCTTTGAACTTCTACAGTGGACKACACTTTGATAAGAGTTTTGTTTGGAATTTCATGATTGTTTCTTTACTTGGGGGTTCATTCTAAAACTGCACTTCTAATGCTGTTCAGTCATAAATTATTATTATTGAGTCCTATCGATTCCAGCAGCATTTGCAGACTTGGTAGTGATACTGTAGCTATTAGTTCAAAATGGAGGATACCATACGTGACTATTCATGTCCTGCCTTGAGGAAGACTATGAAAGTCGGAACATAGTCTGGAAGAACCAAAGAGTACCGATTGCAACGACCATCAAGTGCCTCAAAAACCAAGACGAGCCAAGAGAACTGGGTTGACTTGAGTTGCGTGAACCTCTGGAGGGGTGAGAAAGTAGAGGTGGGTTACCAGGTGGCAAGGGGCCCGTCGGCACAGTTATGGAAGGGTCAGGAGAGGCTGTGGAATCTGATAGGGGTCAGGGACCCATGAAAACCTGGAGCTTTCTCTCCTCTCAGTCGCTTCTTCCTCAGGCCCCATGGCCGCCTGGCTCTCTGACTGTCTGTTTCTGTCCAACGTTGATTATATAAGTCTACGGTGTCCGTTCACCCACCCACTGAGATAGAGCATATGAGATACTGATACACACTGCCAGTGATCTCTGCCGCTGTGCAGGAGGTAGAAACAGTTTATTTGTGCAGTCTCATTATTACATAGGCACGCACATTCACTCAAGTTCTTGGTATGTGCTGTAGGAAAATAGGAACTTGTTCACACACAAACTTACCTGTCATCATAAGTATTTGGATCGTTTTTCTCACAACAACATATTGACTGTCAGAATGTTGTCTCCAAAAATGTGTTCAAGCATGACCTAGCAAGTATTCTTTTTAAATTGTATTATTATATCTTTATTTAACTAGGCAAATCAGTTAAGAACATATTCTTATTTTCAATGACAGCCTAGGAACAGTGGGTTAACTGCCTTGTTCAGGGGCAGAACGACAGATTTGTACCTTGTCAGCTCGTGGATTTGAACTTACAACTTTTCGGTTACTAGCCCAACGCTCTAACCACTAGGGTACCCTGCCTACCTGCAGTTTTCCCTCCCCAAAAAGCTAAAACTTTAGCTACTTTCAAAGATGGATTCAGTTACTTAAATGACAGTAGAGGGTAAAGATGAAAAGTCAAGTATATCTTAAAATGTTTCCCTTTTGGTGCTGTCATGACGTTAGCATGTTGGGGGAGGTTTATGACCCCCATAAATACCTTTCCCCCTTTCTCTCTCTACTTTATAGAGTTGACTCTTGTAAAGCCTTTGTAACATAGAGAGTCTGGTAACATCAAAAGGTGGGAAACGGAACCATATTTCGGTAAAATATGCGTTGGTACTTAATGAATATGATCTCAGATCAGTTGTTGTCATAGACATTACTACTAATGACAGGATGACATAAACTGTATCTTGGAAAGTCGACACATTCTAGTTATCAGATTCACATGGAATTGTTGTGCAATTAAATGTTTAAATATGAAACTATTTGTGAAAAGATTAAATGTAATTTTAGCTTCTTAAATGAGAGAACGGTTTGTCATAGAGAAACTCTGCTCACTCAGAGGCACCGCCCAAGTAAACTATGAAACGCCCTTCTCTTCACCCCGATATAAGCCCGTTGATGAAAATCCAACTTCTGTTCCGAGGACGTGAGGACGACGGACCTACGTTTAAAGGGCTCAGATAATAACCTAACAAAATTAGCATCGTGTTCAATGTGAAGGTGACGATCGACACGCCGAAAGGATGAATTTCGACTATACCAGCCAGAATATAGCACAAGCTTAAAAGCATGGCAACTTGGCCTCCCGGGTGGCGCAGTGGTCTAGGGCACTGCATCGCAGTGCTAGCTGCGCCACCAGAGTCTCTGGGTTCGCGCCCAGGCTCTGTCGCCGCCGGCCGTGACCGGGAGGTCCGTGGGGCGACGCACAATTGGCCTAGTGTCGTCCGGGTTAGGGAGGGTTTGGCCGGTAGGGATATCCTTGTCTCATTGCGCTCCAGCGACTCCTGTGGCAGGCCAGGTGCAGTGCGCGCTAACCAAGGGGGCCAGGTGCACGGTGTTTCCTCCGACACATTGGTGTGGCTGGCTTCTGGGTTGGAGGCGCGCTGTGTTAAGAAGCAGTGCGGCTTGGTTGGGTTGTGCTTCGGAGGACGCATGGCTTTCGACCTTCGTCTCTCCTGAGCCCGTACGGGAGTTGTAGCGATGAGACAAGATAGTAATTACTAGCGATTGGATACCATGAAAATTGGGGAGAAAAGGGGATAAAATTTAAAAAGAAAAAAAGTATGCCAACTTGGTATGAGCTTTGAACTCTTATTCACTCCAGAAGTGATTCTTCAGAGGACAAGAGATCCCTGCTGGGCAACCCGGCCTTCTATCTACGACCAATCTAACGAAGCACAGCTCAGAGTAAATATTTATTGCATTTTCCTTTCCGATTGGGCGGTTATTTAGAATGCATAAGATACTGTATTTACGATAGCATAGCTGCCTACGGCCCGATAGAGACACAAAACGTTTTTGTTCCTTAGTCTTCCCGCTCTTTCATTCAAAACCCAACCCCCTTTCTTTGTGTAACCAGCTGTCATATCTGTTCCGTCCGCTAGGGACGTTTTCCTTTATGACATAATTTGTAAAACCAAATTTTGTATTGCTGATTCAACTTGTTAGCCAGGGTTCGTGAAGATAACCAAGAATTTACAACTTTCAGATGAGACTGAATAAGGCGACGATTAAATATTGACTGCTATTGATATAAAAGATTACCATGTCTTTAAGAGTTTATTCGAAAGATAACAGCTCTATAAACATTCTTTCGTGGTGCCCCGACTTTCTAGTTAATTACTTTTACATGATTAGCTTAATCAGGTCATATTAATTACAGAGAAATGATTTTATAGAATAGCATGTCATATCACTTAATCCGGCATAGCCAAAGACACGACAGTGCCATTCCTTAGAGGTTGGCACAGTGGACAGTAATCGGTAGCGTCTGGGAACACAACAAACAGGTTACCCTCATGTTATAACATCATGGTTCCGTCCACAGCATTATATAGAGATAGGCCTGGTTCCGCTGTCATCTAGTTGCTTTACTGCTACTTCCCTGGAAGATCCATGTGGCAGCACCAAGCATTGCATATCCTGTGAAAGAGCACAATGCTATCAATCCTCCCTATTGGCATTAACATTCCCCTTCAGCCTGCATAACCATAATGAACATATCAGTCTAAACACACTAGCTATCAGCATTATGTCAAGGAAAAACATGCAATAACCTAATTATTGGTCGAGGATCACCTATGATCGACACATAATGGCTATAAAGAAGGAGAGAATGTGTGCCCAAAAATGTCCGTTTATTTAGCGGTGTAAACGCCTCTCATTGTATGTCTCTAGTCTCATTTATTTCCTGCACAGTCATTTCCCTCCGGTGCTCTCAGGTTTACACCTGGAGAGAATATCAATGGCCACTTTATCGGAACTCCGGATGACTCTGCGTTTACTTTTTGAAAACATTTGCTGTTGCATACCTCCCAAAAAACAAACAGTGCCACCAAATAAGAAGTGAACAGCTTTTGAAGTTCACACCTGAAAGATACGGTTAGCTAACGAGCACTTTTCAGATAAAGTTTGTCAACTCATGTCCGGCATCCTGATACCAATCCAATCATTGATTTTTACCTCAGATAATGTAGCTATTGATAAAGTAAGTCTAAAAAGTAGAGCGATTGGCTTGAAAAGCTCTACTTTTAGGAATGACCCATTATGGTTCCGTGTGGCTCAGTTGGTAGAGCATGGCACATTCAATGCCAGGACTGTGGGTTTGATTCTTATGGGGGACCAGTACAAAAATGTATGCACTGTAAAAAAAAAAGTAAACTTTCTTCCGGTAGGTGGCGTCACTCCTATCCAGCGCTAGTCTGTCAGACAATGGGAATTACCTAAATAGATACTTCCTTTTGGGACAGTGCTCTTTCTCTCCTAAGAGCTGGCAGGATCATGCAAATACAATCCATTTCCATGGTATGAGATGGTCACAGGATGTACTGTCAAAGACTATTGTCCTGCCACATCATAACAACAAAGTGTACTGTACATAGTGGTCTGAAAAGTGTCTCGAAGACCATTCTGTGGCCAAGGGTTTCTTTCAATCCTACAGCAGGACCTTTGGACTGAACAAATGATTTAGGTGGGAGCAATCTGCTGCATGAGATGGCTTATCACTGTGTTTGGAATGTCGTTGGGGAATGCTCACGTTCTTTCAGGGCTATAACACCAGCGACTCAGAAATGATCAAAGCTGTGTATCTTATCAACAGGAAGCAATAAACGGGATTCCACAATAAAAACCCAATTAAACCCATGTTGCATCATTTTCAGTGGCTTTCAAAGCCTGAACATGCCGTGATGAATCTATTTCCTGTTTGTGACAAAAAGGGGCACATACAGGCACCACTTGAAGAATGCTCCTGTGATGGACTTAGGGGAGATCAACTTCAGGATTCGAGGTCCTTTTAATACTTAGGACATCCAGTCCATCAGTATATATATTAAGGCCATTATCTGCACGTGAAGACTTTCTGTCCTGGTGCTATACATTCTGTCCTGGTACATTAGGATCATACTGTGACCATCAACTGGTATACTAACATTTTAGACAGACGCTGCCTACATACAATACTGTATGTGTCAAGACTGTGGCATTGAATTGGCCAACTAGCCTAGTTTCCAAGGCCATTGCCCAAACCTGCTTCATTCACAGTTACATTTTAGTTGTACTTAAATTTAGAAACATTTAAAGCAAGCCGGTTTGTTTGCCTTGACCTCCAGAGTCTGATGCATGTGAGACTCATTTAGCAACAGTCAACAGTAAACATTGGAGGCAATGTCATCACATTACATTTTCATACACAAATAATACTTAATTTCTACATATCTGTAGCCTATAGTCATGGAAGTGCTCTCAGGGTTGTTTTTAGCCCAGTGATGGGAAAATGCCTATGGGCTCTCATTACGCCTTGGCCTGTGTCTCTGTGGTTAGACCATTTGTCAATCACATGTTGACCAGGTAACAAGGGTTCCTGAGAGGTCAGAATCACGGTCATTCTGAGCCGAGGTGGTGGTCAAAGGTTGCTCTCTCACACCAAGCGGCCGCTTCTCTCACCGTGTCGCCATTTACAGGGTCTTGACCACCACTTGTGTATGACACAACAACTTCCAGTAAAGGACGTAGGAGCAGTAAACCATTGAACTCCACCAAAACAGATAAAACGGGGTATACGGAAATAGCTTATCATGTACAGTATAGGCTATAAGTAACTAAAATAGCTGATCATAATAACTGATATCTCTAAAAGCTAATGATAACATTTCAACCGTTATATCTAAAATAACTGATCATCACTGATATCTCTATAATAGCTGATCAAAACGTTTCAGCAGTTATCGCTAACAGAACTAGAGAGACAGGCTGTCATCACAACAGTTGTGTAACGGCAGCCTTCCCTCTCTTCACGAGAAGAGAGGGTGTAACAGGGATCGGACCAAGACGCAGCGTAGCTCGTGTTCAACATGTTTAATTACAAACGAAAATGTGAAAACTTATAACACTTACAAAATAACAAAAACGTGGCAAACCAAAACAGCCCTATCTGGTGCAGAGAAAACACAGATACAGGAAACAACCACCCACAAAATCCCAACACAAAACAAGCCACCTATATATGATTCCCAATCAGAGACAACACAAAACATCTGCCTCTGATTGAGAACCATATTAGGCCAAACATAGAAACAGACAAACTAGACACACAACATAGAATGCCCACCCAGCTCACGTCCTGACCAACACTAAACAAGCACAACACACAAGAACTATGGTCAGAACGTGACAAGTTGTCCAAACTCAAACAAATAATCGCTGTCACACAACCCTACATCCGACGTTCAACCTTTGTGTAAACGTTAACAGAAGTGGGAGAAACTGAACTGCTCCAGTTAGTCTGTGATTATGTACATCAGGGTCATTAGTGCAAACCGTAGCAAAACGCATCGCAACGGAACACGGTTTGCAATGAAAACTAACGTTTTTTATTGGACAAGTTTAGGTTAGTGCCTCCCTGTTTCAGTCCGTTTTCTTCCACTTGCCGCCTAGTGAATACGACCCAGACGTTTCCCTTACATACGGTATGTTCCTAATGCAGGCCACACGAGGGTGGCAGGACTAAGCGATCTGACCGAGGTCATCTCAAACATGGACACTGGATTATTAAAGGTGACAGTTTTCCTGGAATTCTCCCCACCGTGCAGGACAGTTAATCCTCATAAAATAATGATCTGAGGGAGGGAGGGGAAGGAGTGAGCAGAAATGAAGGTAGAGAGAGGGAGAGAAACTTTAGGGGTAAAGAAAATAAATAGGCACATAGGGTAAGAATGTCTAAAGTTAAAGTGAAGAGGAGGAAGAGGGGGATGGAGAGGGACATTGGAAAAGAGGATAGACAAATTGGATGAGATGGATATGGAGGGATGAGGTATAAGAAAAATAGCTGTGGTTAAATAAATGGGCACCCTTGCACCCTTGCACAATTCACAATTTCTTTTAAAACAAGTTGATTTTTATGTATTTCGCATACTATATGTATTTGTTTGATATGCAACTGCACAGGGCCAAGAAGAAAAAAAAGGAGTCATAAATTGGCCTGGACTAAACTATAAAAAATTTGAATGAATTTGGTTGGATGTAAGTGATTCTCATCTATGTGTAACTTATCTCACCAGTGGTACATTTCAGATGCCTGCAGGGTAAAAATAGCCATTTAACCACTTTCTAAAAGACAAAACGTAACATTCTGCTCCATTGCACATCAGTGTAAAGTGCAAGGGTGCCAATATATTTGACTGCAACTGTAACACATAAAGTGATTAATGAAGGGCGTGAGAGAGTAGTGGAGAGCAGAGTGGGTGAAAGTGGGAGTGGAAGAAAGAGAGAGAGGAGGAGTTAAAGAGAGGGGTTAAAAAGACAAAGGGAGGGGTTAAAGAGAGAAGGAGGGATTAAATAGAGTAGGGGAGGGGTTACAGTGAGGAAGGGAGGGGTTAAATAGAGAAGGGGAGGGGTTAAAGAACGGACAGGGTAGCCAAGCCTTTATTTACCTAGTCATGGCAGTCACACCACTGTGTAACATAACAAACTGATCCAGGTTAAGTTATTAAGAGTGCGCACAACGTATAGAGTTGCCTGTATACGCAGTAGCTATTAAATAAACAGAGCCTTGGTAACAGCCAAAGATCTTCAACGTTGCAGGGATAATGATATGTGGATGAGGACGACACCCAAAATCCAATGTCTAGAAAGAAGAAATCCCCCAAAATAGGCACAATTCAATCCAGCAGCGTTGAATGTCAAAATGTTTTACCCAACAAAGTCAGTGGAGAATGTATGAAGTAATCCAAATAATTAGTCCACAAGAACTTTGATGAACAATAAACAAGACTACTATTTAAGTGAATATGGGTGTGGTCAGTAGCCGGGCGGGGCCCAATTAAGTCTACATACACACACGCTAAGTAATTATGGAACCTTGTAGTTACATGGATTGTATGGGACCATAACAGCCATGCAATATAACTACAGGGGAGACTGTCTAAATTACCTGGTATATGAAGTAAAAGGCCAGTCCTGTAATGGGCACTGTACTGTTTGAGATGACTAGTTTTAATGTCATATTGTCTATGGTGAAAAGACAACGCAACTACACTGAGCTCCAAAGGTATTGAATGAATCGTGTYTAATGATGAATGAGAACGTTACAAATATCATACCCCCCAAAATGCCAACCTTCCCTGTTATTGTAATGTGGAGAGGTTAGCCTGTCTTGAGGGTATGATATCCAACAAGTTGGTAAAGTCAAAATTGAGTGCTAGGAATATGGGACCAAATACGAAACTTTTGACTACTTTAATATACACATAACTGCATTTATCCCAATACTTTTGGTCCCCTAAAATGGGGGGAATATGGTACAAAAAGTGCTGTAGTTTCTAAACGGGTTCACCCAATATGGATGAAAATACCCTCAAATTAAAGCTGACAGTCAGCACTGTAGATCAAATCAAATGTTATTTGTCACATGCGCCAAATACAACAGATGTAGACCTTACAGTAAAATGCTTACTTACAAGCCCTTAACCAACAATGCAGTTTTAAGAAAAAATACCTAAAACAAATGAATAAATAAATAAAGAGCAGCAGTAAAATAACGGGGGGAACCGGTACAGAGTCGAGGTTAGTCGAGGTAATTGAGGTAATATGTAAATGCAAATAGAGGTAATTTGCAATGCAAATAGTCTGGGTAGCCGTTTGATTAGATGTTCAGGAGTCTTATGGCTTGGGYGTAGAAGCTGTTTAGAAGCCTCTTGGACCTAGACTTGGCACTCCAGTACAGCTTGCAGTGCTGTAGCAGAGAGAACAGTCTATGACTAGGGTGGCTGCAGTCTTTGACCGTTTTTAGGGCCTTTCTCTGACACCGCCTGGTATAGAGGTCCTGGATGGCAGGAACCTTGGCCCCAGTTATGTACTGGGTTGTACGCACTACCTTCTGTAGTGCCTTGCGGTCGGAGGCCAAGCAGTTGCCATACCAGGCAGTGATGCAAACGATCAGGATGCTCTCGATGGTGCTGCTGTAGAACCTTTTGAGGATCTGAGGACCCATGCCAAATCTTTTCAGTCTCCTGAGGGGGAATAGGTTTTGTCATGCCCTCTTCATGACTGTCTTGGTGTGCTTGGACCATGTTAGTTTGTTGGTGATGTGGACACCAAGGAACTTGAAGCTCTCAACCTGCTCCACTACAGCCCCATTGATGAGAATGAGGGCGTGCTCGGTCCTCCTTTTCCTGTAGTCCACAATCATCATTGTATCATTTCAAATCCAAAGTACTGGAGGACAGAGCCAAAACAACAACAAATGTGTCACTGTCCCAAAACCTTTGGAGCTCACTGTATGTGACTCACATGTACAAAACCTCAAATAGCATCTGCATCAACATGTGTCTTAGCTGTATACAGCATTTGAATTCCAAAACACCATGGCTCCGTTTCCGGGGAATATGTCAGTTTGCCGGCTACAATCAATTCCTATTAATTCTTTGCCAGGAGATATTGATGTATGTGCTGTTGGTTAATGGGAAATGGAATCAGCAGGCATAGAGGCATTTATCCTCAACGGCAACACTTCACCTCATCACTTCTTGGCAAGGCCTGCCTTTGGTAGGCCGTCATTGTAAATAAGAATTTGTCATTAACTTACTTGCCTAGTTAAATAAAGGTTAAATAAAAAAAATACAATAAATAGAAAAACTATGACATAAGATGCCCTAAGCAGTCATGACAGCTGATGTCAGCTCATGGCAACTAACTAGACTCAGTTGTGACACAAACCGTTATTTTGCTAAACTAGTTGGTAAACTTACAGATAGTCAGTTAGCTGACATCTGCCATAGTGTTAAAGATGCAGTCAGGCATCTTAAGCACAACAAATTCATAACATATTGTACGAATGTAACATTATGTGAATTTGCAGGACGTAACATATTATACATAACTGGATGACGTAGTACACAAAAAAAGGAGACCCGTTTTGGCTCATGAGCACCCCTTTAAAAACTACTGTCTGAAATTATACAAAAGTTCTGGAGAATCACTTTAAGTCATCTGTCATAAGAGTTAATGACTGCATACAATGCATATTATGTCACTGCTATGACAGTGCTACACAAGCCTTACTACAAAGGATTCTGTACTTACCTCTTCAACAAACACACTATTGTGGTACAGCATATTTACTGAATATGGAATTCTCTAGACCAGAGCCGTATATCAACAGAAATGGCATTGGCCTAGACCTTTTTGTTTTGAAATGAAATCTCTGAGACGTCTCATTGGATGAATTACTGTATCACAGTGTCATAGAAGGACACAGAGAAGGAAGGTCAGCGCATCACTGGAAATGAGGTGAGTATGTGTCCTTGGTGGYACAGGGTGAGGATAAAGAGATAGAGGGAGAAAGAGAGAGGGGGGTGGTAGAGGRAGGGGATGATCCAGAGGCAGAGGCGTTATGTAACCAGATCCACAGGGAACCATGCAGAGGAGTGTGACCTGCATCCTGAGTGAGGCTATGAGCTGGTGCTCACACTGAGACACACAGACACACACCCAACAAATGTAATAATACAAGAAAGTAGTAGCCCAATTTCAATACAAGCTTCATAGCCCAATTTCTTGGAATTTACTTATGGTATTTCCCCAAATTTCATAGCATAAATAAAATAACATTTATAGCATTCATAATTAACCATGAACTGAATGCATTTGAGCTACTGTACAGCCAGTACAGTTGGAATAGTGTCTAAATTCAAATGAAACTCACAACCTGCTCCACATCATTTGAAGGCTGATTCATGATCTTAGATGTTTTTGGTAAGGTGGAGGGTAGAGGCCAACACCTAGCTCCCACCAGCGTGTGACCAGTCCTGGAACATGACAAGTGGGTGCTAGATGTCAGGGCTGGATGTTAAATAGACAGGATAGAGGTATATTTCTGGACAGGCCAGACTGCACTGTGTCATTATGCCAGCAAAATTGCTCCCAAATCAAGTCGGTCACAGGCGTCGTCGCCACCTTACGTAACACCAGCCGTGGGCAGGGAGAGAGGGGATTTGGTGAGCAGATATAACCCCAAACAAGTGCACACACACGCACACACAAGCACGTACACACGCCCATTAGACATATTGCATATTTGTCACGGAGCTTGAGAGATAATGATGAAATAACATCAACACTACAGCTGTAGAAGAGAAGGAATGAAATTAAAATGTTATAAGTTGAGGTTCAATAAAATTTAAATTAATTAGACCTCGTTGTCAATGTTGAAAAAATAACAATAATATTTCACATACTTACATAGAGTTACGGTATGGTACTTAAATTATTATACTAAAACTGGTCAAGGCATTTATAAGACACATTACTAAAAAGTCAAGTTGTGTTTTCAGTAACTATAATAATCAGTGCAAAAGAGAATTTTGCACTGTTAGTTTATTCAGGGTACTACTTAAGCAATAAGGCCCGAGGGGATGTGGTATATTGGCAATATACTACAAACACCTGAGGTCCCTTATTCAGTGGTGTAAAGTACTTAAGGTAAAATACTTTTGAAGCACTACTTAAGTCGTTTTTTGGGGTATCTGTACTTTACTATTTATACATTCCTAAAGATAATTATGTACTTTTTACTCCATACATTTTCCCTGAAATCCAAAAGAACTCGTTACATTTTGAATGATTAGCAGGACAGAAAATGGTCCAATTCGCACACGTATCAAGAAAACATCCCTGGTCATCCCTACTGCCTCTGATCTGGCGGACTCTAGGCACAAGTCCTTGTTCTTCCCTCATTTCAACAGCAGAGAGATGCAGCCAAGTTTATTTCACATTTTTATTGTTCATGTTACATGATATTGAAACAGCTTCACTGATACAAAAATCCCCTTTGTTCAGGCAAATATACAATTTGAATGTTAGTTGATCCACAGGAAGCAGACACTGAACGGCAGGACACTGGTGCTGACCCAGTGCTTCTTTCGGGCCAGGTTACAGATAAGGCAGATGCTTTTGGGGTAACACATTACTTAAACCCTCCGGCATGAAGCCCACTTTACGCTGTCAAACGCATGACATGTAGTTTGCATGCCAGAGTGTTTGATCATTTAACGTATATTAAAGTCAACTGTCGTGACTACAGCATGTCATGCTACGACAGTCTAAAGTTGTACCTGAGTGATAGAGGGCATAGCGCTGAAAGAGCCCCGAACTGACCCCCTTCTTGAGTGTCTGAGACGCCAACATTTGTGCTCTCCGCTCTAGTCCTTCATTGGGGGGAAAAAACATGCCCCCTTTGAATGTTAAAAAACGAATGACAAAATCACTGTATGACCAAGGTCTTACATCTGGTGCCGTGCCTGACCCTAAGGTTTGCTCCCTAGATGAACTGAAGTTTGCAATTATTAAGGCAAAGGTTGGTTTCTGCATTCTCACACAATAGTAAGGTTTTTGTCAATATACTTCATGAAATATATCTTCACATACAGTAACTGAGGCTCAGGAGGAATTTCAGCAAAGACCCAGCAGCCCCTATCGATGCGGTCTGCATCTAAAATGTGACTGTTGGGTGGTTCTTACTAAAAGCATGTGATCTGAACGTCATTGATCTTTTGACAGCGCACCCACCCGCATGGCATGAATCAAATACTTCAGCTCAACATAGGCAATATCTACCTAAGTCTCYCAAGACATCAACACTGAGATTCTACTTGGACCCTGCAGCCACTGTAGGACTGAGGCATCAGACAACACTACCGACAAACCATTCATTAATTCAAGGTCAGGTACTCCAGATATGTAACTATAAAGAAATGAAAYGGGATAGAGATTTTCTACAAATGTACAAGCTTCCATTAAAAAAAAGAAATATCATCATAGAGCAAAATCAAAAACATTGAATACTAAAATAACATTGTAAAAGACTTCTGGTAAAAATCCTTACAACCCCCCACTCACATAATTCAGTGAGTACCATATAATAAGATTATTTACAAAGCATATACAAGTTGTCAGAAAAGACTATGTTTGTAATCCAAAACATGCACATACTATACCATTTCATTTGAAATATCAATTTGTTTCATGCATATGTAGATCCACAAAGGATCTGTAAATGTTGTCCATTCTGGCTGGATCCATTCGGAACACATCTGCTTTAATACCTTAGAAAACAGGTATTCTATGCTTTGAATGCAAACTGCTAATGTAGCCACCTACTGACAAATGTTTTTTCAGCACAGCAATATTTTGAAATTCATTTAAAGTGGTGTTAATGAATGAATTAGGGCATTTAAAGAAATGGTCTGTTGAAATGATGTAAATTACAGTAACAATAGTCACAATTACAGTAATAAACACATACTGTTTATGTTAACTCTACTATCAGCAGCAATTTGCCATAAACAAATCGCTGGTAACAACGTCACCAAATGACAAGCCCGCTAAGTAACAGTGGATGCATTTCATTTCTCTAATCTTCTCCACCTTCGACATTATGACCCATATTGAACTTAAAGGGGCAATCAGCAGTTGAAGCAATAACAAAGTGTAGCCCCCGCTGTTCCAGAAAAATCTGAAGGATGAGATATACGGATGCAAGTACTGACCTTCCATATCAAAATTATGGCTTTAACTATGTTGAGGCTATATATTGTTTACATTTACGTTGTTTACAAACATTGGAGTAAACTAATCATATAATTTTGGGATCTGATGGGGTACGACGGTTAAACTAAGCTCTTGAGGCATTTATAAGTTACATTTTTCAAGAATCAATGGGTACAAATCATTAATTTATATGTAAAAAAATGTAGCAACTGCAGATTTACCCTTTAAGGTGTGAACTGCAAACACAGATAAAACAATGTATCTTGTGTCTCAGAAACAGCACAGTCTGGAGGTCCAATCCATTGCTTATTTTACCCAGAATATTTTTTCCCACAATTGAATTTTGTCACAAGATATCGTTTTACACACTGGGATAGAATAAAAACATTCTCATGGGTTATAGGATCGCTGTGCCAAGTCAAATAGATAAATAACCTGTATGGTACACTGCCAGTAGACCTTCTTTAACTCTCATAGAGTTCTATTGTTGTTCCTCCTCACTGAAACTAGCGTTCACTAGTTGTATTTCATAGCACAGTTTACTTCACATGAAGTTTAGGAAGAGATGGAGTTACAAGTTGAAAATGATCTCAAGCCAACAACYTGAGCTCATCTCCTGGTAATGTTCGCTGCAATTGACCCAAGGGSTCTGTAGCGTGACACATTGGACAAGAGTGAACAAGAAGGCAAAGCAAGAAACACGTAAACTGTCATTCAGTAGATCAGTAGACCATTGGCCAAGTACTGGTACATTCAAAACTCGGCAACATTCAAATCTCTGCGACAATAACACTGAATGTAGTCTCTTGTTTGAAGCTCAGTCTACACGGCTGTTTCAAAATGGCTGACAGTGTGTGTTGATCATCACGTTAAGTGTTGATTGGGAGAATGGACATGGCTGAAAATGTTGACTTGGTGTATGTGTCTGTCAATGTGTATGATTGCTAACATCTGATCTCATGATTGCTGTCAAGGGATGTTTGAGAGCAACACACTGGCCACTGAGAAATATGTGTGTCCACAAACTGTGGTGATTTGATTGATTGTAAAAGTATAAAATACAATATAAACTACTTTACCAAACCTAGTTTACAAATATCCCTCAGAACAACTTTTTCCAGGCTCTAGCTCGGAAAAAGATTCTACAGCGGTCATATGTACGGTTACATCGACTTTTCTTACTCCCCCTAGGTGTACAAAAATAGATTTTGACAGTAACCAAATAGCTCCAATTAGTGTAGATGGCGTGCTGTATGTGTGTGTGTGTCTGGATGTGTTAAAAATACATTAAAACTTGAAACATATGCTAAAAGTGCTCTTTGTTTTTGAACCCTTGTCTCACCTCTCTCTCTCTCTCTCTAATCTTCAAGTGTGCAGAGCCCATGGCCCTGAAGCCACGCCTGCAGTCACAACCAGCTCCAATAGTGGCAGCTCTCAGATCAGRTCTCGTTCTCTTTGGGTTCTCTTGACCGTTTAATGGTTGAGGTCCCTGCTCATATTTTTTCCTCTGCTCAGGTAATATCACAGAGTAGGGTTGATGGGCTATCTAGACAACTACGGCAGGGCGCGCAGCAACAGCCGCAGCGTCTGACGTCTTTTCTCCCGTTTCTGACCGTCCTCCTTGATTACTTTGTGTCCTTTCGGCGAGTCCCTGTTGTCGAGGATTCTTTAGAACTAAACCATCCAACAACAACAAGAAAGAAAAAGAATAACGAACTTAAGAGTCTGTTTAAGTCGTAGAACGTAGTCCCCTCCAGTAATACTTTGTGGAAAGGGGTGGGGTTGAGAAAAGCGAACCGCCCCTTTACAGTACGCTGAAGTACTCAGTCTGTAGGTGATGTGTGGGGGCACCCCGTGGGCCCGGTGACCTTACCCCCAAGGCACAGTCAGGGGAGGGGGTTTGAGGTGAGAGGGGGTGGAGGTAAGGGGGGTCCTCTTAGTGACCACCACCGGAGCCGGGAGGGTTGTGGATCCAGTCCATCACGATGAGCGACAGGCTGCTYAACATGAAGATGATGCCCACCACCAGGAAAATGGCCGCCTAAAAGACATCAGGAAAAAGAATAATGACACTGTGAGAGGAGGTTGTGTGAAGTGTTCATATCTGTACATTCTGTGCAATCATTTTTTGTCAAGCATCTCAGTGGGCCTCTGGGAAACCCTGTTTTGGGGGACTGCTGTAACTCTGTAAATCAGGGTTGTTGTCTAAGTGCTGTGGGGTGGGGGGTCTGTTCTAATAACAGCTATGGTGTGTCTGTATGGGCATGTTGATGGGTGCTAATTTCGTCAGGCTATGGCATGTGTGTGTCATATGTTGCGTGCGTCAGAGTGGCTGTTCTGTGTGCGAGTCACCATATGTGATTTTGAGTTGAGTGTTTGTGTATGTGTTCGTGCACCATCGTTTCCTGCACACTTACCGAGATCTTCTGCACGGAGCGCATCGGCACGGACTTGACCAGYCGTAGATAGAAGGCAGCAGGGAGGATGAAGATGAGCATGGTGGCTGCAGAGGAGCCTGTCAGAGGGGAAACAGGAAGAAGACCACCATCAGTCATCTAGCTTTTTCTGTCTAAACAAATGTCCTCACTTAGACAGCACTAGCCTCAGGGTGTGCAGACGTTTGAGCAAGCCCAGCACTAACACACCTCACTCAATGAAATACCTCCACATCAAGACATCAATCAGTGTTAGTGCTTGGTGGGAACAAAAGCCTGCACACCCRGTYTCTCTCCAGGAATGGGTTTGGGGACCACTGCTGTGGTTGAGGAGGACTCACCGATGAAGCCGAAAATGTCTCTGATGCTGGGGACGAAGATGACCAGCAGGTTGTTGAACAGGAGGATGAAGGCGGCGATGAGCATGTGACGCACCCAGCTGAACTCCCGTTGGCTGAACAGCATGGTATTGATGGAGGAACGGATCTGCAACACAAACCTCTTTATAACGTCTGATCAACCGCGACATACTGACGATCAGTTGACAATTAGGATACCACTTGTGAAGTGTTTTTTTATGTACTGATTAATACAGCACTTTTTTGTCCTTATTTCTCTTATACACACACACATACACACACAAACAATTACACACAGTCAAATTCAAGGGAGAGTAGGTAACAATATCGTCAGTCACGTCTGCAAACTAGTCTAAGCCCACAGGCCAATTCCCACAGTTGGCTGCTGARTGAAGTGTGTCAACTGCAGCAGGCGAGAGCCTAAGTAGGCAGCCAGGCAGAGAGGCAGGGAAGGAGGCCACCAGCTAAGAGGCTGAGAGCTGCACAGCTCAAGGCATTGAGTTAAAGACTTCACTGGGTGAGAGGTCACGGGTATCAGGTGAAAAGGAACTGCTATGGGCCAGCCGGCCACAGGGGGAAAGGTTGAGGAGGCGGGGCTTAACGCGCCATTCAAAAGGCAGAGGATTAACTCCGGAAGAGCCACCTGCAACGGCACCCTGGGATTGCATCAGCCGAGGGCCAGAGAAGGCGGGACTGAAGGCAGCAGGATAGGCCTGTTCTGCCCCCAGGCAACGCTTGTCACTTAAAAATGTCCCTTTTTTCCCTTTACTGAAATCCTCTCATTTGTTCTTTTCACTAATGATACCTTTCCTTTGTAAACATTTAGAGAGCAGAAAGACGAGACGCTTGGCTGGTTCATGTTTCAATCTAAATACTTGTTTGGTGAGGGTTGATGGCGCGCTGCTCTCTTGAGTTGTGGATATAAAGCCAAAATGGCCGACACTGACACCTTGCTGAAAGAATGTATGAAGGAGTGGCAGAGATTTACACCCTTATTATTTTAAGGGAGTGGCAGTAACCCTGCAAGGCAAAATTACCCCCCCTATTGATAATAAACAATCCCCTCTCCCAGCAGTCATGGCATAATTGGGCCGGTGAAAACCTGGAGCCTGGGCGTGACATTCCTACCCACCTGGACGCCAAGGCTCTGAACTATTCAGCGCCCAACAGAYATCCTGCGCAGGGCCTTTGGAGTGCACCATGCAATATTTGCCTGCATCTCCCTCCCTCCACCRGCTATGACAGCTCCCACTGGGGTGAGATATGTGGCAAAGCGCCACCGCTGCTAAGGTACCTGGGTCTACCAGGCCAGCCAAAAGCTAGCAACATGGCCCAAAACCAGGGAGCCAACTGGGCTCCAACCAAGTGAAAGATMCTGCAACCTTTTCAGATACAGCTAGATATATGGCATAGTATTACTACGCCTTGGTTTGCCCCTGCTTTTTTCATAGGGGAGGAAGACATTAAAAAGGGAAGAACAAAAAGGTAAATCCAAYATTAAGAGGAACAAGCACACCATAAGGTCAGGAATAAGATAAAACAGGTTATAACTTGACATTTTTTTTAATCCTCAATTGACTGACCATCAGAAATAAAAACCCATTTTAAACCCTTTTCCACCACATTCAACAAGCCTATTCAACCACTGTCAAAGACAGGTGACAGGGTTCACTTTGTAAAGCCAGTCAAATTATCCTGAAAATAGTGTATCACAGCAATAACAAGGGCAGATATATAATGAACTTATTGACRATAAGCTTATTTTCCATGAAGTCACTGTGAAAAGACAGCATGCATGGCAGGCTACTTTTGGGTCACAGCCAACTGGGCATTGTGCTTGTGCACCACAGGATTTGTCATCTCTGACCTGCCCTCTAGTGGAAAACTCAGCAGCAACCTAACAACCCCATCACAAGAGTACCATCACTATTAGGCCAATGTAACCATCATAACTGACTGCAACACAAACAGAATCCCATCTTATTACAGAGCCATAAGCAGCAGAAAATACCAAGGTTAATAGTTAGAAGGCTATTTCCTGCATTTATATTTCTCAGATAAGTGGCCCCACTGCTTTATTTAGAAAGAAAGAAAAGGTCAACCGCCTTGAGACGAGGCCAAAGAATATCACAATATAACAGATCATATCACACACCAACATTCAAAAACAATGTTGTAGGTCAATTAAAATGACTCATGAAAACAGGAATCATCATACTTAAGAACATTTTAAGTAACTTTTTAAACATCAAAATGAACAGTTGACTTGAGGTAATTTAAWTATTTGTGTTCCTGTTATTGAGGAGCCATGAAACAAAGAGAGCATGGGAACTAGACAAGWCTGCCTACCACATCTAAACACTGTTTCATTAAAACCTGCTTGTTCGCGACCAAGTATCTTTACTGTTTCCTTTAGGTTCTTTACTGTTTGAGCCCACCCTTTCACCTCCACTCCCCACTCCCCTCCTACACAACCCTAGCCCTCATGCCTATAATAAAGGACATAGTGCTTGAGAGACAAAGCAAACGTTAATCTGAGTGCTGAAGGCCTCTCTGCCAAATGAAGGGCAAAGGACTCTCGGGGAGATCTCACATGTCACGTCTCGTGATTCAGAGGGCTGGACACCTGGCAACGTGATGCCAGCATGACTGGTTACTTTRATCTCACCTCTCCTARGTCRCCACAACTATATCCTCAAGCTTGTGCGGTGAACTGAACTCACTGCACTGTAAATGCTGAGGTGCACGTGATGCTTTGTTGAAGCCTGAGCAGCAGTCAAGGGGGGGAAATCAATGGTTTGATGCTGGGTTATCTAGGCCATGACTAACGTGTTTGGAAAAGATGCCATGCATATGCTATGCCCCACAGTTTTTCAGGTGTAACAGACCAGTAGCTAATGGCTACAGAGAACACGGCAGCACATCAACATGATTGTGTCCAAACATGTATTCGACATGCTGTACTTGCTTTATGTTCACATCGCCTCCATTTCTGTGCTTGACTACGGCCTGCTCAAGGAGCCTTTCGGCTATGGGAGAGGCTGTACAGACACACCTGGTGCCCTCTGATTCAGAATAGTTGGGTTAAATGCGTTAGACACATTTCAGTTGAATGCATTCAGTTGTACAACTGACTAGGTATCCCCCTTTCCCTTTCCCTAATGGATGATGTACACTACATGGTCAAAAGTATGTGGACACCCCTTCAAATGAGTAGATTCAGGTAATTCAGCCACATCCATTGCTGATGGGTGTATAAAATCGAGCACACAGCCATGCAATCTCCATAGACAAACATTGGCAGTAGAATGGCCCGTACTGAAGAGCTCAGTGACTTTCAACGTGGCACCTTCAAAGGATGCCACCTTTCCAATAAGTCAGTTCGTCAAATTTCTGCCCTGCTAGAGCTGCCCCGGTCAATTGTAAGGGCTGTTATTGTAAAGTGGAAACGTCTAGGAGCAACAACAGCTCAGCCGAGAAGTGGTAGGCCACACAAACTCACAAAATGTGACCACCGAATGCTGAAGCGCGTAAAATTCGTCTGTCCTCGGTTGCAACACTCAATACCGAGTTCCAAACTGCCTCTAGAAGCAACTTCAGCACAAGAACTGTACGTTGGGAGCTTCATGAAATGGGTTTCCATGGCCGAGCAGCTGCACACAAGCCTAAGACCACCATGCGCAATGCCAAGCGTTAACTGGAGTGGTGTAAAGCTCGCCGCCATTGGACTCTGGAGCAGTGGAAATGCATTCTCTAGAGTGATGAATCAGGCTTCACCATCTGGCAGTCCGATGGACGAATCTGGGAAATCTTAACGCTACAGCATACAATGACATTCTAGACYATTCTGTGCTTCCAACTTTGTTGCAACAGTTTGGGGAAGGCCCTTTCCTGTTTCAGCATGACAATGGCCCCATGCACAAAGCGAGGTCCATACAGAAATGGTTTGTTGAGATTGGTGTGGAAGAACTTGACTGGCCTGCAGACAGCCCTGACCTCAACCCCATCAAACACCTTTGGGATGAATTGGAACGCAGACTGCAAGTCAGGCCTAATCGCCCAACATCAGTGCCCAACATCCCTAATGCTCTCGTGGCTGAATTGAAGCAAGTCCCCGCAGCAATGTTCCAACATCTAGTGGAAAGCCTTCCCAGCAGAGCAGAGGCTGTTACAGCAGCAAAGGGGGGACGAACACATTATTAATGCCCATGATTTTGGAATGAGATGTTCGACGAGAAGGTGTCCACATACTTTTGGTCATGAAGTGTATGTGACGCAGCTGAGTCATGTCGAGACAAAGGGGTTTGGTTCAGTTAGTCGTCCTGATAAGCCTCTCCCAGATAGGTAATGCTGGCTACCTGGCAACACCAGCAGCATGGCACTAGTTAAAACCTGTTAAAGAACGTGATGATTATGTCGATGGGTGAGGGAGAAATAACTTGTCTTATTGTTCACCATCTCCAATTTGTTCCATCCAACTTGATTTTATTCCGAGTAGGATAGAAGCCTAGACAAGAAATAACTTGTAATGTTTGTAGTAACCATCTGGATACAATCTACTGCTCAATGGGGAGAGGTTGCGCTGCAAGCAGGCAACACAACAACACAGGGAACAGTGTCCTTCGCTCCCACTTGCCACAGTAAGGAAAGGGTAGCTAGATAGCGTAGCCAATAACAGACCATGGTGACAGCTGAAGCACATTTATTGTAGTTTTCACCAAAAATGTACAACTCCTGCATTAACGTCTAACGTTACATTAAAAAACATATATATACTCAGATAAAAACAAAATGATTAACTTCGGCAGACAAGTTTCAAATTCTTGCTGAAGTTTCTAGCCATAAGAATAAACTAGGTAGCTGGGAAGGGCTCATCGGGACTGACTGAACCCAGTCCGTTCGTCTCTACTCGACTCTCAGTGCGCAAGAAACGTAATTAATTTGGGCACTAGGCGTGTCCGTATAGCCTCCCTTCTGACACTGCATTTTGGTGTCAGCTGCAGTAGTCAGTGAGTGCATTGTCTCTCCCTTCCTCCCTCTGTCTTTCTCTCTCCCTCCCTCTCTCTAAGGGGGAGGTCACAGTGGGGTTTTTTCCACTGTCTGCTCAGGGCTTATCTCCTGTAAACTTCCACTGGGACTGAGATTCACTTGCACATTCCCATGACCAAAGAAGCGTTCACTCCCACAGTGAGAGAGCTGGTGAGTGTGTGAGTGTGTGTGTGTGTGTGTGAGAGATAGTGTGTTTGTGTGCGTGTAAGAGTGTGGGAGTATCAGTATAGCCCACAGACAAGGGGTGTGTGTGTGTACCACTGCAGCCCACAGACAAAACGGATACTCCCCCCACCTCTCTTTCTCTCTCCAAGCAGGGATTGACTAGAGCCATGGGGCTGACAGTTCTCCCCTACCCTCTGCTGGTGGCTCAGTGTAACACCACCAACACATACTCCATTTACCCTTCCACCCTAAAACTGTCTCTCCCATCACAAGAACCCATCTCCCAACTCCTGCAAGCTACAATGACTGAAGGTAAACAGTGGAATTGTGGTGCCGTTCCCTTGTATAGCACTTTAATCGCTTGGAGAAAAAAACATTCCATAAATCGAATCTATTATTACCATCTTAATGTTCCTTGGGTCAACTAAGTCCTTTGAGAGGATCCATTCTAATGGGCACTGCTAAGTGCGAATGCATGGTTCATTGTAGGCTACAAAAGAGGTTCATGACACTTCTGAGACCCTCAGCCCTTTATGGGCTCCTGTGCCAGGCTAGGGCCAAGACAAATATAGCCCACAGCCATATAGGGGGGTCAGGTACGGCCATGCAAGGCCAACGCTCTCATTCAGTGACTCACACACCACAGGCAGACAGGCCGCATGAACAGGATATTACATAATAACCAGTGGAACAGAAACACAGTATCAGACCTGAACTGATGCTACAAACCAAGGCTAAACTGTACAAACCAAGGCTAAACTGTACAAACCAAGGCTAAACTGTACAAACCAAGGCTAAACTGCAGCTTACACTTTAACAAAATAAGGACGGTAGCAAGTGACTTCACTGCATTTATTCGCTAGGACAGCATGTGGTGACAATGTGCTACTTAGAGCAGAGTGGGAAATGAGAGACAGGGGAGTTGTGAACATTACACTGTGTTCCTTGGCAGCCAAGCTAAAGAGCTTGTGATGAACAAGACGTCTATTGTACCACTGCTTTTTCACATTGACATTTTAGTCATTTATCAGACGCTGTTATCCAGAGACTTACAGTAGTACATTTACAGTAATACAGTACTTACAGTAATACATTTCCGTGCTTTCACATGCTGAGCCTATTGATGTGTGCCCCAGAAGGAAGGGACTGAATATGTCTGGCATCATGTGGGGAGCAGTGTAGGGGTGTAATTGTTCCAAAGCTGTGTATGTGTGTGCGTGTTAATTTGTGTTTATGCTTGTATTTGTGTGTCTAAAGTATGATTGAGAGTATGATTGGAGGAGGGACAGAGTGCTCTTGRAAGGAAGCTTACGACAGACAAACAGAGCTTTGAAAACCTGGGCTGGTTCTCATTTGGGACCTGGGGAAATGGATTGACGGGATTGCTGAAAGTCCAATAATGAGTCAGCTAACGTCACAGCAGAACAGTATGTGCTTTACCAAGTCCAGCAAGAAAACCAGCKGTGTCAACACACCCACTCACTCAGCCAATAGAGAAAGAGACCCTGTTTTTGGTATTAAAATAATTAATGTATTTTTATCTCATTTGGATAAAATGACCTAGGTGTTGAGCGGCGTGTGAATGTGTCTGCATAAATTGTATGCGTGAGAATGTGTGCATATGTTTTGTGTATGTGGGTGTCTGTGTGCATGCATGCGTGTGCGAGTCTCTGCTTGTGTGTGTGAGTGTGGATGTGCGTGTGTGTGTGTGTCTGCGTGCGTTTGAGCAGATGCCTCGTTGTACTTACAGGGAACAGGACAATGGGGACAGTCAGGGTGACAGCAGTCAGGACAGCCAGACGGACCAMCAGGAGCATGGTGTCAAACTTATACACCTTGGTGAAGGTGTGGAGCAACTCTGCCTCCACGTTTTCTGTGTTTGGGAGAAAGAAGGAATACAAGATGTCAGAGACATACCAATACAAAAGCCTGAACTGGGTGTGAGAGAGAGATATGGTAAACAAACACACAATGGTTATAGTAGCTTACTAGTGTATTTTAATACATACTACTGGCTCTTTTTCAAACATTTCACTCATAAAATTAACATATAACGGCAATAAAAGCAGAAACAAAATAATACAATTGCTGCAAATGTAACTTATTGTGCGTGTGTGTATATTTTACCATAGAAAGTGAGGTAGCCAAACAGCGCTGAGAGCATGTACATGACCAGCATGGCCAGGATGGACAGGTTGGACACGTTCTGCATCTTTCTCCGGGAGCGACTGGGGAAAACGCAAGTTGAGATGTGAGATGTATGGAGAAAATGTACCGCAGCAATTTATATGAGCGTCTATGCAAACGTGTCTTTTGTAATTCACTTGGATGCACTTACTCTTTGAGTTCACTGTAGATGGGTAGAATTTCAGGGTGGCACACAAAGGAGAAGGCCAGGATGGGAACAGTGTAAGCAGTCTGAAATGACAGGAGAAGAGATTGTGGATGAAACACAGGCCCAGATACACACTCACAGCAGCTATGTTTGGTTTGATTTCATGTACGTTAAGAATTGCGTTCTTCTAAACGTTGATTAATCCCGTTTTTGGGAATGTTTTTCAGAGGATATTGTTTCCAAAACACAGAATTATGACATGAAGCATCCCGACTCACCACATATACACACACACGTATGCACACACCCCACCCACATACAGTAGCTCCACACCTCACTTACTCACCTGAGAGTTGAACACAAAGTACTTGGGCGTGCACATCTCCTCCACGTCGTCGGGGTGTGGTTCGAAGCGGACCCCTGAGGTGTGGTGGCCGTCCAGGTAGGAGGCGGGGGACATGTCAGCTCTGGAGAASTCCATGAGGACGGTGCCGTTGTGCAGGGCGTGGGGCCCCAGGGCTGTTCCATTCATACTGTGGTTGGTATGATGGTACATGAAGGGCATCGGGCAGGGGAGGTTGTACTTCTTATAGATCAGCTGAGAGGTAAAGAGGGGACAGAAGGGTGAGATGGGGACAGAGGAGTGAGATGGGGATGATTAGCAAACATAGAACTGCATTATATTACATTGGCAGCATTCCATTATATTGCAGAGCAATGAGTTCCTTCCATCCTGTAATCTTTCATTCTGTCTTCAAAGAAACAGATGCTGAACGCTAAACTATGTACTTTCAGGGTTACTAACTACATAGGATGTCTCTCTGATAGCTACTATGGTATAAACCCTGTGTAAAGCTGAGTGTGGCCGCAAGCTCTATTTCATTAATGATGATACAGACTGTATCAGGGTTTAATATGATACAGCACTAGAGAGCAAGTGGGCCAAAGTAGAGTTTAAGATATCAAAAGAAGGCTATTGATAAACTCATCTCTAATCTCATGTACGGTAACTAAKCAGCTGAACTCCACACCAGGCATATTCTAAATGTTACTAGGAACTACCATGGCATGCAAATCACCCACATTGCCTGTGAGAGCAAAGCCAGCACTGGCATAATACCCTACAAAAGGTCAGGATGACATTTAAGGAGGAGAAAGTAGTCATGATCAAGACGCCGTGTGGCAAGAATACAAAAGCAATGTAGGCGAAATGTACTATATAAGAATGTCAGAGTTTATAAAAAGCAGGAGTTGTTGCCATATTGACAGAAGGTGAAATGTAGCTGTCTTAACTCACATCTGATGGTACTTTATATAATATCAACACCATCATCCGTCATTGTTCAGTCATTCAGCGGGCTAAAAATGCTAAATTAAAGGAGCAAAAGGAGGCAGGTTAAACTTACCACTCCCAGGAAAAACACCATGCAGGATAGAGAGAATCCACTGGTGTAACCAAGGTAGCCTAGAGACAAGATAGAGAATTAGAGAGAAACTCATGTACCATCACGCAAACACTCACACACATTATTTAAACAAAGTATACAAAGACTAAATCTGAAACAACTGCAACACACACATACCCACACACACACACACACACACACACACACACACCCACACCACTTACCCAGGTTTTTGAGTATGCAGAGAGGCAGGATGATACCGATGGACACAAACACAACCAGGTAGTTTCCGTTCATGTACCATTCACTGTAAACAACGCAGAGAGAACAGGTCTCACACGCAGAGCATCAATCCATCGGTCTATCTATCAATACACCAACCAAACTGTGTAGTGTGTTGAGCCACCTGTGTCAAATTAACTACAAATAAACGGATTTTATGAAATAGTTAACCAATGACACTTACCCAGAGCTCTGCTCCAGTCCCATGAAGGCACGGATCACTTCTGGCAGCTCATACTTTACAATGAAGAGGTAGCTGGACATGGCTGGGTGCAAATAAACACAAATGTACATTTCAATATAGAATCATAACACTACAATGAATGCAACATTAGCTGTTCACTTACCACCAATATTTTGAAGGGTTATCGATCCAAACGCAGCCATTTTCCCCGGCCAGCCAAAAGCTCGCTCTCCCAACTTTTCATAGATGAGAGAGCCTGTTAGAACAACGACAATGTGGTGATGAGTGATATTCAAAGATACAAAGGGAAAAAAGCAGAAAGGCGAAGACAGACAGACAGATGCTAATGAAAGACAGACATTTCCATTAATTKAAAAATGACACCTACCTCCTTCTTTTGCAGTCATTAGCAGCAAGTGAACAGAGTACAACGACAAGATGGCCACACCCAAGAGAAGGACTCTGTTGGGATAGAAACCAGTCAGACATTAGCAATGGGCTATACCATACGGAAATGTTACGCAAATCACAACAAACAACACATGTAGGGGAATCAACTGGGTTACAAAACACCCTACATAATAACTTTCACCAGTTTCCCCCCCTAGTCACTCTCACTCTGTTTTCCCCATTACCTATTTAGGGAGGTAAACTTAGCTTTAGAACTGCAGTCGTATTTAACTTGAGGGGGGGGGGACCTGATGCTTTCTCTGGCATGCATTTATTGCCTATTTGAGAAGACCATGTTCCAATGCCTAAAGCACATGTCAAAGACACTATCATGCCATGTCGATATATGTGCCAGCTCAGACAAAATAGTGGTCGACCAATGCATGTCAGTGCTTAGAGACCAGACTAAACTCTGAGCTATTAMATAAGTCAATAAAGTAACTTGTGAGGTATTCCGGGAGGGGATGTATGGGTTTCCCGCATCGGCTGAACATGTTCAGCCTTAAATCCTTACACTTAAAGAGTTCACAAGGGGCCTTCATCACCAAGGAGCCTTTAACCCAATCATCCAGCCTCCAATGGGCTCCAACGTATTAAACTAACTGAATTAAAGATGTTGTTTTTGAATTGAGAGTTGCCCCTCTACCCCTCACTGTACTCTTGTTGACCAGAGATAGGCAAGCAGGTGAATGAATGACTGTATCAAATGGGTGTTATGTGATACCACCTTCCAGAATGTCAGGGAAGCCCAGAATAGATGGTGCGGAAGTAAGATGTCGCAACTGATGAGGGGGACTGACGTTAAAGGACTCCCTGTAAACTCCTTAGGACCGGAANGAAAATTACAGGCCTCTCTCATCTTTTTAAGTGGGAGAACTTGCACAATTGGTGGCTGACTAAATACTTTTTTGCCCCACTGTATGTTCTGTCTGCATTGAAACATGACTGGACAGAAAAAGAATGTCAGAGTTGATAAAAAGCTGTAGTTGTTGGCATATTGACAGAAGGTGAAATGTAGCCGTCTTATCTCACATCTGATGGTACTTTATATAATATCAACACCATCATCCGTCATTGTTCAGTCATTGAGAGGGCTAAAAATGCTAAACTAGCGGAGGCAGGTTAAACTTACCACTCCCAGGAAAAACACCATGCAGGATAGAGAGAATCCACTGGTGTAGCCAAGGTAGCCTAGAGACAAGAGAGAGAATTAGAGAGAAACTCTATGTACTAATGTACTATCAAGCAAACACTCACACACATTATGTAAACAAAGCATACAAAGACTAACTCTGAAACACACTCGCAACCGCACACCCTCACCCATACACACACAACTTACCCAGGTTTTTGAGTATGCAGAGAGGCAGGATGATACCGATGGACACAAACACAACCAGGTAGTTTCCATTCATGTACCATTCACTGTAAACAACGCAGAGAGAACAGGTCTCACACAGAGCATCAATCCATCCATCTATCTATCAATACACCAACCAAACTGTGTAGTGTGTTGTGCCAAATGAACTACAAATAATGGATTTTATGAAATAGTTAACCAATGACAGACAGACACTTACCCAGAGTTCTGCTCCAGTCTCATGAAGGCACGGATCACTTCTGGCAGTTCATACTTTACAATAAAGAGGTAGCTGGACATGGCTGGTTGCAAACAAACACAGATATTCCCACACTGAAACACATGTACATTTCAAAATAGAATCATAACACTACGATGAATGCAACATTAGCTGTTCACTTACCACCAATATTTTGAAGGGTTATCGATCCAAAAGCAGCCATTTTCCCTGGCCAGCCAAAAGCTCGCTCTCCCAACTTTTCATAGATGAGAGAGCCTGTTAGAACAACGACAATGTGCTGATGAGTGATATTGTAACGGTGTTCCTCCTCCGAAGAGGAGGAGCAGGGATTGAACCAAAATGCAGCTTTGCGATTTGACATGATATTTATTTAGACACGACAAAACAACGAAGACAAAAAACAAACTATACTTGAATTAACTAACAAAATAACAAAACGAATGTAGACAGACCTGGACGTAAGAACTTACATGTAACACGAAGAACGCACGAACAGGGAAATGACTACATAAAAACCAAACAAACCGAAACAGTCCCGTATGGTGCAACATAGACAGACACTAACACAGGAGACAACCACCCACCAACAAACAGTGTGAAAACACCTACCTTAATATGGCTCTCAATCAGAGGAAATGAAAACCACCTGCCTCTAATTGAGAGCCATATCAGGTCACCCTTTAAACCAACATAGAAACAGAAAACATAGACTGCCCACCCAAACTCACGTCCTGACCAACTAACACATACAAAACTAACAGAAAACAGGTCAGGAACGTGACAGATATTCAAAGATACAGAGAAAAAAAGCAGAAAGGTGAGGACAGATAGAGGCTGACGAAAGACAGACATGCCCATGAGTTAAAACATACACCTACCTCCTTCTTTTGCAGTCATTAGCAGCAAGTGAACGGAGTACAACGACAAGATGGCCACACCCAAGAGAAGGACTCTACGTTGGGATAGAAACCAGTCAGACATTAGCATTGGGCTATACCATATGGAAATCTTACACAAATCACAAAGAACAACACTTGGAGGGGAATCAACTGGGTTACAAAACACCCTACATAATAACTTTCACTAGTTTCCCCCCCTGGTCACTCTCACTCTGTTTCCCCCATTACCTATTTNAGGGGAATCAACTGGGTTACAAAACACCCTACATAATAACTTTCACTAGTTTCCCCCCCTGGTCACTCTCACTCTGTTTCCCCCATTACCTATTTAGGGAGGTAAACTTAGCTTTAGAACTGCAGTCGTATTTAACTTGAGGGGGGGGGGACCTGATGCTTTCTCTGGCATGCATTTATTGCCTATTTGAGAAGACCATGTTCCAATGCCTAAAGCACATGTCAAAGACACTATCATGCCATGTCGATATATGTGCCAGCTCAGACAAAATAGTGGTCGACCAATGCATGTCAGTGCTTAGAGACCAGACTAAACTCTGAGCTATTAMATAAGTCAATAAAGTAACTTGTGAGGTATTCCGGGAGGGGATGTATGGGTTTCCCGCATCGGCTGAACATGTTCAGCCTTAAATCCTTACACTTAAAGAGTTCACAAGGGGCCTTCATCACCAAGGAGCCTTTAACCCAATCATCCAGCCTCCAATGGGCTCCAACGTATTAAACTAACTGAATTAAAGATGTTGTTTTTGAATTGAGAGTTGCCCCTCTACCCCTCACTGTACTCTTGTTGACCAGAGATAGGCAAGCAGGTGAATGAATGACTGTATCAAATGGGTGTTATGTGATACCACCTTKCAGAATGTCAGGGAAGCCCAGAATAGATGGTGCGGAAGTAAGATGTCGCAACTGATGAGGGGGACTGACGTTAAAGGACTCCCTGTAAACTCCTTAGGACCGGAACAAACCGGCTGCACCAATATAATCATCAAGTGGGTTTCTAATCTACTTCCTTGTCTCCTGTCCTTCAATCACTTTCAGGGATATGTTTTTGCTTAGTGAAAGTACTGTCACCAAATTCTTTCTTGGTAAAGCCCAGCCATATACAATGGAAACAGGACTGAAGTAAAGCATCATCATCCTGTTTTGGACATTTGAGAAACCTGGTTATAGGGATTGTTTGAACAGACTCTTACGGACCTTAAACACAATCCGGGGAAGCTGAAATGGATTGGGTGACATGGTTGTTCACGCCACCTTTGCATGCATGCTGGGGATGGCATGTCACAAAAAGGTCCTGACTTCGAACCAGAGTTAGTGTCTGTGTCTGCCTATTCTCGAATACATACCCCACCACTCACTCTGTTGTCAAACCCCACTTGCTATACCAAGGACTCTGAAGTTATTTCAGTCCTATCAGTAATACTATACGATGCAGACAGAATGCTTTACTTTATTAGCTGGTGCTTTAATCACTTGACTGTTGCAGAAACCAAACATTGACCCCGTTCCACATTGTCTCTATGGCAGAAGTTGACACACACTTACACAAAAAGCACAATACCAGTGTTGGCCATGGCATAGGAGAGACCCAGGATGCCGCTGCCCATGATCGCATTACTCAGGTTGAAGACCGACATACCAAAGGAGGTATGTCCTGGGTGCTGAGAGAGAAAACGTTAGAGAGAGAGGGTAAGAGAGAGATTACCATGACTTCAACTGATCGTAAACAAGAACATTTCACACACACACACGTGCATGCACTACCCGTCACACACATGTAAACTATCAGTTCCTACGAAAGGGTTCCTCGGAATGAAAGTTTGAATAAAAGCAGACAGCTTTTGAGGAAATGGCCAAGGTTGTTGCTAAGAGATACAGTGTCCATAAGCAAGAGCAAACATGCATGTGTTGTCATCGATAGTTCATCGTCAGTCTTCTTACGTATTCTTCTTGATACTCCTCGTACTTCTTCTTCTTCATAATCCCATTAGTGAGAAATTTGTGGCTCTCTGCGTCTCCATCCTCATCCAGGAAGTGACTGCAGATGTACAATCATTGAATCAATCTCTAGTTTAAAATACTTCTTTATGACTAGTTTATGACAGCTATGTTTGGACTTTTTGAGTGGTTACAGGGTCAGTTAGGCTAGTTCCAGCTTCTATTTCTTTTATTTTTTGGGGTGATGGAAGAAATGAGATTACAGTGTAGCTGATCTGTTGGCGGTTTACAGTGAAGCTATGAGCTGAGAGATTCTCCTAACCAGTGTATTGAAAAGCATTGTGTACATTAGACAATGATAGGTAGGAGACAATAAATGTATGATAAAGAACATCATTTCTATACAGTTTGGCAAAGAACACATTCTTGTTGCAACAACTAAGGAAATGCGCTTTCTTTCCTGTTTTTTTCTGTAGAAAGTCTCAGATAAAATAATTGATACAGTATTGAACCACACCTGTTGATGGTGGCCTTCTCTGAGTCGATGGGCTCTGTGAAGCGGTCGTCCAAACTGGCTGTGCTGTCATCGTCTGCCTCCGTGCAGACTTTCTTCAGCTCCATGCGGTCCATGGTTACAGCTATAGTGGTACGGGGCTGGGGAAGGGGTCACGGTCCAAAGCAGAGCAGTTGTACTCGGTAGGTTGGCGTGCTTCAGCTCAGCCTTACACTATAGGGCAAATACCTGTAGAAAACGGCAAAGGGAGAGATAGTAAACGTTCTAAGAATATTCAGAGAGCTGCTGATGTGGCGGGAAGCCCTTATAACCAGCAAACATACAACCAATCATTCAATGTTGTCTAAATGTTGACTAAAAGTTGTGGGCCTCAACTAGCCATAATTTCTTTGTAATTACACTTTGACTAGCCCTCTATAAAGTGACAATATCCCTAATAAGATACAACGTAGTACATGTCCAGTCAAAAAGGCCATGGCCACAAGTTTTCTCTGATTTGACTGTGTAATCTGTCAACAATGAGCTAGTTACTGTTAATGTTATGAAGATACATTCAATGAGTCTTATCTGACTGGCCAGAACTCTAGGGCCTTGACAAAGGACACTTCAAGGGGAAGAAAAGGTGTCATTCTACACACACCCTTCTGTGTCACATTCCCCTGAACCCGCAGCACCATTTTATCTCTCCTTTCGATACATGTTGGTAGCTCACGCACTTCAGTGTGCTTTAACCATGGCGTCGTTCATAAACAATATCACTGTTCCTGTCACGCATTGGAATCTTGACYTTCCGTGCAGACTGGTTTTGGATACTTTTTGTACTCTGCTATACACTGAGAGTTAACAAAATGGCCTCTAACTGTATCAAGTTCAAAAAGATTTTGTAGTCGATGTAGATAAGTAATTGTAGTCTTTTTTTGCTTAACAGACCGTAAAATCCCATATCAATTGTGACCTCAATTTTACATATCATCTATTTTAATAGAATAGCACAGATTATTTTCCCTAAAAGCACCACTAAGTAACCCTTTCAGACACACGTCCATGTTCTATTGCTGCGGTGCAGTTTCCTTTATGATGCTATAACCACATTCATTTCAGGTGGGTGAAAGCAAGTCTCAACATTATGTCAAAAACACGCCTGAATCCTAAATTCGGGTCAAAGAGGTCGGCTTATGAGGCCATGAGGCAGGCAAGTTTCCAACCAAATGTTCCTAACCTCTGGGAGAGCAAGCTACAAAGGCCTGTCTGTATTGCTGTCCACGGTAAACCCAATTCAATTGAACGCACCGAGTGCACTGAAGTAGTGGGCCAGCAGGAGGCATGTGTTCATATTTCCATTCTATTGAACATTTGATTGCTGCTATTACGTAACAACAAGATGAGGCACTGGGCAGCGCACACAGAGTTCTGCTAAATGATTTTAACAGCCAATTACCCACAGTGCTGTTCTTCCCATACAAAGGCTTCTTTGACAGGAATGGGTAAAAACAGACAAGCAGCCAGGGCCCTTGTCCATCCAGGTTCCCAAAAGTCGCACCCTGCTCCCTCCCCTGTCCTACCGACCAACACCCCAGGAAAAAAACAACGGTGAAACACATCTAAACCTTAGTAACAAACATGGATGTCCAACGTTGTGACAAAGCCATAAACAAACAGCTATGGAATATAACCTCATCCACCAATCCAAGTCCATGAATTAACATTTCAGTGCTGCCCATCAAAAAACAAGCATTGTAAAAACTCTTTGAAAGGAAGTTTTAGTGCTAGAAAATACATTTCAGTCACATGCTATTTCAACTCTTTCTATTTACACTCTTGCTATTTACACTCTTGCTATTTACACTCTTGCTATTTACACTCTGGCTATTTACACTCTGGCTATTTACACCCTTGCCCCAGGCATTAATGAAACTGGGCCAAGTATAAAATCCATCATCCTCACATGATCGTCAAAGCACGCCACGTTAACAGTCAATAAAACATTACGTAAGTGAGTCTATGCACAGTAGCTCCTCCATGTTGTACCCAGTCAGGACAGAGATCAATGGCCTTCAGGACTGAAACAGGTGAAGGGGTTCCATGTTTCCCTTTAAGTCCATGCTGTGGAGAAGTCATAGACAGACTGAACCTGTATCTTACCACACACCTCTTTTGTTGTGACTGCTGTCACCTCCCCTGTATGGAAATGTATAGCCAAGCCAATCGTTAGCTGTTTGTGAAGCATTTTTCTACATACTTCGTTTTGCCTAGCTTGTCTACTCTACACAGTTCTGGTTTGATCACATTCTAGTTCCTGCTGTGCCTGTACCAGCTGCGTTCCTGGAACTGCTGTGTGTCCTAGTACATTCCTCTGTTACGTCTCCTCTAGATAGACAGATTGACTGGTAGGCCTATATCTTCGTATTGGTAGATATTTGTATCTTTGTGATCGAAAGTGTGCATTGCATACAAATACAATCAATCATGGTCCCAACTGTACTCCTTCCCAGTGTGCTACACTCGAGCAAATAAGAAGGAACCTGCTCAACAAGACTTCACCCCTCCACCCATGCAGCTAAGCACGCCACTGCTCCCTGTGCATATACCTTGTYTTATGCTATGACTAAGCTACCTATAGCCATAGACCCAGCCCCAGCAAAATCCTCGAACCTTTGCCTTTCATGCACATCTGAAATGTATGCTTTACCCACTGTAGTTAAAACCACTGCTACTTTTGCATATGATTGTTTGAAACATGTTTTATATTCAATAACAACAATAGAGGGAATGTGATTTAAAGTTGTCACAGTCTGTTTGTCAATGTGTCTGTGTGTGCATTTGCTGTTTGATAAAACCAATGTGATAAATGCACGCAAGTAGAGACATAGGATTTTAATTTGAGCCAGATTTTGTTACAACAGGAAAATAATCCTGCAGCAACAGGGAATGTGAATTATTACGTAGATTATAATTAATGGACATTTTGTGTAAGGGTTGATACATTTTTCGTTAGGGCAAGTTAAGTCGGACATTTTAAAGTGAAAAGCACAAACTTTAGAAGCCTTTTTAAACCCCAAATACACTATAAGTTTGCATGTCCTGCTGTTAAGGAAAATTCCTGCAACAACAGGATGATCAAATTAAGATACGGCATCTGTATGCCAAATCGTTTATTGCATTATCAAACACAATATTTGGTACCAAGCCTTGTATATTGTGCAAATAAAGAACCTGCTTGAAAATGCCTAAATCTAATATAGTGTGCTTGCATACAACAAGGCTACAACACTTTTAATAGAAAAGTCAGTTCTGTGACACGACAAACACTGATCAAAACTTCAGATTCTTCTAATCCAATTTGCCAACAGCGTGACATCAATCAWCTGAATGGGAAAAACATGAACTTCATTTGTTTTATCTGTCCAGAAGTAGCAGAAAAGGAGTCTGCGAATACATAACACTCAACTCCAAGTTTGACACAAACAAAAGTAAGTACCAGAGGTCCATTCTTACTGGAGGTACACAACACATCATTAGCTCAAAGATTAGCTCTGTCTAACTCAAACTCCACTCAAGTTACGCAAGTCCCACTTCAGCAGTGGCTTGGTTTTCTACCAACAAAACTTAATAAACCACAAACAAATGCTCAAAGGAAACCAACTGAATACTTCAACCAGTGAAATACCGCCCACATCTCAAAGCACAAAACAAACTAATTCAGCTAGTGCATCTACAGTTTCTCAAGAAAACTGTGGAAAATTCTCCACTTTCTCTACAAGATTTTATTTTTCTCAGCAGTTCAACTTTAGTGCTATTTGAATACAAAACTTAGACCAGGTAATAAAGATCCCGACATGAGAAGCAGATAAATTGTGGAAAAGGAGACATACTCACTCATTCAGAGATGACAGAGGAGGGTTCCAAGTGTTTTTGTTTTTTTTGTATGGGGGGAGAATGGGACAGTGCCAGTGAAGCAGCTGGGAGAGGCAAGAGCTGCTGCTTTTTTGTAACCCAGGTGAGAGGAAGGCTTTTAAAGAGCAGGGGAAGGACCCACCCTGGCCAATCACATTAGGAGCCTGAGCCAACCCCCCCCCCCCACGTCAATGAAAAAGGAGCGAGAGAGAAAGGCAGAGAGAGAAGGCCAGAGGGACAGCACACAGACATCCTGAAAGCTCGGCCAAGATTGCACAGTGAGCGTTGTTGCAGCAACTGCTGTTTGTTCTGTGATGGCCCGCCAAGCACACACCCCAGGTGGTCATCCCTGGGTGCAAACGGTACCGTCCTCATGCTGCGGTCACTGTTCTACCCTGTCCTGTCCTGCCCTCAACCACACACCCCTCCCTTCCCACTAACCCTACCCCCTACTACCATGGGTTGACTCAGCGTACCGTTAAGCATTCAGAGCCTGCCAGAGACAACTGGCATCCACTGGGGAGGTTGTGACACTGCCCGCCAATCAGGGGCCACAGCTGAGTGTGCCGCTGAGCGCAAGGTCACACTCCGCTGAAGGATGGGGTCTTAACAGTCCAACTTTGTAACCCCCCTCACACACACACACACACACACACACACACACACACACACATTATACACAGAGAAACTTCAAAATCAGACACATGAAATGCTTCTTTTGAGGCCACAACAAACCTCCACATTTTCTGAAATAAAATAAATATTATTGCGAGTATTGTCTGGTCCACACCCGTTACAGCAGAGAGTATTGTCTGGTCCACACCTGTTACAGCAGAGTGTATTATCTGGTCCACACCCGTTACAGCAGAGAGTATTGTCTGGTCCACACCCGTTACAGCAGAGAGTATTGTCTGGTCCACACCCGTTACAGCGGAGAGTATTGTTTGGTCTACACTGTTACAGCAGAGAGTATTGTCTGGTCTACACCTGTTACAGCAGAGAGTATTGTCTGGTCCACACCTGTTACAGCAGAGAGTATTGTCTGGTCTACACCTGTTACAGCAGAGAGTATTGTCTGGTCCACACCTGTTACAGCAGAGAGTATTGTCTGGTCCACACAACACATCTGCAGAGGCAGAGCAGTACAGTCACATAACTCACACATACAGATCTAAAATCTCCACAGAGTAACCTAAATAGCATGTCGTATATTCACATGTAGTATTTGTAATTAGTTACAAGTTAAGAGACAAAACAAACCAATTTTGCAAGTAAGTTATCTCAACCATTCAAAGACTGAGTCAGGCGAGATGGTCCAAAGCTGGAAGATATGTCAACTCCATCTATACCTCAACCATCACTCACGGAAAATGATCTGCTACTAAGGACCAATAGACCGAAAACACAA
Organism: Salvelinus sp. IW2-2015; assembly: GCF_002910315.2. NCBI lineage: Eukaryota > Metazoa > Chordata > Actinopteri > Salmoniformes > Salmonidae > Salvelinus > Salvelinus sp. IW2-2015. The sequence goes on along the minus strand of NC_036840.1, from coordinate 1,600,365 downwards.
ACAAAAATACTCTATGCTACCATTGGCAATGCATCACCACTATGACAAATGACATGGAAAATATCCAGTCTAATGTCTCTGAGCCAATCATGTGCGGTTCTAGACCTGCACAGGTCACACAGGAGAAGCGACTGACTGGAACAAGCCTACTCCAGCCACTACTCAAACGCAGAGACGTGCTTAGTCATTACAACACAAATTCTAAACTACAACACAAAAAGCCTTGACATCAACGTTATTAAGACAATAACTACTACATTGGCTGAAGCAAAGCTGAACATTATAGAAGCCAGTGAAACATTCTAACCAAACATTGTTTTATCACGGCATTTGTCATGTCATATTACATCACTCACACACAAGAAGATGCATATTTACTCGACKTCACATGGATTGACCACGGAAARAACAACAGCTTAGCCCTCTGACCAGTTGCGCTCCTTACCCCAGCTATTTCCCCATGTCAAGACATTCCCATCTTCAAACACTCCTTTCAAATGTGGATATAAATTAAACCTTCCTGTAATTATTGTTCCAGTAAACATTTCTTATTGYCATTGAGGAACTTACGGAACARTTTGCATTGGGCTCTTCTGTATATWAGAGGCCATCTTCAATCAAATCAATATTCATTCAGTAACAGATGTCCTATTCTGAAAATCTCAAGCATCTACCTGGAGGATTATACAGTACCTAGCATTGTGTATAACGGGCTATAAATAACAGCCAATGTTTTCCTGCTGTATATCAGATGTTTCAGCTACATGGGCTGAACTTTATATGGTAGTTTTTTACAGTAATTTGAACTCTCTCTCCCTCTGTGAAGAKCAAGAGCCAGATCCTTGCATTAACTGCATTACTGGAAGTACTTCAACTGTGGTCCCCCAAAAACCCACTGGACTGGAGGCAAATACTCCCCCTGCAACTTATTAACTTTTTACGAAGAGTCTCTGACGTCGACAGAGTAGGATCTGGCCTGTAGATGCCATATAGTGGGGTTATTTCTGCAGCAGGAGACCCACGGGTTGGGTCAACAGCAGCTGGTAAACAGGGGTTGTCAATTACAGGTCAAGGGGCCTCCTGATCTCTCTTATCTTCCAAAACAAAAACACCAAACCAGTCCACTGGCACCAGCAGGTAACTGGAACAGCTGAAACACCATGTCACTGCAATACTACAGGCATCTCTAATAAGGTGAATACAGGGTCCTATCCCAAGAAAGACYCATGCACTCTCACAAACTGTAGACAGCACTCCAGTCACCAGACTCTTGCCAGCGCAGTCGTCCAACTAGCCTCATTCCAGCAGCCTCCACAGCTCTCTAACCAATTATAAAAAGCAGGAATTTTAAAGCAACCAAAATAWGTTGGTACCTCAGTGAGTTGCTGCAAATATCTCCGGTAGGCGGTGAATGATTGGCRAGATGACATATCACCAGGACGGAAATGGAAAGTCCCGCTTTTGTTGCGTCAAACAAACCAACATCTTTTTCTGTCCAACATCAACATTGCTGGAAGAATGTCTGGGCCCTTACATCATAACAGTTAGAATGTGTTTCTCAACGCATTTTGAGCTTGTGAACCATTAGAAGCCATTAGCCTGTGTACTATCAGGTGTGTAACACTGGCATTCAAAAGCAACGAGGATATAACACAATGCTCCTTCTGGTAATCCCTCAAATGCTGAAAGGTCAATAAGGAATGAATACAGTGCAAGATATACACCAGCCCTTCCACATCCTAGCTACGAATACAACAGGTGTAGTGTAGACCTTACCGTGAAATGCTTACTTACAAGCCCTTAACCAACAATGCCGTTTTAAGAAAAGATTTACTAAATAAACAAAAGTTTAAAAAACAATAAAAACAAAAGGCTACATAACAAGGCTACATACAGGGGGTACCGGTACCGAGTCAATGTGGGGGGCAACAGGTTAGTCAAGGTAATTGAGGTAATATGCACATGTAGGTAGGGGTAAAGTGACTATGCATTGAAAATAAGCAGCGAGTAGCGGCAGCGTAAAGAAAAAAGAGGGGTCAATACAAATAGTCCGGGTACAACATGATGTCAAAAAAGACTCAGGTTACAGTAATCAGCTGACCACCTCAGGGTAGTTTAGGAGAAAGTCAAGGGTATCCTATCGCATGGCCTATCTATGAAGCAGCGCCAAGCAGAGACACATCGGTTCCCATTTTTACAGTATGACTCGGCCGGGGATTACATTGATATCCCCACAATGTTCAGTAATTACTATTATCATTACCTATTAAAAGTGTTCTAACCACCCTGTCAGTCAAGTTGATACCCACAAACCAACTGTTTAGATGTTGTCTGCACATGCAAGTTAATTATGAGTGGCATGTACATCTCTTTCTCTCTCACAGACGTGACACATTCTACATGTCCACTCTCCGAGGCTCCCTGCCACAATTTCAGCTCCACCATAAATGCCTGGGTGTTATGGGAGCCCAGTTCAAGATGGGGTGGACTCGTGTAGCCTACATGGAGATGCATCCGATCCACTGCTTATCTACACTAGCTAGTTACTATTATTGGCTGTGTGAGTCCTTGTATCCATCTGTACAACTAGTAAAGCTTTGAATGTCGGCAACTGATCAGTTTTAACCCCAATGTTGAATTTAGGTGTCGCTTCTCCCCATTCAACTCGCAAGAATGGTTTCTGAACGCCAGGAACTCAAATTTGCAAATGCAGCATTTAGCTATTGACATAGCAAAGGTTGCTTCATAACACTGCTGCTATTCACCTGTCCGGTATCAGTAAATACCAAGCGGTAATATTCTCTATTCTCAGCTCTCTCTCCATCCAGAAACTTGCAAGGTGTTTGGTTAGGCCTTTGCCAATATAATCTAACAAGTAGGTGTGTTCGCTAGCATTCCCACAGGTCAGAGCATGTGAGCTGGCGTCTATGGAGCTGAACATGTGGGTTGAGGGTAAGCTCCAAAACATGCAAATATTTCCATGAGGATCTCCATACAGATTGAATACAGCCAAATAGTGCAGTTGTTAGCCTTGATGTCCACGTTAGCCAACAGTGCTGAGGTTTCGCTTCTACACTATTAGAAAAAAGTTGCTATCTAGAACCTAAAACTGGTTCTTCGGCTGTACACATAGGAGAACCCTTTGAAAAACAATTTTTGGTTCCAGGTAGAACCCTTTCCACAGAGGGTTCTACATGGAACTCAGAAGGGTTCTACCTGAAACCAAAAAGGGTTATCCTATGGAGACAGCCGAATAACTATTTTTTCTAAGGGTGTAGAGTACTGACTAGCCTACAACGCACAAGCATTATATAAGTTGAGCATAAAAATAGCCATGCAAGTTAGCCTGGACGACACAGGTGACTCTTGAGCACAAAAGGTAGCTTTAAGAACCAAATTAGCATTGAGAGCACAAGTTATCTTAAAGAACACATGTTAGCATTAAGCACAAGTTAGCGCAAAGAACACAAGTTAGCACTGAGAACACAGGTTAACCTTGAGAACACTGGTTAGCCTTGAGAACACTGGTTAGCCTTGAGAACACAGGGTTGGATTCATCTGTGGGATTTTTTTTTTTTTTTTTTCATCTGTGGGATTTGACTGAGAGCATAGCTGGACTGGAGTGGGAGAAATGATCTGATAGAGCCTGAGAGCCTCCCATCAGGCCAAAGTCCACATAGTAACAGAGCTAAATATAAGCCATTCCTCAGAACCTAACATCTCTACACTAGCTGTGACATGACTGCCATGCTTTTACCACTTCATGCAACACTTACACCTGAATCTATCAAACCAATACAGTGCTGTAGAATTGTTCAAGAGAACTGTTCAAGAGAACATCTGGTTTAGTCTAAAAGATCTTGGCATCCCATGTGAAAGTATTAATATTGTTCAAGTTCAATCTCTCAGTGAAATCTGCTAAGCATGAAACACACGAGAATCTGACTGCCGATTGGGTACTTATCACAGTAGGAGGCCAATCCTTCTCTTGCTAGAACAAAATACGTACCTTCTGTGTACTTGTAGAAACACAATGGCCGGCGGTGGCCAACAACTTGACTTTGAGCCAATCAAAGAGCACAAACCTTCATGGTGGAGCCGAAAGGAGTGACAATAAGGAAAAAGAGAGAGCTAATCCACCCTTTTAATCAGAATTGTTCTACCTAAAACAATAAAGCTGCATAAAGAATTGAAAATCTGATCAAGTGTTTACATCTTTTACGTCTAGCTAAGGAGTTTTGTGATTCTTTGGTAGGTTTGATAAATGTGCAATAGCTTATTAGTTAGCTAGCTAGCTGGCTAACGTTAGCTTGCTAAGTGAGCAAGGCAGTCCCACACACTTCATATAAAACAAATGGGGTGGTAAGTGCAGCACAATACACACATCACTAACCAAGCATGCTACCTAGCCACTGTAGCTAGAAACATTAATCAACATTATGATTAAATCACAAGGGATTTGTTTCCATGAAGCAGCTGCCTGTAGCTGTTGAGAGTCAATGCAGTATCTTTACTTTACCTAGCTAGCACATCAGAAACCTAGCTAGCAAATCATGCTAACCATTTAGCTAACATTAGCCAGCTAGCTAAAACTGTATATATGGGCTGTATGCAATTATGGAGAGTAAATAAAACAATGTTTTGTCATCTTGCTAGCTAGTTATCTAGCTGTGGCCATCTGGCTAGTACAAGGGCTTTTTACAACAATAGCAACATTAGTGCATCTAGCTAGCTAACATTGACTAGACAAAGCAACACACAGACATGCATTGGCAAAAAACGCTACTGCCACCTTCTGGTATGGTGTATTTTAATAAGGCTGAGTGGCTGACGACTTCAAGGTCTTTGCTGTCTGAACACAGAAGAGATTAACTGCCAACACTCTGTTCAGAGGCGCTAAGTACTGTCGGCAGGCAAACATTTGACAATCCTACCTGTGTGTCTGAGCCATTAGGTATTTCAGAATTGGAGTTGGGATTCATCAAAGAAAATATCAGCCATCAATGTAACAAAGGTACTGTATGAGTTACAGTCACAAGCATGTACAAAGCATAGGAGGTTGGTGGCACCTTAATTGGAGAGGATGGGCTTATGGTAATGGCCGGAGCAGAATAGGTGGAATGGTATCAAATACATCAAACACATGGTCTCCATGCGGCTATGTACATACGTACGTCTCAGTGACCTTGTTGTACATATTTCTTTGCTCAAGCCTTAGCATCAATACTGGCATTTATCATTCTGTACATATTTTTGTCAAAAAATTATGAATGTACATACTCATAACGATCTTGTGAAGGTTGTGGTGATATGTATTGGTCAGGTCAGCACAAGAGCCTGATAGTAATAGCAGGGCCTCATATAAGGTATAATCAAATACAACAATGTGTGACCAGGTTTGTGGTGAAGAGGATCACCCGAAGCATGGTCCCTGCGTGTTTGAGCTGGACCTCCGCAGTAAGATCTATTTTGTTGGCCTGAGTCGTTGTTGCTTCCTGGTACGGTACATGGTCCGTCCTAACTTTGTTTGTGAACACTCTCCCCAGGTCCCCCATGTCCCGATGGTCTTATCAGTCCATATTGATCTGCCCATGGCTTTTGTTGGCTGATGACGAAGTTGCACTGCTTGACGTAGAACCACATCTGAGTGGCCTTGAATTTTTTAGGGGAGGAGGGTGCTCCCGGGGCCAGGTGGAGCCCTGCATGTCATTAGACACTTGCTCATAATTGCGCAACTGCTGGCAACTGAGACATTTGAAACCGAGACTCATCGAGCGATTGCTTCCTGTAAAACCTGCAAGGAAAACTCACAATCCAGCATAAATTAGAGTGGCAAATTCTTCCATGCTAGTCTCTCTGTTTCAAACCCATTGGCGAGTTTGTGTGTGACCGGCTATCAGGCAAACTCTTAAAACCCTGAGCGGACTCATGTGGTTGGCAGCGCACAGCTCTAGTCTGGAACAGTATGGTCATTTAGAGAAATGCCAGGTTCCTCCAGGGAAGGGGTGCACTATCAGCAAACCTGTTTGCCTTTCACTGCTTTATGCCATTTTGAGACCATGCCAAACTAAACAGAGGTGGTGGAATAACGCTGGGAGAGACATTTATGTAATTGTCCAGAGTGACTTACATTTTGTACCATTGGAAATGACTGTTTTGACGCTACGTAATTTTAATTTAGTGGTCTTATCACTGTGCTACCTGAGTAAACCAAAGTCTTACATAAGATTATGTGATCTCATACGATCCTCTATGTTGACTATCACCAAACCCTTTCGCCTTTGAATTTGATGCAATTCATCCCTAATGCTAGCCTATATTGTACACAATAATGTAGTGGTAAGAAAATTCTATTCTTTCAATGCATTTTTCCGCAAAAGGTGGATAAACTGTTAGGCAAAAAAAGGTGGATGAATTGTGTTTACCCTCCACTACATCACTGATGATTTTGATGCTACCAAAGTTAACACATTCCCAAATGAGTTCTGTGGAATGATTTGCAAAAGGTTGGCTAAATGCACGTGGCAGGACTTGGGTTGCATTACCTAATAGCATCGGGCACTAAATCAGCCACACAGTTGCGTCATGTAAGAACTGTGAGATATGAGGCAGCTTTATGTCTGCATTAATTATGTACCTTACCTGCTCTTAATGTACTGCATATAAAATGTATAGATGGTATAGAGATTTGACTGTCAGCCTGTCTGAGGGGGCCATGAGCAAACTGGTTATGCAGTAGGATGTGGTTTACATAATGGGATTTATCAATGCAGGTTAGTCTCAGAGATAAGATCAATTATTAAGAGACCTGGTTCAAAGCCATTTCACAAAAATTAAAGCCAGTCTAAGAAATATTTCTTACCATTGCTAGTGCATGGCGTATTTAAGTTCCATATTCTTATTGTTCAAACTATTTAGTCATTGCATTATGCAACAGTAGTGGTAAAAATAGCCAGCACTCACATTGTATGCCCTTCTCAGATTTCAATAGGACATAGTGACAGTGATTTAGAAAATCACCCCGAAATCCGTTGCGGATTAATAGTGGATTAGTGTTAATAGTAGCTGCCATGCACCACACACCTCAAACCCAACTTTGCGACCYGCTTAAGGGCTCTTTGCTTTGCTCTGTTCCACACAGTCCCAATTGCATCCACCGTCATTGCTCGAACATGAACAGCTCTGGGCTTTTTGACCTACATCTGTTCTGTCACTCAAGCCCTGCATCACACACCTCATACTGACCAATGAAAAGAGCATGCCCATTTCTATATCCCCACTGACAGGTGTGTGCTGAGAAAAAAAGTGCCAGGACCTGCCCCTGCATTTGAACACACCTGCACACTGCTGACATGAAAGTCTTTGACATAGAAAATGTGTTAATTCTATTAGACCGTAAATAATCAAAGGTCTACAGTGTTCTCTGTAATAGCCTAGGCTTCTGTCTGTCACCAAATGGTTACATCAGTAGATTAGCTGTGAAATCAAGATTTTATCAAATGTGAAAAGCATTTCTCACATTTGCAAGTCATTTCCAATCTTTGTCTCCATAATTTGTGTTACCATTTGTGAGAATAAAAAATAAAAATAAAACTTTTAAACTTTATTAATAGTTATTTTGACAGGTGTCAAAAGAGACTTCACAGAGAGATATAGTTTACCCATATTACAAATGGACCTTATTTTATGGATACCTAGAAAATAGTCTGTGGACACAGTCAGCAACCCAAGATGTGGGTTGGATTTTACCAAGCAACAATTTAGTAACTGCATTACCTACCTAAAATTGCATTGTAAAGTTCAAAACAACAGGAACTGTATGACCCCTTTTGGCATGCTCTATATAACAGACATGTATTATCACTGTGATACGTTTGGAAGTTGGACATTTTGTTTTAACTTCATGTCTAACTTCCTGAACCTTCACGCCATAAAAACATTTAACTAAACTGGGAAATGATGCTCCAACACGTGTGCTGCACTTGTAAACTTCAGAATTTGTCTACATGTGTTTGAAACATTACCATTTAGGGACAAACTTGAAGTCAGGCCATCTGAATTTGGTTGCCCAACTCAAAACCAATATTACTTAAAATAATCCCATATCACAGTAGTCTGCATGGCTACTATAAAAAATGTTACTGGTGGCAAAGGTATCTTAATAATGCATGCAGTGTCAGTTCACCAAACAATATATATAACTCTTTCCCTGAATCACTTACTTAATTTCTATTTAAGATATGGCATGCCTGAGCCTCTGTTAAGGTAGGTTCCCTGGGCTGATAATGTACAACCTTCAGTCAATACTGGTACAGAGAGGAGTGTTTTTAAACCACATGGATTTGAGAACCCTATGTACTTTTATAATATATCTAGGTTTACATATTCAAATAACATAGTAGCGAATAGAGAGGTGAAATTAAATCTGAATATTCTCAAAGTATATCCCCATTAACGACAAAGATCAAGAAAAAGCTTAAGGGTTAAAATGACTTAACCCTTGAGGAATCTTTTTGAAATACGCGCCTCCCAAATCAACGAAAGAAGGCGGAATCAGTCTGTAGGCTAAACCACACCCCAAATACCTCGATTTCTCATTTAATTCTACATGTTCAGATATTTCCACTACATTTAGAATTGTACAACTATTAAAACACACTTACAGAAATTATTATTCAAAATAACTATTAAACCTTTGTAAACTTTATAACTCCGACAGTGTCGTTGTGAAGGTTATCGAATGGTTAAAAATAGTAATTTTCACGTTCCTTTGTAGTATGCGAAATACACACGCGGGGCAGTTCCAAACATTGGAAGAAACTGCATTCTTTCTTCTCCAAAACACATCAAAATAATTACTTGCAAGTAAGTGAATTACACATGTAATATCACTTACTGGCGTTATACGAAGAATTAACGGTCTACCATAGAAGATTTGCCCTTCATGTAGGCTACACGACATGTTATTTGCGCGAAAAGCATTATTCTTTAACGTTCAGGCTACACCCAACACAGCAAATATACTCCAGGGATTATGACATTTGATCAGATATCATGGCTAATACATAAGAACGTGTTTTAAATATCCCATAGTTAATTTAAACGATACATGTATTGGCTAAACAGATTACCTGAGAGATTAAACCGCAATTTTCAGCCTTGGTTAATTTATCTTGTTGATGTTTTGTCAATAATGTCAACATTAACCATTAGCTTTCCCGTGCGAATTGAAAATGGGATACAGTGTTTCAAAATACCGACGTTGACAAACAAGTATGCAATACCTACACAACTACGGGAGAACATATACAGGCTAAACATTTGAAAAAAGCTTAAATGGGGACCTACCTACCTAAATTTTAATTGTTCGGGACTTCATAGGTGGAGGACAAGTAAGCGTAGTGAACACCAGTAAAGGGAGACCCTTCCCATTTAACAACCGAGGGACACAGTGGAAATTTCCACCATGTGATGGCAACTCTTCAAGCATCATGTTTCACTACCAAGACACCCTCGGACTGAACGCAACCAATTGGCTGTTGTAATCTCGCAGTCGTCGATAGGCAATGGCAGAACATGGAAGTTGTATGTTGTATGATGGACAGTGACAGTGGCCGACTAAAATATGTAAAACGTAGGTAATACGAAGAGCTAAATGATTTTGGAGCGCCTTCACGTTGGTGTGTTATCTTTGTTGACTAGACGCTCTCGGAGAAGAAGTGGGTACGGTTACCATTGTTTGCGCGCGCTGCATAAAGTTTCCAAAAACCTTCAATTGTGGATGRATTTTCATTCAACACGTTCACTTTCAAATTAATTTCATTTGGATAACTGATTAAAAAAAGTAATTACTTATATGAAATAATTGAACATGCAACAACCTACAGTGTTTTCCTAAAGATGTTTTGTCTTCGTAATCCTATAACTCATTAGGGAAAGTTTTTTTMGCAGTTTATCACTGTAGGGCAGGCTATCCTGAAAATGAAGACAATGAGTTTAATATAGTGTAACGACCCTGGGTTTATAAGCGCGGAAATCGACTCTGCCGCACGAGCATGCTTTTGCGGCAMAGTCGATAGCGCGCCGGACCTCGGGCTAGAAGGTCGAGGGTTCGAGACCTGCACCCTGCTCTTTCATTACAATAGATTACATTTTCGTAACCCAGGTATCGTAATAATGCATTAAAAACAATTTCCATCTAGCCAGTTACCAAAATAAATAAATAAAAATACAAATCTAGCCAGTCACCATCATTTCAGGTAAAATGTTGATATAGGACAAGTAGCTTAATTATGTTGGCCTTTTGCATTTTGGTTGMCCGTAATTGTAAAAAATAATTTGTTCTTAACTGACTTGCCTAGTTGAAATAAAGGTTAAATACAAAAAATATTAAATAAATACACTCGCTCCACTTTACAACAGCTTATGAATGGTTTAATATATGTGTAACATATACAGCCACAAAGATCTCATAAAGGCATGGTGCTAACTTTTTATATTTTCTAGCTACATAAATTGCCTAACAACCTACTACAGATGTAGGATCGTAATTTGATCACCCTGTTGCGGGATAACTTTTCTTGGAGTGTATTTGAGGTTTAAAAATGCTTCTGAAGTTTGACATTTCAAAGTGGAAATTACAGACTTGATTTTCCCTTACGAAAAATGTAGCAACCCCTACAAATATTTATATTAATTACAATCCACAAAATTCAAATTTCCTGTTGCTGCAGAATTATTATTATCCTGCTGTAGCAAACTGGCTCAAATTAAGATCCTACATCTGTATGCAATTGTCTGTATTTTTACATTATTGCTACAAGGTAATAACACCCATATAGTGACCTTATAGGTGGTGAGTTGAATAGAAAATGTTCTATACAGTAGCATGTCAGATGTGAGGACGTTAATGGAGCCAATCTAATCAAAGAACTGAGTGAGCTGTATAAATTGGATACATAAAATAACCAGCTCAACTGCCTATACTTTGCTTGTCTCAGCAGCTCATAAAATCAGCTTTCACATTCTCAAAGCTATGAGTCAGCAACCAACCAAACATTTTAGTATGCTAAACATACTAAAAACGATATAATACATTACCAAAATGAGAAAAATCACCATTCATGCACTGAAGGTGATATTGACATAAATTAATTTCCTGCAATTAACAACGGATTTAAAACTTTGGCATAACAAAAAGGTTTCATCAATAACTCCACAAACCAATCAAAAGGGACATATTCAACCATACTTTGTTTCCTGATAAGTCAAAAACAACTTCCTGTTCAGTGACAAGGCACTCATACTAATCACAAATTAGTATGTAGAATTATTTTCATTTGCACTATATATTTTGTTTTCAAGTGCAAAATAGTCCTCATCTGGACTTGCCCTGAATAATGGGCTGATTAAACAAGGCCTGGCTATTGACATGGTCAATATGACATTATTACCTTGCACACCATTATCTTGAGGTTCAGGGTTCAAGGTTGAGTCCACTATGTGCACTATTTCGACTATGCGTTTTCTGTGACGGTGGTTCATGCCATATTGATCAATAGCACCTCCATGCTCTGGACACTACGCTGACAGACACAGCAAACCTTCTTGCCACAGCTCGCATTGATGTGCCATCCTGGATGAACTGCACTACCTGAGCCACTTGTGAGACTCCGTCTCATGCTACCACTAGAGTGAAAGCACCGCCAGCATTCAAAAGTGACCAAAACATCAGCCAGGAAGCATAGGAACTGAGAAGTGGTCTGTGGTCACCACCTGCAGAACCACTCCTTTATTGGGGGTGTCTTGCTAATTGCCTATAATTTCCACATTTTGTCTATTCCATTTGCACAACAGCATGTGAAATGTATTGTCAATCAGTGTTGCTTCCTAAGTGGACAGTTTGATTTCACAGAAGTGTGATTGACTTGGAGTTACATTGTGTTGTTTAAGTGTTCCCTTTATTTTTTTGAGCAGTGTATAATGCTCACGCCACCTTTCCATACTCAATTCTCCTACTCAAAACGAGACCCTCCCCACTACCTATGTCACCCCCCAAAAACCTCTCAATAATTGTTTCTCATGATGTATCGGAAATTTCCATTGAATTTCCCTTGTAGTAATAATGGTGAATTGGATTTAAATACTATTTTAGCAGGTGTTCAAAAAACTTTAGAGGGGGGGGGGACTTCGTCAAGACTTGGAATAAAAACTGGTGTGGTCTATAAAAAGGTACAACGATCTGTGCAATGTGGCCATTTTTTACATTTTAGTCATTTAGCAGATGTTCTTATTCAGAGTGACTTACAAGAGCAATTAGGGTTGTGCCTTGCTCAAGGGCACAGATTTCACCTAGTCAGCTCAGGGATTTGAAACCAGCAACATTTAAGTTACTGGCCCAACCTCTTAACCGCTAGGCTACCACCCAGTTACTGGCCCAACCTCTTAACGGCTAGGCTACCACCCAGTTACTGGCCCAACCTCTTAACCGCTAGGCTACCATCCAGTTACTGGCCCAACCTCTTAACCGCTAGGCTACCACCCAATTACTGACCCAACCTCTTAACCGCTAGGCTACCACCCAGTTACTGGCCCACCTCTTAACCGCTAGGCTACCACCCAGTTACTGGCCCAACCTCTTAACCGCTAGGCTACCACCCAGCCCAGAATTAGTGCAACCTGTAAAAGTAGAATGGTAATTTGGACCATTATAAGATGTCTGATTTAGTGAGTTCTAATAACGCCTTAAAGTAATAGTTCTCTCTTTTTACACTTTAACTTATTTTTGACTTCCCTGGGACATTATCATTTCCTCCAACCCGTTTTTACATTTGTTAGCTGGTTATTTAGCAACGTACAAAATCTCCTGGCTAGCATTTTTGGAGAATGCCATTTAGTTGCTACATTGTTTAATCTACTTATAGCCAGACATTTTGCCAGATAAACAATAGTAAACCATCCGTATTATGGAAAGATTATATCACCTTTTTATACCAACAAATCCCTAATTTGCTCTTGTGGATAAAGCAACCAATTTATAGTAAAATAAAATAAAAGCTTATCCTGATCTTTCTCTGTGAAAGGTGAATGGTTTTCAACATAGCCTTATTGATCAGATATGGATGCGTCTGTAGCTTGGAGGTATTGATCTATAAATACCAAGAGAGTTTATTCAATAAATACTGCATGTTTTGATCTGTTAGCCAAATGGGAGTCACTCCACTGAAACAGGTCTAATGTTCATACAAGTTCTGATGTTATTTTTAGCCATGACTGTGCCCATCTGTCTTTTAAAAAATAWAATAAAATTTGATTGGTCACATACACATATTTAGCAGATGTTATTGCGGGTGTAGCGAAATGCTTGTGTTCCTAGCTCCAACAGTGTATCTAACAATTCACAACAATACACAAATCTAAAAGTTAAATAATTGAATTAAGAAATATATAAATATTAGGACGAGCAATGTCGGAGTGGCATTGACTAAATACAGTAGAATAGAATTAAGCAATAAGGCACGAGGGGGTGTAGTATATGGCCAATATACCACAGTTAAGGGCTGTTCTTAGGCACGATGCAGCAGCAACACATGCAAGCAGATTTACGTCCCTGTTGTATTCCTCCGTATCAAGTCTATTTTCTATGGAGCATAAATACACAGTGTCTTACACTTCAGGCTCAGACAAGTTATCTCTCTGAGATTGCCTGAGGTTGTAGAAGTTTGTCTAAAACTAAACTTTATAGAATACTCACTGCATGCTAACCCAATACCTCTGGTGTAGTTAAGCAGTTCGTCTTGACCGTCAAGTCTCAAGAAGGTTCCAAGTTAAGAGGGTCAAGTCTCAAGAAGTCGTCCTGTGAACATAGTGGAAGTGGGAGGGGTATTTGTATCAAAAAAAGTGTTGAAATGGCATAGCTGTCATCTGGTCAGTCATCAGTTTTAGTCTTACTCAAGACCCTTTCGGTCTTAGTGTAAGGTTTGCCGTAATTTGTTCAGTCATAAAAAAAAAGTTTCAGTCTTAAGGCATGAAACACTTGGTAAGTCTGGGTGGAGTGTCATGTCATATTTTTTTCTACTTTGAGTCAAGACTACAACTCTGATGTGTAGAATACATTAGGCTGTATTCAGTATGGTCAATAATCAMGATGCAAAATTAACATGCATTATGTAACGTCAGACCAAGCGTTTTCATTTTTTGTCAAACAGCAGACACCAGCTGTTCTTGTAGAATAATAAACAARTGTATTTTATTGGCTCTCAACATGACCTGGACTTTAATTGTTTGAGGGACAAACAGCACTCGAGTGAATGTGAAAATGTGTCTATTTTTGCATGAGAGAACATCTGTGTACTCAGTTCATCTCACAGACAGACACAGAGGAAGTTCCCCAACCAACTGAAAAATAGAAGGCCCCCTACGGCTCCCTGTCCCTGTTCCTAGCTGTTTACTCAGGTGGGTAGGGGCCACTCAGTCGCAGCTCTGGGATCAGTGCTTAAGACAGCGCTCAGCAGAGCAATTTGTTCACAAGCATTGCTACTTACGATGGCCCCTTTAGATCCAAACATGCATAACAGGGGCACTGACAAACAAGGCATCGTTATGAATGGTTAAAACATCCCTAATAACACGGACATCGACACATCTGAGAGGTATCATTTCCATTACATCATGTCGCACTTCAGCAAACGTCTTTTGCAAAGTACTTGCCTAAATTACGATTAGACTGTTGATCAGAACATTGATTGCTGTCTCCTCAACTCAGATTTGGGTGTACTTCTTGTCATTACGTTTGGGTAATATTTGTATTCTTCATCCATGCATGCAAGCTCATTCATGCACACCAGGTTTTGATCAATGGTATAGTAATGGCTCCACAGTCTTGGTCATAAATGTAATTATACAGTAATAGGTGCCTCAGTTCAGTCCCTCTTCATGGCCATATTTTTATTTTGGGGACTCTGGCTTGACTTCAGACCAATTATCAAATTCTAGTCTCCTGTTAACAATTAGTAATTAATTCACCTTTTTAACCACAAAAACTACTAAAGAGCTACTCCATAAACCATAGAACGTTGTATTTATTTATACATTTTATCTGAATAATTATAGAACTGTCAATTTCCATCTGAAAATTATTACCGGTAAGACAAATTAGTTCAAATAAGTTTAAAAAAAAGAATAACACACTGCACTATGATTCCTGTCAGTCTTATGACATCTACTCAATCCATCTTGAACGGCACAGTTGGTTGCTCTGACTGTAATTCAAAAGTTGCCTAATGGGTTTCTGCATTACACGTTCAGAAGTGTGTTTGATTCATACAGCATTGTATCCAGCATGGATGAAATTGACACCATTAGGGCATTTAGCCACCATTAGGATTAGCATTTAGCCACCATTAGGGTTATCATTTAGGCCCCATTAGGGCATTTAGGCCCCATTAAGGCATTTAGCCACCATTAGGGTTACCATTTAGGCCCCATTAGGCCATTTAGGCCCCATTAAGGCATTTAGCCACCATTAGGGTTACCATTTAGCCATGTCCTCTCAGTCTTTGAAGTGTTGTGTATTATCCTTCCAAGTTGTATGTCAACACAGTGGTGACTGACTAATAGATGACTTTCTGCTTATTCTAGTGTACATGCTGTTGTGTACATCATATGACGCTAGAATGACCTCTGACTTCTTGAACTGGGTTGCCTCATGTGATTGGTTGTTGTCATAAAAAGTAAGCATCACAGCCCATTAGTTTTGTACTCTAGTCATTCAAATGTTAATGGTTCTGGAAGTTCCGAAACTTGTTAATTTTAGGGTTACCATTTAGCCACCATTAGGGCATTTAGCCACCACCAGGCTTACCATTTAGCCACCATTAGGGTTACCATTTAGCCACCATTTGGGTTACCATTTAGCCACCAAATTTGAGTTACCATTTAGCCACCATTAGGGTTACCATTTAGCCACCATTAGGGCATTTAGCCACCATTAGGGTTACCATTTAGCCACCATTTGGGTTACCATTTAGCCACCATTAGGGCATTTAGCCACCATTTGGGTTACCATTAAGGTTACCATTTAGCCACCAAATTTGAGTTACCATTTAGCCACCATTAGGGTTACCATTTAGCCACCATTTGGGTTACCATTTAGCCACCATTAGGGTTACCATTTAGCCATGTCCTCTCAGTCTTTGAAGTGTTGTGTATTATCCTTCCATGTTTTATGTGTTACATCTGTCATCAACACAGTGGTGACTGACTAACAGATGACTTTCTGCTTATTCTGGTGTACATGCTATTGTGTACATCATATGACCCTAGAATGACCTCTGACTTGCCTCATGTGATTGGTTGTTGTCATAAGCCCATTGGTTTTGTACCCTTGTCATTAAAATGTTAATGGTTCTGGAAGTTCCAAAACGTGTTAATGTTAGGGTTACCATTTAGCCACCATTAGGGCATTTACCATTTAGCCACCATTGGGGTTAGCATTTAGCCACCATTAGGGTTAGCATTTAGCCACCATTAGGGTTAGCATTTAGCCACCATTAGGGTTACCATTTAGCCACCATTAGGGTTACCATTTAGCCACCATTTGGGTTACCATTTAGCCACCATTTGGGTTACCATTTAGCCACCAAATTTGAGTTACCATTTAGCCACCAAATTTGGGTTACCATTTAGCCACCATTTGGGTTACCATTTAGCCACCATTTAGCCACCATTTGGGTTACAATTTAGCCACCATTTGGGTTACCATTTAGCTACCATTAGGGTTACCATTTAGCCATGTCCTCTCAGTCTTTGGAGTGTTGTGTTTTATCCAAGAATGACCTCTGACATCTTGAACTGGGTTGCCTCATGTGATTGGTTGTTGTCATAAAAAATATGTATGCATCACGGTCCATTGTTTTTGTACTCTAGTCATTAAAATGTTAATGGTTCTGGAAGTTCCGAAACTTGTTAATTTCTAATATCAAGCAACACAAAACCTACCAGAGGTATAAAGCCAACATTTTTGTGTCTTACTCTTTGTGCAACGGGATTGAATAAATGCATGTTGTATGTTGATATGCCCTCTAGGGTTAGAGCAGGTTGTAGTTTAGGTCAGCATCTGGATAAAAGGAAACAAATAGTCTCTTCAGCTAACTCTATAAGTTCAGCTGTGAGGCTACAGGTCAGTATTTGTACATTTCTTTTCTCATCAAAACGTTGGGCTAAGAGTATCTGCTGGGTGGGCTATTTCTGGGTGGGCTAGTCATCCTCAGCTAATTCACCTTGGACGGTAGACAATCAGCAGAATATCTTGCACTAACGTGAGATAGGATGAAGGAAGGGAACCCCAACAATATCCTTCCTCTTCTCTATTTCTGGGTAATAATGATCTTTCATGGAGGGAAAAATGCTATCTGTTCTACGTACATTGAGCCATGATGACACTTTAAAACATCACAAGTCTGTACTGTGGTATATAGAATATTAAATTCAACAGTTAGCGGGCTCTGGGGCAGAATTAGGTCACATACGTCTGTCCTCCTCTAGCTGTTTCTAGGTCCATTGAGGATACAGCGCCTTGCAAAAGTATTCACCCCCCTGGCGTTTTTCCTATTTTTTTGCATTACAACCTAAATTTAAATTGATTTTTATTTGGATTACATGTAATGGACATACACAAAATAGTCCAAATTGGTGAAGTGAAATGAAAAAAGTTAATTGTTTCAAAAAATTCAAAAAAATAATAATTTGAAAAGTGGTGCGTGCATATGTATTCACCCCCTTTGCTATGAAGCCCCTAAATAAGATCTGGCACAACCAATTACCTTCAGAAGTTACATAATTAGTTAAATAAAGTCGACCTGTGTGCAATCTAAGTGTCACATGATCTCAGTATCTCTCTCTCAGATAGATAGATATATATATATAGAGAGATAATGAGATATATAGAGAGATAWATATAGATATATCTCTATATCTATATACACACACACCTGTTCGGAAAGGCCCCAGAGTCTGCAACACCACTAAGCAAGGGGCACCACCAAGCAAGCGGCACTATGAAGACCAAGGAGCTCTCCAAACAGGTCAGGGACAAAGTTGTGGAGAAGTACAGATCAGGGTTGGTTATAAAAAAATATCCGAAACCTTGAACATCCCACGGAGCACCATTAAATCAATTTTTWAAAATGGAAAGAATATGGCACCACAACAAACCTGCCAAGAGAGGGCCGCCCACCAAAATTCACAGACCAGGCAAGGAGGGCATTAATCAGAGAGGCAAAGATAACCCTGAAGGAGCTGCAAAGCTCCACAGTGGAGATTGGAGTATCTGTCCATAGGACCACTTTAAGACGTACACTCCACAGAGCTGGGCTTTACGGAAGAGTGGCCAGAAAAAAATAAGCAAACATGTTTGGTGTTTGCCAAAAGGCATGTGGGAGACTCCCCAAACATATGGAAGAAGNCATTTAGTCACCATTCGGGCATTTAGCCACCATTAGGGTTACCATTTAGCCAACATTAGGGTTACCATTTAGTCACCATTAGGGTTACCATTTAGTCTCCATTCGGGCATTTAGCCACCATTAGGGTTACCATTTAGTCTCCATTCGGGCATTTAGCCACCATTAGGGTTACCATTTAGCCATGTCCTCGCAGTCTTTTAAGTGTTGTGTATTATCCTTCCAAGTTGTGTGTGTCACATCTGTCATCAACACAGTTGTGACTGACTAACAGATGACTTTCTGCTTATTCTGGTGTACATGCTGTTGTGTACATCATCTGACCCCAGAATGACTGGGTTTTCTCATGTGATTGGTTGTCGTAAAATTTATGTATCACGGCCCATTGTTTTTGTACCCTAGTCATTAAAATGTTAATGGTTCTGGAAGTTTCAAAACGTGTTCATTTGTAAGATCAAGCACAAACAAAACCTACCAGAGCTATAAAGCCGTCATTTTTGTGTCTTACTCTTTTGGCAACGGGATTGAATAAATGCTTGTTGTATGTTGATATGCCCTCTATGGTTAGAGCAGGTTGTGGTTTAGGTCAGCATCTGGACAAAAGGAAACAAATAGTCTCTTCAGCTAACCCTATAAGTTCAGCTGTGAGGCTACAGGTCAGTATTTGTACTTTTATTTTCTCATCAAAACGATGGGCTAAGAGTATCTGCTGGGTGGGATATTTCTGTAGTATAGTCATCCTCACCTAATTCTCCTTGGACGGTAGACAATCGGCAGAATATTTTGCACTAACGGAAGATAGGATGAACGGAACCCCCAACAATATCCTCCCTCTTCTCTATTTCTGGGTAATAATTATCTTTCATGGAGGGAAAAATGCTATCTGTTCTACGTCCATTGAGCCATGATGACACTTCTGTACTGTGGTGTATAGAATATTAAATTCAACAGCTAGCTGTCTCTGGGTCAGAATTAGGTCACATACATGTCTGTCCTCTAACTGTTTCTAAGTCCATTGAGGATGTCTTGTATGTTTACGGTCTAACCATGACGGGGGGGCAACAGTAAGTGTCAGTACTCTGAAGGTCATGACTAGTTGGGGGTCATGTACTCTGAAAATACCACAGGTGAATGTTTACTGTTTTGCAGAAGTGGCAAATCTTGTCACAACATAAGGGCACCATAGGAATGTATAAATATAGTTGTTTGTCAAATGACCCTTGAACTAGTTTTCACCATGTCACTATTCACAACACTTTGTACCTTATCAACATGGCGGTTCAGGTGGAATAGGCCTAACTGTCAATACAGAGTTATGTTTAGAGTGAAAATCATAATCCCTATTATCCAATTAGATAAGGCATATATAGCTGTTGTTATGACTGCATGTAGGCACACTGTACCAGCCTCTTTAGAGACTAACCCTTCGGAGGCCTCTGCTGTGCCTCAATGACCAGTCTGGGCGCTCAATGCCAAGGTCAACTGCATAATTTCAAAATTCTTCCGCTCCTTCTACCCTCTCTTTAATTGTTGAGGTCGTTATGTAAAACCCATTATGTAATCTATTTTTCAGACGGTCCCTGTTCTCTAATATGGAAGGGGTCAGGGGGTTGCATCCCTCTGTTGACGTTCACATAGCTATGATAAGAGCCCAGCTAATCTCCTGCTGTTGGGCTTCATTCACAAGGCATCCAAACGAATGGTCAGGTCAGATTGGACGAGAACTGCAAAAATACACGTGTCCAACAGAACTGTCCACAACATGTAGCAACACGTGCCAGTCCACTTTCCACATCATGACCGCCAGTAATGTGCCGATCCACACTGCAACCAACCGACGCATGAAACTGTAGACGTGTCTGTTGAAACCAGACCCGGCTCACTTTCTTACTATTTATTTGTTGTTATGAAGGACATAACAGGTGTCTCATCATACCATAAGAGGCTACATTTGTTTTGAAGCTTTATAAACGTATATTAAAGAGTCTAATGTTATGTAGAGCATTATGATCCTCTATGTCATGCTCATAAAGGCTTTATGAATGCTACATTATCACCACTCAGAGGTGAAGTTCACTACACCGCTGGATCACAGTCAATACACACTTCATGGACTAGAACGTGATGGACAAAACTACTAGCATGTGCTGGGATCTGAGGACAACCGATTGGCCTTCCCACATGGTCATACAGTGAGTATAGAAAACATTAAGAACACCTGCTCTTTCCATGACATAGACTGACCAGGTGAATCCAGGTGCAAGCTAAGATCCCTTATTGATGTCACTTGTTAAATCCACTTCAAATCAGTGTAGATGAAAGGGAGGAGACAGGTTAAAGAAGGATTTTTAAGCCTTGTGACAATTGAGACATGGATTGTATCCAAGGGTGAATGGGCAAAATGTAAGTTCCAGGCGCACCGGTTTGTGTCAACAACTGCAACGCTGCTGGGTTTTTCACACTCAACAGTTTCCCGTGTGTGTCAAGAATGGTCCACCACCCAAAGGACATCCAGCCCACTTTACGCAACTCTGGGAAGAATTGGAGTCAACATGGGCCAGCATCCCTGTGGAACGCTTTCGACACCTTGTAGAGTCCATGCCCTGACAAATTGAGGCTGTTCTGAGGGCAAAAAGGTAGGGAGGGGGCAAAAAACAAGTGTGAAGGTGACAATCCCCAAAATGAGATTAATGTGTAGGCCTACTGGCTTCACACAACTTACTGGCATGCGAGTGTCTCACAGAAATGCTATTGACACAATCATGTGACTGTTACAAGTGTGTTCTAATGTACCACCAGGGTAGAGGGGAGAATTTTATGCACCCTTCTTGATCAGCAGAAAAATAGTCACTACTTCATGAACTAGCACACCTGATTGAACGGACCAATGGCGTGTTACTTTAAATCAGGACAACTAGATCAGGAATAGATCAAAACAGTTACATTAGCCAGGGGTACTTGAGAAGAGGTTTGGGAAAGACTGCTAACTTTAACTCCTAGAAGAGGCCTTTGGCATAGGCTACAGTGGCTGTGTGAGCGTGCTGGCACTAAATGGCTTTCACAAAACTGAATGAACAGCTATCTAACATTTCCCTGCCTAACTTAATTGGATATTGTGGGCAGATTTGGAGAGAGTTCCTCAGTGAGATAAGAGGTATTCCGTTCTGGGAGTTTTTATGCTGTGTCACTGAGCAAGAATGCGCCTCAAGCTTGCACAAACCAGGACTTTGTGTAATGAGCATCATGTGCCTGTTGTTTTCATAAATTCAATTGCGCTAATTTAACAAACAGCACTGGAGTTTGGGAGGCTTCAGTGGTGGTTGAGTGGAGTCAGGGACTGCAGATTACATGCTTTTAGCGGCATCTGTGTTCAGCTCATTGTACGGGCGGGCGACCACCTGTACCCTCCATGTCCATTAGCTTCCCATCAACATTATATTTTTGGACTTGACCCTGTGACCCCCAAGCAGATCACAACAGGAGCCATTCCCAAAGCCCCTGCACCTTTGGTTCAAAAAGCAATCCACCAACATTCCTGGGTTTAATAAAAAATCTAAAAACAAAGCCAGAATCTTAGCAATACATTCAATTGTAGTTTTCAAACGGTCTCCGGTGGCGAACGTTAAAACAAACTTTCCACTCACTCAAACTATTTAACGTCAGAGTCTAATTCAAGGACTCCAGCAGTATGTTCTACCTGGAATGCAAACCCAGTGACCTCCTCCTGGGTTCACCTTTCCTTCCCTCTGACGAACAGGTCTTATTATTTACCTCTGTGTAAATACAGGATACAGGACGGGTATTTTCTGTCCCAATGGGTTCAAAGTCTTTCTTCATGATCATAACATGATGTCTGATGTGGACAAAGATTTAGGAAGTTGCCCGTTTGTCTACTTTTAAACCATAGGAGTTACAAACACCTCTACATACAGTAATAACACTAAACTGACACGGCCCACAGGAAGTGAGCATGCACACACTCATAAATACATACAAGTACTTGAAACCAGTTCCATCACGAGTGAGATGTTATAAAAATAAGGAACTATCAAATACTAAGAATTTGCCTATAGTTTAATAGTGACTGGCTTTGATACAACAGTGGATCTTATTCCTCGCAAAGATCCATACAGAATTGTAAGTAAGTAGCCTTGCACGAAGCTTGGCTTGTGTGAGCCAGAATGGCTAATAGGCTCCTGCCTCTATCTCCTGTTTCTGTAGTGTGAGGCAGCTTGATGTAGAAGTACACCCCTGGAAAGGACGCTAGTCTATCGCAGGGCCTTACCCTCAATCTATCTCCTTAATGCTTAGTGCCAAGCAGGTCCCACTTTTACAGTCTTTAGTATAACTCGGCCYGGGATCAAACTCCCAACCGTCCTTAATCAGGGCAGCAGGTAGCTTAGCGGTTAAGAGTGTTAGGCCAGTAACCGAAAGGCCGCTGATTCAAGTCCCAGAGCCGACTAAGTGAAAAATCTGTCGATGTGCCCTTGAGCAAGGCACTTAACCCTAATTGCTCCTGCAAGTGGCTCTGGATAAGAGCGTCTGCTAAATGACAAAAATGTCAATCTCAGGGCTGACACTAACCACAAGGTCACAGAGTTGGTATACAGAATGGACTCATCGTGTATCTGTGTCAATTCTCAGAATGTGAATACATTGTATGAGTATACTTGTGTTACGGACGTCCTTCAATTTTTCCTTTCACAACTTTGTCCAGCTCTTATCATCTGATCCGTGTTCATTTCTTAGTATTTTCTGTGTCATGAAGATAGCAACAGACAACATGAGTAAAAAGTTACATACATAAAAATGTTCAGAACATGTTACAAGTAGCAGGATGTTGGATGTATGCTGATTTGGTGTTTGGTGGTAAAGTTTACGATCAACAATTTGAAACTAACGACTATTTTCCTTTGGTCGTGGTAAACGATTTGGTTTCTGTAATGGCAATCATTAGCAACCATGAACAGAGATTATCACAAATACGGACTGTCTTGTGATGCTGTAACTGGCTTGCATCTCAATATGTACAACCRCCTCTTGGCCCCAAAATAGCAATCTGTAATAGTGTTACTAATGTAGCACTGAATTGGTAAGGCATCTGACTTCTTGTAAATGCTTGTTTATGTCTCCGGCTTACAGTTGGCTACATTAATATTTGGAATCTGAAATGTTGACTCAAATAACCTTTTTTAACCTGATTAACTGTGCTAGGCTGGACCATTTACTGGAAGCGTGCATGTCACAGGTGAGTGAAGTTACAGATCAGAAAGCTTGTCAGTCATTCTTGATTGTACAGTACAGAGTATAAAAGCTTGCTCCCATTCAAAGTAGTGTACACACATCCAACCAGTTACAGTTACACAGGCACAGAGTTACAAAAACAAGGCCTTGGAAAATATGCTTGACATTTAGGCGGTAAGAATTAGAAAGCTACTTCTGAAGAAAATAATGGCTCCTTAGGTCTTGCCAAGCAAACGACCTTCTGAGAGAGACAGGGAACCAGTTAAGAAATGTCAAAAGGCAGAATGCCATGGAAATCACTTGCTGCGTTGACACAATGTGAGTAATTTTCTAAGAACGCTCATGTTCTCCAACTCAACATTAAATGATCACTGACGTATGGGAACTATGTCACCGTCACAGCCTGCGCTTGAACTGCACATACAACACTGAGATCTACTGTAGCAAATCCCTGATTTCTACAATGTGCAGAGTGAGATAGTAGATCTATGAAGTTTACTAGCTCCATCGAGTGGTTACTCACAACCATTACACTATTCTAATGAAGCTGCTGCGCTGCCTATCTTGTGTTATGATAATGGTAATTTAGAATCAAATAAAAAAAAGTGTTTTGATGTTGAAATAAAACTGATGAAAAATGTTTTATTAAACACATTCTCTTTCTGCACAGAATGTGGTTTAAGTGTACACAGTAAACTTCAAAATACCAATTYTGATCCAACAGGGCTTTCACCCTGGTCCTGAAGAAAGGTGGTAGGATGACAAACCATTACCATCTCATCCATTTAAGTTAGGAATTATAACTTGTCCTGAAATGTATTTGATGTTACCCTCTGGCCTGAATCGACTTGAAATAGAATGCTCTTCAATTTTCATAAAGTTGGTATACAAATATATTTACAGTACATATGGCATTGTATTGCCATTACCCAATTGCTATTCGTTATTACCCAATAATAGCTGTAACTCAAACACTAATGTTGTTGTGGTGTGTAGCCTACTATTTACAGTGCTTGTTGCATTTATATGTTGTAAGGAATAAGCCTAACAGTACATCTCAGTTAAAGCATGAGGGCACCATTTCTCTACTGTACTAGGCTATGAATAAAACGCATGTCACCAGAGGTGTAAAGTACCAGAAAATACCCAATGTTACCACATTATTTCCTATCAAATACCAGGTAAATACCAGTCAAAACAGCAGTGGTGGATAAAGTACTCAATTGTCATACTTGAATAAATGTCAAGCTAAGCTGCCTGCCACCCAGGACATCTACACCAGGCGGAGGAAGGCCCTAAAAATTGTCAAAGACCCCAGCCACCCCAGTCATAGACTGTTCTCTCTACTACTTCATGGCAAGCAGTACAGGAGTGCCAAGTCTAGGACAAAAAGGCTTCTCAACAGTTTTTACCCCCAAGCCATAAGACTCCTGAACAGGTAATCAAATGGCTACCCGGACTATTTGCATTGTGTGCCCCCCCAACCCCTCTTTTTACACTGCTGCTACTCTCTGTTTATCATATTTGCACAGTCACTAACTATACATTCATGTACATACTACCTCAATTGGCCGACCAACCAGTGCTCCCGCACATTGGCTAACCGGGCTATCTGCATTGTGTCCCACCCACCACCCGACAACCCCTCTTTTACGCTACTGCTACTCTCTGTTCATCATATATGCATAGTCACTTTAACCATATCTACATGTACATACTACCTCAAATCAGCCTGACTAACCGGTGTCTGTATGTAGCCTCGCTACTTTTACAGCCTCGCTACTGTATATAGCCTGTTTTTTTACTGTTGTTTTATTTCTTTACCTACCTATTGTTCACCTAATACCTTTTTTGCACTATTGGTTAGAGCCTGTAAGTAAGCATTTCACTGTAAGGTGAAATGTAGTATTCAGTTGTATCCTGTTGTATTCAGCGCATGTGACAAATAAACTTTGATTTGATTTGAGATAGCTTAATAGAAAATTACTCAAGTTAAAGGGAAAGTCACCCAGTACAATAGTACTTGAGTAAAAGTATTTGGTTTTAAATATACTTAAGTATCAAAAGTAAATGTAATTGCTAAAATATACAATACTTAAGTATCAAAAGTAAAAGTATAAATAATTTAAAATTCCTTATATTATGCAAACCAGACTGTACCTTATGTTTTTTTAATTTACTTACAGAGAGCCAGGGGCACACTCCAACACTCAGACATAATTTCCAAACAAAGCATGTGTGTTTAGTGACTCCGCCAGAGGCAGAAGGATGACCAGGGATGTTCTCTTGATAAGTGCGTGAATTAGACCATTTTCCTGTTCTGCTAAACATTCAAAATGTAACAAGTACTTTTGGGTTTCAGGGAAAATATATGGAGTAAAAAGTGAAAGTAGTCAAAAATATAAATAGTAAAGTACAGATACCCCCAAAAACGACTAAAGTAGAACTTTACACCACTGCAAAACAGTACTGTTAATTTTTTGTGCTACAGAGAAAATATGCCTACTGTACACATACAGAAGGTAGAATCATTGAGATATGATGCACTCATTACTCAAGCGCTAATAATTCATTGATATCAACAGGAAATGTGTCATTTCAGATTTGCATATCTCAAGTTGGGATTGAATAGTACACTAAACAGTGTGACATGACAGAGTTACACAGGAGTGTAAAACCTTCCCAGTATGAACAAAACAGAGACGGAGAGAGCAAACCACCCATAGGGCATACACTGGTTGAATCAACGTTGTTTCCACGTCATTTCAATGAAATTAGGTTGAACCAACGTGGAATAGACAATGAATAGATGTCTGTGCCCAGTGGGCATTGTAAAGGGCAAACTTTCATATCGTAGACATCAAGAAACCCAGTTCTGTTAAGAGGAGCTCAGGTAGGTCACACCACAGACATGCATTAGCTGAAAATAGAGAAAGGGGGAGTGTTCTATGAAATGGAATGTACTGGATATTCGGAAGTGTTGTCAATTCACTCTTTTCTAGTGCTTTAATAGAATGGAAATTCAGTGGTAGTTATTTTCATGGGCGCAACTTTGGTTTTAGAAGTGGGGGGGACACAACTTTTTTTTTTAAATCCAGTCAGACACACTCTCCAAACAGCCTACCCGACCGCTCGCAGGTGTCTGCATGGTCCTAAAGCACACCATTGCCTCGTTTTGTATCACATTCCAATGACAAACCTGGGGGGGACAAAAATGCAATTTCAGAATGTGAGGAAAGCATGTCCCCCTCCCCCAGTGAAAGTTGCACCCCTGAATATTTTGAATGATAAAACATTTTAAATTGCCTTGAAATGAAACGTAGGTATTCTGGAATAACTACCTTCTCTGTTATATGCATTTGGGCTCCAGATGCGTTTGGGCTCCAGATCCACCTAGACTCAAGTAAGCTTTATGCAGAAACAGCACTCCAAAGTTATTTTCAGTTTCTGTGAATGGAAATTACATCACTTGTAATTCTTAGAAATGCACCACTAATATATTTAGATTACATAACATCAGTGCTTTCCCAGGAAGATTGCGTCAAATGGGCTTCCAACAACTATTTCAATGATTCAATAATTGTTTTATTTAACTAGGCAAGTCAGTTAAGAACAAATTCTTATTTACAATGACGACTCCCGAATGGCGCGCTGCATCTGAGTGCTAGAGGCGTCACTACAGATCCTGGTTCGATTCCAGGCTGTATCACAACCGTACCACGCTGGACCAATTGCGTGCCGCCTTATGGGACTCCCGATCACGGCCAGTTGTGATACAGCCCGGGTTCAAACCCGGGTCTGTAGTGATGCCTCTAGCACTGTGATGCAGGGCCTTAGGCTGCTGCGCCACTCGAGAGGCCATTCATACGTTTCCTCTGGAAATATTTCCTCCTTCACAATTTAATATTTCTGTTTTCTATCAATTACTTTATAAGGACATTTACTCCAAGCATATGAAGTGTCAGTGACTCAACGCGTCAGTTTTCAATTTTCTGTTCACTTACTTATGGTTACAAAGCTAATGTGCTGCTACACTGCTAATGTTGAGAACCTTAACATTGGACTGACTGAGGGAAAAGTTGGCTTCAACAGTTACATGTATTACTTAGTTATTACATATTAACACTTACAAATCACCTGTCAACATGCCAATTTAACACATGTATGTGTTGTAACGCGTGTATGTATTTAACAAAATATATATTTTTTTGTGTGTGTGATTGTAGTATATCATACAAATATGCTAATAGATCTCACAGGCTCATCATAGCATCCAGTCATTGACCAATAGGCTCACATACTAAACATCTCTGAGTTGTCATTATTACAGAAGCCAGGCCTAAAGTCCGTGTGGTGGTAGCTCCCTGCCATTGCTGGCAAAATGTTCCTTTTTCTTCTTAGGAGAAGAAAGCCCAGACATGAATTGTTGTTTTCACATCAATTTGCGGACAATGTGTTTTTTAGGGAGAATTTCAAAACCAAAAACGACACAGTTGAGCATATAGTACCATATGGCCATACTGTGCTCTAATCTAAACTATGTAATTGCATGAGAAAATAATTTGTGAGTTGCTGTACACAAATGCTCGCCTTGTCTTGCCCCTTCATCAATGATATAACTGTCATGGAGGTGAAGTTTCATCCTACATGTTCCTCTAACTGCCCTACAGTTATGGTAATGACAGCCAAGAGATCCGTTGTTGACATGGATTTCCTGTTAGTTAGCGAGACAGCACAATCTAAAATCAGATACAACGCCCGGGATCCCTGTGGCTTCAAGCATCAAATCAAGAGTTGTTTGTTCTGTTCCTACAGTACAAACAGACTACAACACACAAAAGCATGAATGTCGTTTTTGTAAAGATCCTCATTTCCTTTGTTGGCTGAAAGGACTTTTGAAAGCATTGTTAAAAGATACATCGGATGTAGCCTCATTTTTTAATGGGACCACATTTCCATATAATAACTTTTCTTTTCATCTACTTTATGGGTGGTTTGTGGCGTAGCTTATTGATGACCATTCCCCTGTCACATGGACGGCAAATGAGCTGAGCTTTCCTTAACGTGGCAATGTCAATGACCAAACAAACACTTTGCATTTAGTGAGCAAGAAATCCTCACAACTCTCTCAAACGTTGTTCTATTCCATGATTTAACATTTAATTAATTCATACCTCGAAATATTGCAATATATTTGATAACATTTTGCCATGTTAGGAGACTGACAACTTTTGCATACATTCTGTGACAAATGAGAACAGCGTTACCAAGATTAATTAAACAAAAATCCTTCAGGTACATAGACAATTTTCATGACAAGTTTGATTCAAAACCTTTCTATATAATGCAAGCCTGGCAGCTTGGGAATGAGCTTGGCAATGGCAAAACATACTTAGCACACAGGAAATGCAACTATTCCTACCTGGAGAGTCAAGGACAAGACCATTGGTGAAAGGGCACAGGTCATGGTTGTAAAAACTAGGGCTCAGATACTGTAGCTACTAGCTAGAGGTGAGAAAATACCCAGGACATTATTAAAGGGGAGGACTGAGTCTTGGGAAATGGTAGTTTAAGTTCAATTTTACAAAACATTCTATAAAAAACTGAATGAAATACTATGAGTAGACTGAAAGCAGCTCCTAGTCCCTCATTGTTTGCAGATCCCATGAAACTGGATAGGTGTTAACAATATGGCGGAAGCTCTCCAAAGCCCATTGAAAAGACTAGATGGTGCCYTCACCATTATTGCTTACATATATCCAGCTCCTTCAGATCTGTAAACACAGAAGGAATAGGGGCTAGGGGTTCAGATCAAACGTGTACAGTTGAAGTCGGAAGTTTACATACACCTTAGCCAAATATTTTTCAACTCAGTTTCATAATTCCTGACATTTAATCCTAGTAAGAATTCCCTGTCTTAGGTCAGTTAGGATCACCACTTTATAATAAGAATGTGAAATGTCAGAATAATAGTAGAGAGAATGATTTAATTCAGCTTTTATTTCTTTCATCACATTCCCAGTGGGTCAGAAGTTTCCATACACTCAATTAATATTTGGTAGCATTGCCTTTAAAATGGTTTAACTTGGGTCAAAGGTTACGGGTAGCCTTCCACAAGCTTCCCACAATGAATTGGGTGAATTTTGGCCCATTCCTCCTGACAGAGCTGGTGTAACTGAGTCAGGTTTGTAGGCGTCCTTGCTTGCACACGCTTTTTCAGTTCTGCCCACACATTTTCTATAGGATTGAGGTCAGGGCTTTGTGATGGCCACTCCAATACCTTGACTTTGTTGTCCTTAAGCCATTTTGCCACAACTTTGGAAGTATGCTTGGGATCATTGCCCATTTGGAAGACCCATTTGCGACCAAGCTTTAACTTCCTGACTGATGTCTTGAGATCTTGCTTCAATATCCACATACTTTTCCATCTTCATGATGCCATCTATTTTGTGAAGTGCACCAGTCCCTCCTGCAGCAAAGCACCCCCACAACATGAAGCTGCCACCCCCGTGCTTCACGATTGGGATGGTGTTCTTCGGCTTGCAAGCTTCCCCCTTTTTCCTCCAAACATAACAATGGTCATTATGGCCAAACGGTTCTATTTTTGTTTCAGAGGACATTTCTCCAAAAAGTACGATCTTTGTCCCAATGTGCAGTTGCAAACCGTAGTCTGGCTTTTTTATTGTGGTTTGGAGCAGTGGCTTCTTCCTTGCTGAGCGGCCTTTCAGGTTATGTTGATGAACCAGACTTGTGGAGGTCTACAATTTATTTTCTGAGGTCTTGGCTAATTTCTTTTGATTTTCCCATGATGTCAAGCAAAGAGGCACTGAGTTTGAAGGTAAGCCTTGAAATATATCCACAGGTACACCTCAAATTGACTCATATTATGTCAATTAGCCTAGCAGAGGCTTCTAAAGCCATGACAACATTTTCTGGGATTTTCCAAGCTGTTTAAAGGCACAGTCAACTTAGTGTATGTAAACTTCTGACCCACTGGAATTGTGATACAGTGAATTATAAGTGAAATAATCTGTCTGTAAACAATAGTTGGAAAAATTAGTCATGCACAAAGTAGATGTCCTAACCAACTTGCCAAACTATAGTTTGTTAACAAGAAATTTGTGGAGTGGTTGAAAAACYAGTTTTATTGACTCCAACCTAAGTGTATGTAAACTTCAGACTTCAACTGTATGTCCCGTACATAGAACTTTTATGAGGGCCTGATTCCACAATTGAGCTAGAGTTCTCTGCACTAGACAACACAGCCTTAAAAACAGTTACAGCTTTTAGTTAATCAGATTCCTTCGTCAGATGAAACCTAYTGATTGGAACTATCRTGGTACTACATGTCTGTACAAGTCACATTTAGCTGTGATAGAATATTATACTGTGATCACGTAATACTCACAACACAGTTTGTAAAAATAACAACAAAAACATGGAACTCTGGGCTTTGTCTATAAACATGTAGGTTTGGTACAGTGACCATTCAATTTGACTTGCCAAGTCACATCTGGATGCCAGTTACCTTGTCATCGGTGGGAATGGGAACCTACAGTAGTTAAATATGTCCCCTAGAGAACTGTCAGTGGCGGGGGGGGGGAATCTCAGCAATCAATTCCTGTACACTCCATCACCTCTAAGGACATGAAAATGCGTTGTAAAGCTTTATTCCATTACAGCCTAACGCTAATATAAAATTAAGTGATTTCTTTCTAAAAATGGTGTCTGCAAGATATAGCAGGTCTCTTGCACTGTTTCGAGATCATTGTCAGATAAAAAAAAGCCTACTCATCTGAAATGCATATATACTTAAATGAAGACACAACATTGAGACAATGAAATTTAGTTCTTCTAAATGAATGTCAATATCCAAGTTACTTCAATATATTAATAGCAGCAGTAACATATCAGTCCCTTCCTCACCTTGAAAAACTCTATTCACAGTCACACCTGCAAAAATAACTGAGAACAACAATAGTATATAGGTCATGGGAGGCTTGGGGCTAGAGCTGGCTAGTTCCCAGACACTGATCAGGGTCGACTGACATCTTTGTCTGAATGCATCCATTCAACCTGCATATAATACATTACGAATACATTTACAGTGTTCGCCCTGTTATGATCATTCATAATAGAGCATGGCACCTTATGACAGACTAGGAACCTGCAAGTAAGCATTTGGATGGACAGTGTATACCATGTGCATCCTGTAATAACAATATAGATCCATGAATGCCTACATAATGCATTTCACACAGGTGGTTCACAGAATGTATTTTGTTTGGAACRATTTCTTTATCTGCAAGTTCATGTGTATAAAACTTTGACAAAGAAACCAACTACRGTTTCCATATCTGTCCACACAGTAGGTATAACATAAAAAAGCAGTCTGATCACTTGTGAAATAAAGGGTGTTATAACTACTTCCATGTATGGATTCTCAATGCGAGGTTTCAATATTTGACATTTTGAGAAACATGTTACAAACAGTCCAATTTGCATGGTGTAGTCTAGTGAAAGCCTGGTGGGGCTTTAAGGACAGACCCTGAATACTACGCAACGTGTTCTTCGAGGACCTGCTCCAAGGCCCTGCTTCCATTCTTCAAAATGCCCTCTGTGGCTGCAGCGTCCATTACTGGGTGCTTGGCACTGCATTTGTGGGGGTGCTCGTCCTCCGTTTCGAGGAAGGCCACCCTCTTTCCACCGGTGACCCTTCTGTCTGCGAGCTCCACCTCTCTGGGGACTGCACAGAGGAGCATGGCTCGCCCGCCGCACCCACCAACTCCCCCGGCCTTTCCACCATGGCAACGGCAGGGAGTGAGGTACAGGTAGAGGAGCACCAGGACGATGCTGACCACACAGGACGCCAGCGTGGTAAAGGCCGTGTTAAAATGCTCCCCGCCGCTGCTACGTTCCTCCCCGCTCTTGCCCGGTCCGCTGGGGTTACCTACGGAGACGGTGACCTCCAAAGTCTCGTTGGAGCGCCGGTGTCGACCGCGGACTGCCACGCATGAGTAAGTCCCTGAATCCCCACAGAGAGCCCCTCGGATCTCCAGCGTACCGTTGGTGAGGACCGTGAGGCGGCTGCTCTGATCGTCTGTTACGCCCAGTGCCGGGGATCCATCGCCTGGGGTCACCCAGAACACCACCACCCCTTCCTGGAAGGGGAGAGAAACGCCAGGGCACGGCACCATAAGCCAATCGCCTGGCTCTGCCTGGTAAGACACTTCTACAGTTCCATGGAACACACCCTGAGGGCTGCCAGAACAATTCAGCCACTCCTCCTGACCCAGACTGCATGGATACTCCTCCCTGAAGTCTAGTAGGGGACGGTACTGCCTCCTCTCCCAGTACTCAAGCATGGCGCGCAGGGCACAGTCGCACACCAACGGGTTCCCCTGCAAGTAGATGCCACCCTGCTGCCAGGTGGCCAGAGAYAGTAGGCTCTGCACGGGCACCTGCCTCACCATGTTCATCGACAGATCCAGGAAACGCAGGTGTGGCAGAGCCACATTTCGCTGGTAGAGCTCCAGGGGGAAGGCAGTCAGTCTGTTCCCGCCCAGATACAGCCTTTCCAGGCTGCTCAGCCCCTGGAAGGCTCCCGCCATGGTCTGACTGATGCGGTTTCCAAACAGAAGCAGCACTTCCAGTTCCCCGAGCCCATGGAAGGCAGATGCATTGAGCCGAGACAGCCCATTGGACGAGAGGTCCAGGTGGCGAAGGTGAGGGGTGGGGGCAAAGGCGTCCGGTGCCAGATGGATAATGGCGTTTCGGCTGAGGACCAGTACGGTCAGCCTGTCCAAACGCCGGTCTGACCAATCCAAGAGCAGAGCAGAGAGGACATTGTGGCTGAGGTCCAATCGGGTGACATAGCCAGGGAGGTCAGGGGGAACGGTTGACAGATTGCGACCACTGCAGGAGATGATGTCGCTAGCACACATGCAGGGTGGTGGGCAGGCGGCCGTGAACGTCATACGGGACAGACACATGGACAGGAGGAATGCCAAGGTAACCCTAAAGCCATGTAAGTGCCCGTCAATGGACACACACAGCGGTTGTGGCACAACGGGACACATTCTACAGTTTGAGGGATGAGTCTCAGGTTGTTGGTGAAGAAGTTGCAAACATCTTATGAGCCACTCTTAAGCGTTCCATTCAAAAAGAGCTGAGAGAGAGGAGAGAGAGAGACACACAGAAAGATGGGTATTGGCATCCAATACTGTCATATGACAGTTATTAACTTGTTTTCTCTGCAAAATAACCTTAATGCTAGAGTCCTTAATTAAAACAATAAAAAAGCGGCCATCCCACCTCTGTTTTGGTAAAAAAAAACTGAGGGATGGACATGGAGAAATGTAACCACTCAAATTTATAGACATAATGGATCGTCAGTCCTTGCATCCACAGCTCTATCATAATTATAGTTTTAACCATGTTGAGGCTTTACAACAGGGATGCCCAACCCTCTTCCTGAAGATCTACCTTCCTGTGGGTTCTCAGTCCAACCCTAATTTAACACACCTGATTCTACTAAATTAGCTGCTCAACAAGACCTTAATTAGCTGAATCAGATATGCTAAATTAGGGTTGGACTGAAAACCTACTGGACAGTTGATCTCCAGGAAAAGGGTTGGGCAGCCCTGCTTTACAGTGTTTGTTTACATTTACAAACATTGTAGTAAAATTTGTTGACATTTTGGGTTCTTATGGGGTTAGGTGAACTAAACCCATGATGCATTAGTTATTAAATTAGATAACCATCTGGATTATGCTCTTTTAGTTGACTATTTACAGTSGAATAGCTCGAACCACCATGTAGTTTAGAACTACTAGTGAAACTGTTATTTTACCAGCTGAAAATTAGGCTATAAGTGAATAGATCGAGTCTCACTGAAAAGACTCCCAGAGAGCTGCCAAACAAAAGAAAAGGTTCAAGCAATAGAACGTTTAACATAACCACTTACATTTCCAAACGATGAAGATCCTCACAATAATGCGACATCGTTTTCTTCGTATTGTGACCATAACCAATGAACGTATTTCGTTCTCCTCTGGAACTGTTCTCATCTCACAGAAGATGCGTAGGCTATATTTCGTAAAAGAAAAATATATTATATCCAATACTTCATACAATAAAATACACTTTCAAGCAGAATGCCACATGATTGCGCACTTCAAACGCGGCGTTGTCATCTCTAAACAGACTTCAAAAGCGTCCGAATGAAAGCAGAGCTTTTAGGACTCAGGAAGCGTGTTGTTCAGTTCACCTTTTTGTGGTAGCGGTTGCGCACAAAATACATATGGCACATCGATAGTAGACTTAGGCTATTAAATCAATTAGGCGACTTGTTTCCTCGTGTCCCCGACAAATACAAGCGTTGCTTGTTTCACTCAAATGTTGTGCACCAATTTGTTTACATCCCTATAAGTGAGCATTTCTCATTTGCCAAGATAATCTATCCCCCTGACAGGTGTGGCATATCAAGACGCTGATTAAACAGCACGATCATTAAACAGGTGCACCTTGTGCTGGGGACAGTAAAAGGCCACTAAAATGATTTGTCACACAACACAATGCCACAGATGTCTCAAGTTGAGGGAGCATGCAATTGGCATGCTCTCTGTAGTAATGTCCAACAGAGCTGTTGCCAGAGAATTGGATGTTAATTTCTCTACCATAAGACGCCCAGTCATTTTAGAGAATTTGGCAGTACATCCAACAGGCCTCACAACCGCAGACCAGGTGTAACTCAAAAACTAATTCTGATTGGCTGCGCCTGGCTTCCCTGTGGGTGGACATGGCTCCCAAGTGGGTGGGCCTACGCCCTCCCAGGCCCATCCATGGCTGCGCCCCTGCCCAGTTATGTGAAATCCATAGATTAGGGCCTAATGAATTTTTTTCAATTGACTGATTTCATTCTATGA
The DNA here is from genome assembly GCF_002910315.2 of Salvelinus sp. IW2-2015. Classification (NCBI taxonomy): domain Eukaryota; kingdom Metazoa; phylum Chordata; class Actinopteri; order Salmoniformes; family Salmonidae; genus Salvelinus; species Salvelinus sp. IW2-2015. The sequence continues at coordinate 1,564,732 of NC_036840.1, read as the reverse complement.
ACTGTAACTCAGTAAAATCATAGAAATTGTTGCATGTTGGGTTTATATTTTTGGTCAATATAGATAGGCTAACCTACCCCGGTAGAAGATTATGGCATAGGGTTTCACACATGTGTGTTAAAATCCATTTAATCAGTTTTATTTAGAAATTATTTAGTAAGTAATACTGAAAAGCTAAGTCTAGTTGTCTTATTTTAACGATTTAAATAAAATATGGGGGGATGGTGTTGCACGTCACCATTAATACCCGCACTATGAGGAGATTTGATGTAAAGTCCTTTTTAACTCACCTGCACATTCATTTGATTTGTTCTTTCTTTGTTGCTCCTTTTCCATACAATCCATTATGTACCATTACACTAAATATGATTTGAATAATGCAAGATCTTAAATCCCAGAAGTCTTTAAAATGACATTCCGGAGCAAAAGGTTTTCAATAGTGTTTTTAATTAATAAAAAAAAGATTAATTGGAATATAATATTGGAATGAAATATAAATAATATTAAATAACATTGGAATATAACATTTAKWAACAGTAACTTAACTAATTAACTCAGTGTAACAATGTGGCAACTCTCTTATGTTCTGCTATTGCACAATTCTAATTTGTACATGTAGGTCACAAATAAAGCTATCCCTAGTAAAATTGGAGCACAACTCATGAGCCCACCTCCTGCACTGCTCGCACCTAATCCAGTCCCCACCTGTGACTGAAAACAGTGGGAGAGATGCCAATTGAAAAGCTCTCTCTTAGCTATCTACGTTTTTTCTAGCTATATGACATAAAATGCTGTGTAAAATAGCTAAAAGGCTATAAAGTTGAATTAACAGTAAAGCTATCAGTCACTAGCGGAAACATTTAGAACTGAAATTAAGTTAGTTACATCTGCTCCTGCAACGCCCTCTACTGCTCATCCTGTGTCTCCTTGACCTCTCCTTCACCACTCCCCCAGTACTCTCTCCTGCTCCCTCTCTCTCTCCCTCTCTCTCTCTCTCTCTCTCTCTCTCTCTCTCTCTCTGTGTGTGTGTGTGTGTGTGTGATTGTGTGGGCGGAGACAGGTGTGCTGGAGTCAGAGCAGATCTCCACCAGCTGCAACCTGTTCCATAATCAAGACTTCTACAAATACTCAGCCCTGCCACTTCCACACTGACAGATTGTAAGATCTGCTCAGTCAGTCTACGTGGCTAGCTATTTGTTACTATTCAGATCCTGTTTTCCTTGCCTGATGCTGTTTTCCTCTCCGCTACAGTTCTGCCCGCTCTGACTCTGGTGCCTGTCCCACGTCTCGTCATCATGCTACTCTGTCCTGGATTCCCCACTCTATTACTCCCTTGGATTCCCCTCCGGACCTGCTTACCCTGTCTCAACCCCTTTCACTACAGCCTCCGCACCTGGTTTCCAGCAACCCGCCCGAGCTTCCCCTGACCTGCACTCCATCTCCCCCCTGGGGTTCAATAAATACCTTGGTTACTTCATCCCACTCTCCTTGTCGGAGTCTGCTCTTGGGTTCCCCTGTTCCACTCTGCGTAACAGTTATGTTATATTTTTTAATGTATTTTTTACCTCAGACGATCTGGTAGTGAGGTTGCTAGCTAGCACTCCTAGCAGCTTATGCTAACTAGCTAGCTGGCAAGCTAGCATAAACTAGCGCAAACTGGGCTAGTCATTGTCTAACTGACAGGTATAAACACATTCATAACCATAAAGGGGTAACTAGCCCCCAGACGTCAGTTACTCCCTAGTAGGGGGGAGAGTTGCCCCAACACACTCATCTAACATACTCAAACTATCAACATGTTTCTCTCTAAACAAGTTGGTTATTTATCTTAAGGCTTTCCTACTTGAATATTTAACAAAAATATATAGATCTAACTTCATTGGAATGTATCTACAACTTTTTCTAAATGTCAAAAAATTAGATCAACTTACCACAAAATCGTTTTGTTGAAATATCTCAAAGTTGTCATGACACTTTTTTGTTCAGCAAGAACAGTGACAGCCAGGGAAAGTATTGGAAAAATAATTTGACATCTTGTGGTCTTTATGTGAATTACAGGGGGGGTGGGGGCAGTTACCCCAGGTGGCTACTACTACCCTATTTACAATTATTGTTGCTAAAGGCTAATCAAATGCCATTTGTAATATACAAGTCTAATCAAGAAATGTAGGCTATGAAAGCGAAGAGAAATCACGTATAATGATCAAATCCATAAATCAGTAAGTGCAATCAAAGGTTTTTTCTTGAATTATGTAGGCTACATTCSACTGGACACAGATGTCAGTTCAACGTCTAGTTTTGATTTACATTTGTTGTCAACTAAATTGAATACAGCGACWAAAAATTCCCCATGTCATTGGATTTATGTTTAAAGTCGGGTGAAAACACCCCGATATACCCTTATGTTGATGTTGATTTGATTTTGATTGATTTTTGAAAAATCCGATCAGTTTTCCAAATTGATTCAACGTTGAATCAACTTAACCAGTTTTTGCCCAGCGGGATGTTTCTGTTGCCAAACATGTTATTGCATTGCATTCTCTGTTGTTCATGTTATAAAATCATTGAAAGGATCCTGCGCAGACACAATTAGGTGGCCTATCCCATATCTCTCAAGTCTCCACTTAAAGGGCCAATCCGCTGTTGAAACAATAACAAAGCGTCAACCCTGCCTCTGTTTTGGTAAAAAGCTGAGGGACGGGCCTGGCCATTCATAGACAGAGGACTGACCATACATTATATCAAAGGTGTTGTTTTAACCATTAATACCATGTTTTAACTATGTTTTTAGGCTATACAGTTTTGAGGCTATACATTTACAACGTTTACAATCATTGTAGTAAAACCAGCTTATATTTTGGGTTCAGATGGGGTGTGACAGTTCAACTAAGCTCATGAGGCATTACGTTATATTCTTCAAGAATGGGTATATATAATTAATTTATAAGTCCAAAAATGGATGTAGCAACTGCAGTTTGCCCTTCATTCTGTCCCTGAGCAAGGAAGTTAACCCACTGTTCCCCGGGCGCTGATGACGTGGATGTCGATTAAGGCAGCCCCCCGCACCTCTCTGATTCAGAGGAGTTGGGTAAAATGCATAAGACACATTTTAGTTGAATGCGTTCAGTTGTACAACTGACTAAGCATCCCCCTTTCCCTTTAAGTCATATGAAGACAGTGGCTTTTTAAATCGGAAGAGAGAGTAGCACGGTTATGGAAATCACCATATGTCTTCTACCACAGTCTTTAATGGAGAAGAATTTCAACAGACATCCACTGTAACAAACTGGTGCATTGAACTGTATTTAGCACCTGGAAAAGGGAACAATAGATTGATTGTATAAGAAGATAATTATAGGCCTACAGTATATATTTATACAAAATAATCAACACTTGAACTTGTCTACTTTGGATAAAAAATAATATATTTCATAATTGAATATGAGGTACTCTTATTGTCACAACAAAGGACATACTGTATGCCATGTCTATTGAACAGCAGTTATTAGGCCTATCTGGCAACGTTTCAAGTCTTTTGGAACAATCGAAAGACCATGGAGCTTTAAATTCAGCCCATACCCCTGACTCATGTACCTCATTTCCTGTGACTGTGTTCTTCGAAAAGGTCCCACTGACATGACCAATGCCTGGTGGTGTTATATTGATGTTATATGCCTCCCACGGGGTAGTATTACCCACATATTCTATTAGGAATAACATTATTTTAACAAATTCAGTGCATGGTATAAATCTAAGTTTGAAGGGTTTGATCGGCATAACCAATATGAAACACTTCTCACCCACCTAACAGTTTTTAGCATTGAATATAAAATATCTGATTAGCTTGAATGATACAACCCATCCTACACAGATTCCCTCCCTAAATAGGACATGATGTGAATCGCCGTAGGCAGTGGTGTAGTGGTATAGTGGTGCCTGGAGAAGTGGATATACTCTAATTGTGAGGGGCAAAAAATCCAAATGGCCCACCCGGCAACAGAAAGGCACCCTGTGTGAAAACGTCTGAGAAATAGTGACACACTCTGAATGACCTAAAATGATGAATCCCATATTGGTCTTTCACAGTCAGAACTACCCAAGCTGTACTGTGCAAGTAGGCTAATAGTAGGCCTTCTATTGAAACAGATAAATGAGTCTGTCAACTGAYTCAGAAATTCACAGGTTTCTTATTTATATATTTTTTAAGGTTTTTAAGTCACTTTTTTAATATTATAATTTTTTTTAATTGGAAGTTCTAAGTCACACTTGTCAAACTCATTCCACGGAGGACCGAGTGTCTGTGGGTTTTCGCTCCACCCTTGTACTTGATGAATTAAGGTCACTAATTACAATAGTAAGGAACTCCCCTCACCTGGTTGTCTAGGTCTTAATTGAAAGGAAAAAACAAAAACCTGCAGACACTTGGCCCTCCATGGAATGACTTTGAACCTCCTCTTCTCCACATCAGGAGACCACTTTTGAGGTCTGTGAAAAATCAAATACATTTATTTTTTATTGTAGTTACCCTTTGATTCAAGTGAGAAAGCACATAGCACTGTTGTTTGGTTGGCGGTGTTTCTGTAGCACATGGGATGGAGTTTTCAAAACAAATAGCCACTGGATTGATGCAAATAATCATGATATCATTCAGCCAGGTAGGCTACTTTGTAGCTGGTTAACATTTAATTGAGAAGGTTTTGGGAAAGCCTTTCCATCTACCAGAAGGCGGTTAGTCCCATCAATTGGCAGCAATTACATTATAAAATACTTCCTCATATGCATTCTCCTGTTTTATTGGTTTTCTTTAAAKTTTCTTTCGTTGTCTAGCCACCAATGGCATAATCCTAGTCATATTAGCAACCCATGATGTTGCATCTTTAGATCTCCCCTCTTTTAAAATGTCTAACGGATATTTAGATCTCTGTCCATGAAACTGCTCGCATGTGCGATGGGAATTTCAGAACAATGTTTTCCCGCAAATTGCATTTTGGAACATTTGCGAGTAGGCCTACCACCATGTAGCCTCTGCAGACTCCCCAACAACTGGATGTTCAGTTTTGAGGGAAATAGAGCCTGTGATGCAACTTTTTCTATTGGATTTTAACAAGGTGACGCTCCAGCTTAACTCCTCCTCCACATGTACTGGATTGGTTGAACAGTGCAGAAGAGAACCTCCCGACAGCTTTTTTTCCTTCTCGTCAAGAGCAGTATGTAGGGGATCTAGTTTCAGGCGTTTCTTTTACGCCTGCTACATTAGGTTAAACTCTGTGTGCACATTGGTGTGCTTAAAATGTGAAGAAATAATAGTTTATCAACATTTTAAGATGTTGATTCAAAATGGTCTGTTCCATCAGCCTTATTAATTGATACGACGTATACTGTACCCCCACTACACTAGTCTCTGTGTCGTCAGCAAACTTAATGATGGTGTTTGGCCATGCAGTCATGGATGAACAGGGAATACAGGAGGGGACTAAGTACACACCCCTGAGGGGCCCCAGTGTTAAGGATCAGCGTGGCAGACGTTTTGTTGCCTACTCTTAACACCTGGGGGCGGCCCGTCAGGAAGTCCAGGATCCAGTTGCAGAGGGAGGTGTTTAGTCCCATAATCCTTAGCTTAGTGATGAGCTTCGTGGGCACTATGGTGTTGAACGCTGAGCTGTAGTCAATTAACAGCATTCTCACATAGGTGTTCCTTTTGTCCAGGTGAGAAAGGGCAGTGTGGAGTCATCTGTGGATCTGTTGGGGTGGTATGCTAATTTGAGTGGATCTAGGGTGTCCGGGAGGATGCTGTTGATGTGATCCATGACCAGCCTTTCAAAGCACTTCATGGCTACCGACGTGAGTGCCAGGGGCGGTAATCATTTAGGAAGCTTCCTTGGGCACAGGGACTATGGTGGTCTGCTTGAAACATGTAGGTATTACAGACTTGGTCAGGGAGAGGTTGAAAATGTCTGTGTTGACAGTTGGTCCGTGCATGCTTTGAGTACATTGTATATAGCCCAAGTTATTGTTACTCACTGTGTAATTATTATTACTTGTTTTACTTTTCTATTATTTTTTTACTTTTCTATTATTTCTCAGATTTTCTTTCTCTCTGCATTGTTGGGAACGGTCTGTAAGTAAGCATTTCACTGTTAGTTTACAAAGCATGTGATGAATAAAAATGTATTTGGTTTATGCTACTAACTTCCGATGTTTATGGTCTCCCAAGTTGTCCCTCTTTAAACACTTGTGCCCAAATACTACTTCCCTAAATCAAACTGCCCTCCATCTTTCCCACCTGACTATCCTTCTTCCTCTTCCTGTGTAACACTTTTTTATCTTCCATGCCAAAGAAACCAAACGTCAATCAAGCCTGATTGATTGCACCTGCTGCTCATTCCTGGTACATAGTTATTTAAATTAGTAAGGAGCTAGGTTTCCATCCAATTGGCGACAGATTTTCATGTTGATATTCTAAAATCTGCCATTTCCCAACAGTGGTGTGTCCACCAAACTGAATTGTTGTGGATAAAAATCAGTGCGTGATGATGTAGTGCACACAAAATGTACTTTTCCGCCTTAGTTTTAATTTACCAAATAAAAATCTAATGTCCAATGTATTCCATCACATTTTCAACTCTCCCAATAGTTTAGTCACAAAAAATATTGCGTTAAATAAACAATGAGCCTACTCTGGTCTTGGCACGTGCGCTCTAGCCAACAGCTAGCAGATACTCTGCGGGTATGTTAGTCTGCAATACATGAGATTATTTTGTATTTGTCAAATGGCAGTCAAGCATTGATAATCATGTCAACAGAATAAGACCAACATTTATTGGAAAGGAGCATCAAGCTCATACTGTGCACTTTCACCACCCTGTGAAGTTCATCATAATTTATTTCATCCGTAGCCTAATAAACGGCATGATTTTCCGAATCGTAGTGGGAGGACCACACACCATGTCATCGCATGACTCCAAGTTTACTTCGATATGTTGGTTATTATATCAATATTTGTGCATAAAGGCGTTTCCACCGCCATTTCTCGCACAAAAAGAAAGAACAAATGATTTCTTAGAAGTTATAAAAATGTACCAAAACCTGTTTCCATCACAGCTGTTGTGATTTTCTTATACTGTATATGGTATGTCTTTCCGCGCATAAAAACTGTGGATGGAAACGCGGTTACTGTTATGAATTGCGACACTGTCAACTTTTTCCATACTGCACCTTTGGGCTCCCGAGTGGCGCAGTGGTCTAAGGCACTGCATCTCAGTGCTAGAGGCGTCACTACAGACCCTGGTTTGATTCCAGGCTGTATCACAACTGGCTGTGATTGGGAGTCACATAGGGCAGTGTACAATTGGCCCAGCATCGTTAGGGTTTGGCCGGGCTGTCATTGTAAATAAGAATTTGTTCTTAACTGACTTGCCTAGTTAAATAAAATACAAAAATAAACTTTACATGTGTGAATTACCATAGTGAAACACATGGGAGATTTTGAAAACACAGAYAGAAATACTGTCTGATTATGATAAACAGCTGACTGCACGTGTACAAACCCCTAAAGTAGATGCTGGGCTAAGTGCTTTGTGTGTGCGCATCTGTGCGTGTGTATGTGTTAGTGTTCATAATTGTTGCAACCCCTATTACTAGCCTGTTCAACCTCTCTTTCGTATCGTCTGATATTCCCATAGATTGGAAAGCTGCAAAGGGGGGAGACACTCTAGACCCAAACTGCTACAGACCTATATCTATCCTGCCCTGCCTTTCTAAGGTCTTCGAAAGCCAAGTTAACAAACAGATTACTGACCATTTTGAATCCCACCGTACTTTCTCCGCTATGCAATCTGGTTTCAGAGCTGGTCATGGGTGTACCTCGGCCACGCTCAAGGTCCTAAACAATATCATAACCTCCATCGATAAGAGACATTACTGTGCAGCCGTATTCATCGACCTGGCTAAGGCTTTCGACTCTGTCAATCACAACATTCTTATTGGCAGACTCAACAGCCTTGGTTTCTCAAATGACTGCCTCGCCTGGTTCACCAACTACTTCTCTGATAGAGTTCAGTATGTCAAATCGGAGGGCCTGTTGTCTGGACCTCTGGCAGTCTCTATGGGGGTGCCACAGGGTTCAATTCTCGGGCCGACTCTCTTCTCTGTATACATCAATGATGTCGCTCTTGCTGCTGGTGATTCTTTGATCCACCTCTACGCAGACAACACCATTCTGTATACCTCTGGCCTTTCCTTGGACACTGTGTTAACTAACCTCCAGATGAGCTTCAATGCCATACAACTCTCCTTCCGTGGCCTCCAACTGCTCTTAAATGCAAGTAAAACTAAATGCATGCTCTTCAACCGATCGCTGCCCGCACCTGCCCGTCCGTCCAGCATCACTACTCTGAACGGTTCGGACTTAGAATATGTGGACAACTACAAATACCAAGATGTCTGGTTAGACTGTAAACTCTCCTTCCAGACTCACATTAAGCATCTACAATTTAAAATTAAATCTAGTATTGGCTTCCTATTCCGCAACAAAGCATCCTTCACTCATGCTGCCAAACATAGCCTCGTAAAACTGACTATCCTACCGATCTTCGACGATGCCATTTACAAAATAGCCTCCAACACTCTACTCAACAAATTGGATGTAGTCTACCACACTGCCATCCATTTTGTCACCAAAGCCCCATATACTACCCACCACTGCGACCTGTACGCTCTTGTTGGCTGGCCCTCACTTCATACTCGTCGCCAAACCCATTGGCTCCAGGTCATCTACAAGTCTCTGCTAGGTAATGCCCCGCCGTCTCTCAGCTCACTGGTCACCATAGCAGCACCCACCCGTAGCACGCGCTCCAGCAGGTATATTTCACTGGTCACCCTCAAAGCCAATTCTTCCTTCGGCCGCCTCTCCTTCCAGTACTCTGCTGCCAATGACTGGAACGAACTGCAAAAATCACTAAAGCTGGAGACTCTTACCTCCCTCACTAGCTTTAAGCACCAGCTGTCAGAGCAGCTCACAGATCACTGCACCTGTACATAGCTCATCTGTAAATAGCCCATCCAATCTACCTCACCCCCATACTGTATTTATTTATCTTGCTCCTTTGCACCCTAGTATCTCTACTTGCACATTCATCTTCTGCACATACTATTCCAGTATTTAATTGCTATATTGTAATTACTTCACCACCACTGCCTATTTATTGCCTTACCTCTCTTATCCTACCTCATTTGCACATACTGTATATAGATTTTTCTACTGTATTATTGATTGTTTGTTTGTTTATTCAGTGTGTAACTCTGGGTTGTTGTATGTGTCGAACTGCTTTGCTTTATCTTGGCCAGGTCGCAGTTGCAAATGAGAACTTGTTCTCAACTGGCCTACCTGGTTAAATAAAATTGAAATAAAAACAATAAAAAAGAAATAATACATTGGGTCTTGTAAGTAGTGTCTTCTGCAGGTCACGGCTGTAAGGGGGATGTGCTACTGGGTCATTGGTATTTCATACATCCCCTCATCCCCCTGCAGGTCAGGGGTCACCAAGGCTATGACAGAGGTGTAACTTTAGCCCACCCTTCAAAGTTCCCATCCAACTTTGTTTACGACCTACAGTGGCAAGAAAATGTATGTGAACCCTTTGGAATTACCTGAATTTCTGCATAAATTGGTCATCAAATTTGATCTGATCTTCATCCAAGTCACAACAATAGGCAAGCATAGTGTGCTTAAACTAATAACACACAAATTATTGTATTTATCTTGTCRATATTGAATACATAATTTACACATTCACAGTGTAGGTTGGAAAAAGTATGTGAACCCCTAGACTAATGACTTCTCCAAAAGCTAATTTGAGTTAGTAGTCAGCTAACCTGCAGTCCAGTCAATGAGACTAGATTGGAGATGTTAGTTAGAGCTGCCTTGCCCTATAAAAAACACTCACAACATTTGAGTTTGCTATTCACAAGAAGCATTGTCTGATGTGAACCATGCCTTGAACAAAAGAGATCTCAGAAGACCTAAGATTAAGAATTGTTGACTTGCATAAAGCTGGAAAGGGTTACAAAAGTTTCTCTAAAAGCCTTGATGTCCATCAGTCCACGGTAAGACAAATTGTCTATAAATCGAGAAAGTTAAGCACTGTTGCTACTCTCCCTAGGAGTGGCCATCCTGCAAAGATGACTGCAAGAGCACATCGCAGAATGCTCAATGAGGTTAAGAAGAATCCTAGAGTGTGTGTGTGTGTGTGAGACGGAACAGGTTGCTGTGTCGCTCCAGGCAACCAGTGAGTGGTTCTTTCTCAACCCTGTAGCAGGGACAGAGGAAGACAGTCATACATCTAATCTGTTTGGGAAAACAGCCTGCGAGGAGGGCTCTTTATCAGCAACATTAGGACCGACAGCTAGGACCCTGACATTCAAGGACATGCACCATGGCACTGTCGCCACGGGAGTGCTGAAATCATTTATGATATATGATAAAAATACAAGACCATGTTAGAAACCAACACACATCAGTTGTGTGTTGGTGCTTTCTGTTTCTCAAAGGGCCTATGAATTATTCTGGCAAAGCTCTCACTGGGGTTGGGAAATGTCTGAGGGACACTGTGTGATTCAGGTGTGCTAGAGCTTTTTCACCCTCACATTGTAGTTCTGGATCCTGACAAAATAGCTTTTACCCGTGAGCCTTGATCTTGGGGTATACAAATTTGACCATTATCAAATCCAAGTTGTCTGTGGTAGCCCACCGAGCTAAAGCCTTAGAATTAGCTCTAGGAGCTGACATAAGTTTTCAGGTATCAGGCATGGTTGATCATTAGGCAAGCAACATTCAAGGAACCACACAATGCAGGGGGTCTCTTCAATTAAAATCTGAATGTCTATATTTGAGAACTCCGATTAAATGTTATTGAACACCAATAAGTCTGGGTATAACGTGAGACATTGTGTTTGATGTCTGAATCGTGGCTGAGACAGACTGGAGAGGTAGACTGAGTAGTCCTGCATGAATAAGTATTAGAAAATGAGTTAGAATGGATTAATTAAAAAGACTAGCGAGGGATACAAATTTGAAGAAAGAAAAACCAGYCGGGTCAAGGAACACTGGTCACTGGTCTAAACGAAATGGATGAAAACTCAAAATGAAGCTTACYTCCCATCAAACAGGAGCCTGGACATATACATATAATCTATTCATTCATTCTATTTCTATGTTCCCAGGTCCCCTACCACTTCATATTGGGCATTTCTGCAAAAATACCGGATATGAGGCCATGGTCAAAAAATACAGGATATGAGGCCATGGTCATATGATCCATATGAGGCCATATGATCGCAGATTCCCAGGATAGCCTTACGCAACTCAAAGCCGATGTCAGGGATAATCCTCTTAGAGGAGAAAATTTGCCTTAATAGAAAACAAACACGCCATGTTTCCCCTCCTGTTTTTAATTCTCAAAATGGTGTGTTTACGTGTGGATGGGCACCCTACGCTAACTCCTCCACCACACCACAGTAATCCACCCTGAAGGACATGGCACTGGACTAAATAGAACTTATAGCCTCCAATTTGTAGTGATGTGCATCATGTGCATCATGTTCAAGCGAAAGTTACAGCAGATTACAAGCATTTTGCAAGGGTCAGGAGGATTAAGCATTTTGAATATATAATATGGAACAATATGGAAAAGTTATGAAGCTAAAAACAATATAGAAAGACCCTTATGGATACGGTGGTTATTAGATTAGTACATCCATGTATTATTACTTAATACTTAAGCTACATCTCAACGACTCAGATGCTAATGTGATTTCCAACAGCTTCCAGCTCCACATGTAACAGTTCCAGTCAAGGTCAGACAGTTAGACTAAGGGATACTTTATGTAACCTCAGAATGGCTTTATAATGCTAACACAATATGACCATAGACAAAATACTGTAAAAGCGGTTTTCATAAAACCTACAGAATGGTTTGGAACTTCCCAGTGGCATTACAAAGCCCTTTTCTCAGGCATCCAGGGTCAAGACAGTTGCAAGATGAGTGTGATTCCGTTGTCAAGACAATCAACTTCCAACCAAAATGCTGTCTCTCTTCAATGACATTCAGCCAAGAAATTTTCCCCCAACATGTGTATTTTGTGCTCAAACAGGAACATCCAATCTGCTTGAATCCAGCCCTGTGGTTGCTACTGAAAAGGCCTTTCAGTGTGCTCTGTGTGCCAACATGACCTTGACTGGCCACTTCAGCAATCTTCTTGTTTTGTCTTATTAGACCCCTGAACCTCAATCATGAATAGGAGCTGTAACAGTTTTAAATTACATCTTATCCTCAATGTAACTGTTACCTATCACAGAAAGGGATAACAAGCTAGTTCACCTTGATAGGCTGTTGTAGRGCCAGATGTGTGAAACAAGTCTGACAATTCCTACGGATATGAAAGAAAGTGGTTGATATTGAGGTGGTGCTTGGGGAACCAACTGTTGCCCTTGGCAAAATGTGTATTACGTAGACACTAGGAATTATATAAACGTACAGGAGAAAGCTGCCAACAGTAGAGAGCATTCAAATAAACAGATAGTTTACACCAATAATGGTGTAAACCAAACAAGAATTGCTCCAGGGGCACAAAACAAAAACACCCTACAATGTCACTGGTAATTTCCCCTACAATAACGTAAATAAAGATACTTCTCATCTTCAAAGTATCAGAACATGACTGTTTATTTTTTTGGATACTTGTCAAAAAAATGTGAGAACTAACTGTAAACCTATTCCCTTCTCTCTCATTGTTTTGAGGCCTGTAACTGCATCAGAAGATAGGTGTATTGGCGCRCCTTGGTGGCCAAGTAGGGAACTGCAGAGGGGGAATCATGTGTTACCACACTAGACACTAGAGGCAGACAGTAGCTGCAGCTACAGTTACTTGGTGGGCAGCCTCTAAACGTTCTGGAGGAGACATCAGTGTTTGTGATGCATACTGTGTTCTGACAACCTGACCTACCCACTAAGGATGTGCTAACCTTCATGGAGATTCTCATAGTGGCACATTCTGTCAGATGGAAACATGTTGAAACAGTTTTAAAATTACATCAAAGTGCAAATTGGACAATTACAAAACCGGTTTGTAACAAATATGAATATTTATTACTCTTGTTATTAGTATCCATTGTAAAGGAAGGCATTGGATGTTCGAGCAGTCTGCGTTCACTAACACAGATCTGATGGAACGTTTCAAAATAACATTGTAAGCAGCACACAACGTAAGCAGAGAACATGGCCGAAGGTTTACAACCTTGTAAAAGCAATTGATCATGATTCCTCATGAGTTTGTCCTCAAAATAAAAAGACTAGGATTGTAAACAGGGTTTGTCATTCAACCGCACAGATGACTTTTTTTAAGTTGTGACAATAGAACTGCAAAAGTTWGTTTTTTGTGTTTCTTTGAAATCTACATTCAGGTTTTCAAGAAATGTACAGTTGTGAGTCCAAAGTGGAAGGAGCAATCTGGAAAAAAGTAGTAAACCCATTGTCAAATGTTCCAATGTATGTCCTCTTTTTTCCCCTCACCCACTGGCCTCTCGGATTCAAAATGACGTACAGTACGTTTGAACACCATGACGAGGAGCATGCTGAATGCAGGTTTGTTGGACGGTCCTCTTGGGGGCGCTCATCTGGTCCAGTGAGAGACGRAGACAGGCAGGACAGTCCCTGGCGTGCATGCAGCCAGTTCTCTGTCATTCCCACACACAACGCCACCGAGCAAAAATGGACACCAGCATGACCTGTGGAGTCATAGAGACAGTGTCAGTAGATAATCACAACAGTAGTGGAACTTCTAGACAACAGGAACAAATAGGACATTACTTTATTTTATTTACTTATTTCCCTTCCTTGCACAACCTGGTCCCTTGTCGTCCCGTGCTTCAATTGGCAAATCTTACTTCGATAGCTGATGTGTGTTGAGCGTTCAGGCATAAAATGACAGCTGTGCTTCACCCAGATGAGTGGTGCTACACATTGGTCATACAGGTGAGTTATTCTTCCTATATATAAATGTAATTCCTATCCGCCACACTCTGCAGCCTGCAAACTTATAGATTGCCTGTCAGTATTCCGTGCTGGTCCCTTCAGTGCAGTGTAGTTATTTATCACCTGCTTGTGCATTCAGAGCAATGCGTTATGATGGGCCCTGTAATTCTTCTTTTTCTCGTTCTTCTCCTTCTGCAGTCTCTCTAGCTCGGCCTCGTACATCATCTCCTGGATCAGGTACTTCTCCCGCCGCATGCGGTCCCGCAGGTCCTTGGGCAGGTCTGGGATCAGGTAGGCGATCAGGTTCTTGATGGTGAAAACCATGTGCTACAAAAGAACAACACCAATAGTACAGTAATTACAGAATCATCTCGGCTGAATATTGTGTTATGGTTTTATTGAATGGAATGAACTGTACAAACTAACCTCGAAGACTATGATGAAGGCCAGTCGTGCGGCCAGGACATGCCAGAACTGCAGCGTGTAGGAGTATGGCTCACCGGGCGAGTCTGGGGGCTCTCTGTAGTCACGGTACCTGGGGGGTTAAACACAGGGTCGAAAGGTCAAAAGTTATGACTTTTCTGTTCAAACAAGCCCAACCATACCAAGACTCTCTTTGGTCACAAAACCTACCTGCAGTACTTCACTGCTTCTCCAAACGTATCCGATCCATCTGTCCTGGGCACCGACGTGTTCTCAAAATCAGACACTCTGAACATCGATAGACTGGCGTTCACATATCCCATCATGCACCTGGACAGGAAACAATAAAATGTCATTGGTTTGACGTTGTGATGCCAAAATACATGTCAAAGGCAGACACTTTGCCTGTGTGGTCACTGTGGTCGGGCTCGCTCACCTCTCCCCGGCCCGGCCCTGCCCGGCACACGGGCCGTACTTGTATGCGTATACAAGGCGTGGGATGAAGTCGGAGGTGACGGCGATGACAAAGGCGTTGGTGATGACGGACAAGATACCGATGCCCTCCAGAATGCCGTACCAGATCCCTGGAGGGAAAATAACAATGTTCTTGCTCCGATGCAAATGATTTATTARAGTTCACCAGCAAGCAGCCTGTCAGGACTTCTTCAAAGAATACTTATAAAGGGGTATGAAAATGATTCCAAAAGTATAAAGCATAACAGACTGGCCGGCTAAAATSGTCTGTCTGTGCTGAAACTAATGAAATAGGGTTCCATTGAGTGAAAATAGCTGAGGCACGGTGTTGGCGTAAAACAATTACGTCTATGGCATGTTTTGCGTTCCTTTGAAAATGGCCCTACAGTAGGGGATTGTCAGACCGGAAGATGAGCCTAACCTATGTCTTTGGCTTGAGAGGGCAGGGGTCTCCGCCACTGGGTGACAAACTTGTAGGCGTCCAGGCGGATCTCAATGATGTTGTTGAGGAGGGCCAGGAGCGGGGCCAGGGGGAAAGCTGCCACAAATATGGTGGTGAAGCCAAACTGTAAGACTGAAACACACAGACACAGAGAGTAAAGCGTCACCAGTAGTCCTATTCAAAACCCCATTCAAAAACCCCATTACATTTTGTACAGATGGCCACCCCAAAGCCATATTCACTCAGAAAGGCCAATATGATTTGAGGTTATACCATTCAATGTCGCAATTGTTACTGTATGTCAGTGCGTGTGGGCATTTCACAGGACAAAGTTAGCCATTTGATTTTGTGCTTCGTGAAGAGCCTCGCCAAGGAAGTCACAGTACATCGGGCGTAAATAGAAATCAGCATTCAAAAAGCCTACAGAGACACCACATAATGGATCTATGCAGCATTATGGGTTAAAATAGCATTATGGGTTAAAATAAACAGTGACGCATGCATGTGGATATAGCTGCATGCTGTGTGCAACCACYGAATCCTAGCCTAAGCGTTACACTGATCTGTCATTGTCATAAATGTCACGGTCATCTGACATTGTCATACATAAATCTGTCTACACCAAACACATGTAGGAGAAATGCTTCAAGTAACCATTGTGTGATTAATACATGGCATGTGCCTGCTTTATGTATACCTCACATAATCATACTTAAAGGACAACTCCACCTCAAAAACTAATTAAACAATACCAAAAGATAGTTTTGGGGCAGACTCTTCCTTCAATATACACTTGGAAAATCCATGTAGACATTAATGATTCATATTTACCAGCATTCACATTGATGGTAAATAAATGTAAACATGATATATACAGTACATGGCATGTATATAATGGTTTACATGAGCAAACACTGTACGAGTGCTAGTTTATGGTTAACCTTCGACCTCCAGCTCCCCAGGGGGGCAAAGAGGATAAATCAGTCATGTAGATCAACTTATTCTAGAATGTAACAAGAGCAGGTTAGAGATCTTACTGTTCAAACATGTTCCGGTTTTTACTCAACAGTTCTTAAATATCAGACTGTATTATAGGATTATAAAATAGTGAAATGATGACATTTCAATAATGATCTCTCCTAGTTAGTCAAGTTGGCAGAGGCTGCATGCCGTTTTAGAGGATGTCATTCCTGTAAAGGTGAAGAGCTTGATATGGACATTTCACATGGAGAATTGCAACGCATTATAATTTAGTTAACTTTTCAATAATGACATCATACACAGGTCATAACCACTCATTCTTTACACCAGTGTTTACTTGGTAAATTACATTCCTGGGTCATTTGTAATACTGGTATAAATTGTTAGAAATTCTGTATTCTTATGACAGGTGTTTTTAGCCTTATGTGGGCCCTGTGACGTTTAATCTATGAACTGGCCACTTATTCAAGTAGGCTGTATTTCAGTCTGGAATCTCTCAGACTGAAAGGTCATTTCCACCACCCAGAAACTAGCTAGGTTAATCAACATCCTCTGAGGTGATCTATAGTCATCAATAGACTGTAGTCAGGTGTGTTATTGTCTGCAGCCTGGAGAAAAAGTTGCCACTAACACCAGCACTTTGCCCACTGCAGAACCACCTGCAGCCCCTCATAGGACACTGTTTTGCCCAGTGGAAATCTTTTTTCTATAGAAGTAATTAGGTCCTTAGCTAATATTCATGGTCTTTCTCCTCTCCATGTGCAGTTTGCCTGCAAAGCAGAATATGATGGCAAGGAGCGCAATAAACATATTTGGCACATGCATTCATGACCTAAACTAGTAAACAACATTTTTTCTACAGTACCTTTCATGTTCACTGCAAGCAATCAGGCAATCAGGGAAAAATGACAACGGAGTTGGTGTCCCACATCTGACCAATAGGTTCTCTCAACTTATTAACAATTTACATTACACTACTCTTATTACTGTTGAATTATTATTGTAAGCAGTGCAAAAATAATTGTAATTAGTCATTGCTACACTGTTACTTACTGTTAGCGTAACTATTGTTACGTCTAGGGGTGCTGCTAGGGTAGTTGTGCTGCTCTAAGTCGGAGTGTAACAATGAGTAATTAAATTCTTGATAACACTGTACTCACAGGAATAATTACACTGTACTCACAGGAATAATTACACTGTACTCACAGAATAATTACACAGTAATAAGAACCCTGTGTAAAGTGTTACCCAAATTGTTTAAGGGAATGGTTCACCCAATATACACATGTACATTGTAAGACGTCTAGAGATAAGGTTAGACATCAATCAATCCATTGGTATTATATACCTGGCCACAAGTCCCAAATTCTAACATTGTTGTTTTTTTGTCCAAAGACCAATGTAACTCAATATCCCCAAAATTAACATGTTTAGTATTTCATGTCCAAATCATTCCACATTGTCTACAATTGAGCCATTTCTAGTCAAAGCGTGTGAACATAACAAACAGAACAGTGTAAGCACCACTGATGGGAATGGGACAAACAGAAAGAACAGGATCTATCGATGAAAACATCAACACATTTTTACACCCATCTTACACAGAGGAGTTGGCTATGTTTTCTGCACTTGTGTATTAACTGCATACAAGATGATGACGGCAATGACTCTGTGTTCTCAATGCAGAGCAGTGGCTTACTTGGTTGCTCACTCAGGTCTATATCGCTCGAGCCACACTGATTCTTCTGATTGGTCAATTGATTGATAGTGAGATAGAAATGATTTGCATTTTAAAGTAACTGTCCAGTGTTTCCAGATTTCTATGGAATATAACCTAGAACAAATTACAATATGAGTGAAATATTTTTCATCCAAAAAATGGTACTTAAGTATGTTAAAAAGCAGCCTTTTTTGTATTGGAACGTTGTGGCCCAACAACAGAAAGGTGTGGGTGTACACTGGTAAAAAATTTTTTTATATGAGTAGACCAACTGATTGGCCAGGAGGATGACATCATCCTCTATGTGGAAATAGCAAGCATTTTTTAAACGGTCTGTTTGAGGTGTTTTTTTAAGTGTTTTTTTCTCCAATGTATGCTTTGGCCACAAATACGAGTATAGGATGAGTCAACAACATTATTTGGTATGAGTTTACAGAATATTAAGTTTTAAAAGTGAGATTTTCATTGGACAGTTGCTTTAAACGTGGGCTCAGGGTCAAAGGGCACTACTCATCTCCAGGTATTCGTCAAACAGTCCGTAGGCATTCATGGGCTGCAGGTTGTAGTCCCTCTCCACTGCGGGAAGCTGGCCTTGGCGTTGGGGCCGTGCTCCTGCCTCAGCCTTCGCCGCGTCCACCAGTTCTGGATCAGCCTGACAAACAATAAAGTCACAGGGGGTGACTGGTGGAGATGACACCCTAGGCGCTAGTTGCGTCTAATTGGCTAAGCCAGGCCATACTCACGGGTAGCCCAGCTCCATGAAGTTGTTCCAGGTCTGCTTGAGCACCATGATGATACCCATCTGCATGCAGAGATCTATCAAACAACCACTGGGATGCACTGCACAGAAAGGGGAAACAGTGCCGACACTTTATTCAATCAACAACTCTTCAACTAACTATCCAGTAACCCTAGTAACATTACATTTTACATTTAAGTCATTAGCAGACGCTCTTATCCAGAGCGACTTACAAGTTGGTGCATTCACCTAAGA
>NC_036840.1:1498542-1544784 GCF_002910315.2 Salvelinus sp. IW2-2015 | reverse complement strand
TCAACAACTCTTCAACTAACTATCCAGTAACCCTACACCCTAACCCTAATTTTCTGGTTCATAACATAGAGGTTAGAGTGAGAATACAGTGTTCCAAGCTACTTTCCACTTAATCTTAGACACCCAAAACAAATTTTGGGGGTATTTGCGGCATAAACTCAATTCAGTTCTGGGCGGAGACGTGTTAGGAAATATACTAAAGAGARTAGTGAAGTCTCCACCCCTCTAAACTGAAACTCTCAGACAGTTTCTGGCAAGTTTACGGGACAAATTGTCCCCTCCACTTCCTAAATTCGAAAGATGCGAGCACCTGCGAAATTGTGATGTGATCAGCGATGAAAAATCTACGTACTGGAACAAAGTTCCTAATTCGTAGTGGCATCCCACAGTCTGTCGTTAGATGCTACTACCATTTATGTTATGTGCATCTGTCCACGTGAGTACTTTCCACTATAAATTTTCCACATTGAACACATTTGAAAAGACGAATGAAAAACATACAAGTTCACTCACCTCTTCCAGTTTCCAGCGGTTAATGAGGCGGATATAGGCTCCTGGCCGACCAGTGAACCTGACAAAGGTGGTCACATCATTTTACTAACTAATCTCTATGAAATATAGCTGGGTATTACAATTTACACCATGAAGTAGGGATGTTTCCTCACCTGCCCAGGAAAAAAGCTATGTAGAAGGTAGAGCTGTTGAGATTGACAAACTGAAACAGGAACATCTTCAGGGTGAAGCTGTTCTCCCACTCGGACTCAGTCCTTGGCTGCTCTGTGGATACAGAAACAGAGGGAGAGAGAAAATAGAGAATAAGATTAAAATAGAGAAAGAAAAGAGGGAGACAGAAAGAGAGAGGGTGTGTATAAAATGACAGCCCTTGCATTATATTGACTGTAATTACCTCTGAGAATGGCATGTTACAGCATGATGACAGATGGAGGAACAGTTGTAGCTTACCTAAATTGGTGAGCAGAAGGGCAACTTTTTCATACAACTGAAAAAAAAACAAGGTTACCAGTTAATAGGGTTTGTTTTCCATGATTCTCATGCTGTTGTAGATAAAACGCGATACGTCATGGCATTGAAGGGCGTTAGGATCCATTTTTATCAACATTTTGAGCGCAACTGTATTTAACTATATCAAAAAGCGCTACACGACATTAGGGTTTCACCACTGATAGACATTAATATACACTGAGTGTACAAAACATTAAGAACACCTTCCTAATATTGAGTTGCACCCCCCTTTGCCCTCAGAACAGCCTCAATTCATCAGGTCATGGACAAGGCGTCGAAAGCGTTCCACAGGGATGCTGGCCCATGTTGACTCCAATGATTCCCCCATGAATTGCTGGTAGTGGATCTCTACTCCAAATAGCTTGTTCCATCTCATCCCACAGATGCTCAATTGGATTGAGATCTGATGACTGGGCAGGCCACTGCAGTAAGCTGAATTCATTCATGTTTGTGGAACCATTTCTGGACAATCCTAGCCTTGTGGCATGGGGCATTATCCTGCTGTTAAAAATCTATTTGCAGACAGATACACTGCTGCCATGAAGGGATGCACCTGATTGGCAATGATGTTCAGATATCCTTTGGCATTCAAATGTTGCTCCACTTTTATCAAGGGGCCTAATGTGTGCCATGAAAACACACCCCACACCATCACCACCAGCCTGCAATGTTGACATACATCAGTGTGAAACAGCAGGAACCAGGATTCATCAGACCAGGCAATGTTTATCCAATTCTCCAGTGTCTTCGTTGCTTAGCCCACTGCAACCGCAGTTTCTTGTTTTTAATGAAAGAAGTGGAACTCTGTAAGGTTGTCGGCTGCCATACCCCATTCGTGTCAAGGTACGACGAGTTGTGCATTCTTTTGTGTGTTTTTGGGCACCAATGTTGTACTGGACTGTCATTTGACTAACTGTAGCCCGTCTGCTGCTCTGCACAATTTGTCAGCCTCCTTTGTCCCGTCATCAATGACCCGTTTTTTAACCACTGGTTTGCCATTGGCTGGATGTCCTTTGGGTGGAGCAGGTGTTCCTAATGTTGTGTACACTCAGTGTGTGTGTGATATATATGTGTGTGTGTGTATGTATGTATATATATATGCCACTTTTTTAATCTCATAATCCTAAATGCATTTCTCAACAAAGCCCTTACCACATTGAGGAGCATGATGATGCAGAAGTTGATACACACGGCTGTGCCGGTGGTGGCCACCTGAGAGTTATTCCTGATGAGAGCCCAGCCGAAGGCGGCAAAAGTGCTGACTGTGATCACYCGGTAAATCACGATGCCGAAGACGGCAGCGATCACCACCAGGATCTGAGTATGTCAATAAAACATTCTGGTCAGACACACCGATAGCAACAAGGCAAATTTGATAGCTCACTGGCTTGAGTTGGCTTGCTTGCAACATCACAGTTGTGGGTTTGATTCCTGCATGGGCCACTTACTGAAGATTTGAATGAATTCAAACAAAACCCAGTGGGAAACTAGTTCAACAAGCGGCAAGCATGAGGCAACATGCAAACCATTTTAATGAATCTGTGCCAACGCAAATTAATTTATTATGAAATATTCACTATACCTACTCCAGGGACTTACCATAAAGAAGATTCCAGAAGCTGAGACGATGAGTCGGCTGTACTTGTCTGTAAAGGCCTGGTACGGCTCAGGCTTTCCAGATATGGGGTTCATCCTCTCCTTTTTGGAATATTTGGCCTCAAACTGGGGACGGATTTCCTCCTGCAGCACACAGAAAGCTGGCTGAGCCACAAACGCTCCCAGAATGTTCTGCAAACGTCTGCAAAATGTTCTAGGAACGTGATCATGACACGTCTCCTTGGATTTCTTGAAACAGCTGTAGAACGCATAACTGTGGGTATTTCAAGAACACAGCAGAGTGTCATAACCAAGGTTGAATATTTTCCTGGTATTTTACAAATGTTCCATCTCAAGAATAAAATCACTTTTCTCCCGGGTAACCCAGTATTTCCCGCCAAAACTGGAAGAGTCATTCAAAGTGTTAAATTTTTTGAGTGTGGACTATGTCACTGTATTATATGGACATCGCTCAAACCATGAAGCGGGGAGAGAAACTGTTATGCTGGTGCAGGACATGCAGCCTACAAAGTTAAAATTATAGGCAAGTGAATTTGATTGAAAAAAAATTATGTAGTAAGGCCTATTTTACATTTCTATAATTAGTAGGCTTACACCTATATACACACCTTTCATAATATTTCCCCTAATGTTGTGTGACGTGTGTATTAGCGTATAACCACCCCGTTTGGTAATATTTAGATATGTGCAAAACTGGCAAACACATTTGGAAGGAAAATAAGTGGGCAGAATGTATATATTTTTGTTATTCAATTTAAAACCCTAATTTTAGAAAGGGGGTGTTTAAAAAAATATATTACATGAATGTACCTCAACATAAAAAAAAGAAAACAATTCTGTGCTCCATACTGAGGTGGGCTGTCTGTCCCCAACGTGAGCGTTGATGATTGATCATGGAGATTTGTGATAGCAGAGAGAAGGCCATAGACTCTATAAATTATATGTCTAAATCTTAACAGTTATATTTCACATCATGCTGTTCATAGAAATAATTTACCGGTTTCTTGCTGTTAGTTATCCAGAGAAAGGGGATTGGGTTTGGGTGGAAAATCTCAGTAACCCAGTTCCCGCTACTCAAACCTAGTCATAACCCGAGTGGGAATCTCAAGGCAATGCTCCCTCTTGTAATATGTTGTATATTTCAGCAAAGTGGAACATCCCTAGGACCTTCATGGTATGATTGTTAAAATCTTATAAGAAATGTAAAAAAAAAAAAAAATTATCTGAAAAGATCTTCTTGCAAGAAACACACACGTTATGCCTGGGAGATTATTTCTAATTTGATGATGCTGACTACAATGAAGATATATTTACCTCCTCTTCCTCCCAGTCAATTAGGTCCCAGTCATACGCAAGGACCGCTCGCCGCCTCTTCCAGAACTCGAGAAACACGGTTGCTAAAATACACAACTAGGTTAGTGTTTGAGGGTTGTTAGGGCTAGGTGAGTATGTGTCATATTCAATGTGGGACAAATATGTACACTTGTGTTCAAGCTATAAAACAGTGTTGGCAATGTATTACAAACAGAATCATTTAAATTCAACCATCTCTTGGAATGCTGCCAAAAACAGGAATCATTTAAATTCAATGTTGAAGGAAGGTTGTTTTGCATGACTCAAAATGATTAAATTATCACTTCAAGAAGTTCTCCACATTCAGATAAGACAATAATACAAGTATTTTGCAGCAGGGTTGCTGGGTGCCAGGATTCATACTGTTACTTCAGTTATCTAAAATTGTTCACTATTTTAGCTATTTAGCATGGTCACAATAGGTCATTTCACCAACAAGCCATTGCTGCCTTTAAAGCACTGGAGAGAGAGGGAAGATTCTCCTGAACAAGGTCCTTTGGATGTGTTACCCATTGCCAATCTGTTTACCAGTGTGTCACTTGACAATCAGAGCAATTTCTCTTTGCAGAGGCTGGACTAAGATCAGTTAAACTAGTAGCTCTGAATGCAAAGGCACATGTTTTAGTAGTTCCAGACTGTTGCGTGATGCCGGCCAGTGACTAGCGGTCTCTTTTGGTGGAAAGGCACATGTTTCTGCAGAGCCAGCAGCAGGGGAGCACACTTCAGAGGAATGTTAATGAAGCGATTTCAATGGTATTCTACTGTAGGTGAATGCCAAGAAATAGCCTGTGTTGGACAACAGCAAGGCCCTGCAGCAAGATCCACTGCTCTCCAGACAAACCCAGGTAGGTTGTGTTTTATACTTATTTACAGGCAGTCCAACGATACTGTATTGCAGGAATCATCAAACTAGATTCAGCCGCGGGCCGTTTTTTTCTTGAGCGGATGGTTAGGAGGTTAGAACATAATTACAAATAATTTGTAGACTGCAAAAAGACTGCCCAAACAGATTGTTTGACTTAAACAATAATTTCAAACCTTGCTTGCATTTGTATATGATCACGTCATGTCTCTCTATTATGCGGGAGAATACATGGGAACAGATTTCTTAAATTAAAGTAACTAAAGCTGTTTTCTTTTTTACAGTCTCATGTTCAACAATGAAAATTCCCCCCACAAAAAAAAGAAAACGTTTTTGCTCAGAAAACTTTGGGGGCCAAATAAAACCACCAGCGGGCCAAATTCGGCCCACAGCCCGCCAGTTGGGGAACCATGATGTATTAAGTATCTGAGGGCCTATGCAGTTATTTAGCCTTGATTAATCCCAAATGTATTTTAAAATGTTTTGCTTTATTGTCCTACTTTTATACCTGTGGTTCCACTTGTATGCACCTATATGATTATAAGTGTGTCTGGATATTGTGTCAGATAAATTACTAAAATGTAAATGTAATTGCACTACAGAAAATTATTGCAATCTACCAGTTGAAAGAACACCGAATGCAGTTAGGTTGTTTATCACTTGTAGATTTTCCATAATTTGCTCTAGCAACAACAAAAAGACTAAAAACGTGAGTAGGCTATGGGATTGTTACAAAAGAGTAGTGTGCTATTGAAGTGTAGCTAACATGTATTACTTACATGTTTCAGGTTAGTTTATTCATTTTTGCTACCTACTGTAACTGTTTCACMTTTTCAGCTGATCTACTTTGTTGCATGAAGTTGAGTGAAGCACAGTTAACGCAATATATTTGACCATTGAAGTACTGTAACTTTGTACCAAGGAGATTAAATCGCCAATTTGTGACTAATTAATTAAAGGCAGGGTTAGATAAAATATTTTTGGTAGACATTGCACTCAAGAGAATGATGAATGGTGGAGATTTAACCTACATTTGACCCCATTAACCTATACATGAATCTCGCTAAGACATTAGATAACACGTTAGATAACACATTAGGGAAAAAATTCACAATAGGCGAAACAGCACCACTGGACACCCCACCCGTATTGTTCTTATTTTGAGGAAATAAGCATCCAGCATCGTACATACTCTGCTGTTCTCTTGCGCGTGCAAAGATGGCCGAGGGGGAAAAAACAATTTGTTTTAAAACCTCTTGAAGCTAGGGGGCAGAATTTGTATGTTTGGAACAATAACGTTCCCATTGTAAGCTGCCTATTTCTCAGGTCCAGATGCTAGAATATGCATATAATTGACAGAGTAGGATGGAAAACACTCTAAAGTTTCCAAAACTGTCCAAATATTGTCTGTGAGTATAACAGAACTGATTTTGCAGGCGAAAACCTGAGGAAATCCAACCCGGAAGTGACTTATATTTTGAAAAATCCCTGTTCCATTGCCTGCCTTTCGTCCATTTAAAAGGGATTTTTTATTTTTTTATTTTACCGTTATTTTACCAGGTAAGTTGACTGAGAACACGTTCTCATTTGCAGCAACGACCTGGGGAATAGTTACAGGGGAGAGGAGGGGGATGAATGAGCCAATTGTAAACTGGGGATTATTAGGTGACCGTGATGGTTGAGGGCCAGATTGGGAATTTAGCCAGGACACCGGGGTTAACACCCCTACTCTTACGATAAGTGCCATGGGATCTTTAATGACCTCAGAGAGTCAGGACACCCGTTTAACGTCCCATCCGAAAGACGGATATCAACCAGATTCCTTTTCCTGTGGCTTCCTCAGGGTGTGAACAGTCTTTAGACATAGTTTCAAGCTTTATTTTGAAAAATTAAGCGAGATTTATTCAAAACGCTCAGTGGATGAACGGATGTCCTCAACACCCCGGAAACCGGCTGCGCGCGTGCGCCATCGTGCGCTATCATGCATACATTTCTTTCCCCCCACACCAAACGCGATCACGACACGCAGGTTAAAATATCAAAACAAACTCTGAACCAATGACATTAATTTGGGGACAGGTCGAAAAGCATTAAACATGTATGGCAATTTAGCTAGCTAGCTTGCACTTGCTAGCTAATGTTAATTTGTCCTATTTAGCTAGCTTGCTGTTGCTAGCTAATTTGTCCTGGGATATAAACATTGAGTTGTTATTTTACTAGAAAAGCACAAGGACCTCTACTCCGACAATTAATCCACACATAAAACGGCCAACCGAATCGTTTCTAGTCATCGCCCTCCTTCCAGGCTTTTTCATCTTTTAATAAAACTTTCATTGTATTACTACGACAACCGGCAACAAAGTTCGTCGTCCAGTCACCCACGTGGGTATAACCAATGAGGAGATGGCACGTGGGTACCTGCTTCTATAAACCAATGAGGAGATGGAGAGGCAGGACTTGCAGCGCGATCTGCGTCAGAAATAGGAACGACATCTATTTTAGCCCTTGGTCGCAGACGCTCGTTGGCGCGCGCAAGCAGTGTGGGTGCAATAATTGAATAACATGGATTTCTACATTTATTTTGCGACGCTCGCGCACGCGACGTGTCCGGTCTGGTCAGCATGTTCTTGCGCGCGACACTGGTTGCTCAACATTTTCTTTCTTCTCGCAGTATTGAATAGTTTACAGTCCGGTTGAAATATTATCGATTATTGATGTTAAAAACAACCTGAGGATTGATTATTAAAAACGTTTGACGACCTTTACGGATACTATATGGAATTTTCGTCAAGACTTGATGACTTGCTTAGGCTGTGGAATACTGAACATAACGCGCCAAACAAATGGAGGTATTTTGATATAAAAAAAAATCTTTATGAACAAAAGGAACATGTGTGTAACTGGGAGTCTCGTGAGTGCAAACATCCGAAGATCATCAAAGGTAAGCGATTAATTTTATTGCTTTTCTGGCTTTCGTGACCAATCTACATGGCTGCTAGGTGTTCTTAATGTTTTGTCTAGTGATCGATAAACTCACAAACGCTTGGATTGCTTTCGCTGTTAAGCATATTTTCAAAATCTGACACGATAGGTGGATTAACAACAAGCTAAGCTGTGTTTTGGTATATTTCACTTGTGATTTCATGAAAATAAATATGTTTAGTATTTTTTTTGAATTTGGCGCTCTGCAATTCAGCGGTTGTTTACGAAAATGATCCCGCTAAAGGGATCCGTGCGTCAAGAAGTTTTAAGTAACGTCTTTGTTGTTGTAATATCGCAAACAGATGTGGCAGTTTCACCGCTGGATTCAAGCTTTAAGTACACGATGCCTAAGTAAAGCCATCACAAACAACGACCACTGATCAACACGTGACCATTCAAAACAGTATGACAAAAATCATGACTCATGAAGTATGCAATCAGTAACCATAACGTACACTGAAGAAACATGCAAACCCTACTGTCACAAGCTGTTATGAAGAATGACAGCCTCTGTCAAGTCCAAAATGTTGTTATCTAAAGCAATTGGTGGTTGACGCTACATGCTAATGTCTCCGTCTTGTCTGGATTGGTCCTGGTCCAGTGTAAAGGAGTAGATCGATGGGCTGTCCCCAGAATGACAGCTTCTCTCTGGACCTTTCCCAGTCAGACGTCTGGGTCTGGCAGCCAGAACCCACGCCAACGGCGGGTGAGTGAATCACATACAGCTGAAGTCGGAAGTTGACATACACCTTTGCCAAATACATTTAAACTCAGTTTATCACAATTCCTGACATTTAATCAAAAAATGTCAGGTCAGTTATGATCACCACTTTATTTTAAGAATGTGAAATGTCAGAATAATAGTAGAGAATTATTTATTTCAGCTTTTATTTCTTAAATCACATTCCCAGTGGGTCAGAAGTTTACATACACTCAATTAGTATTTGGTAGCATTGTCTTTAAATTGTTTAACTTGAGTCAAACGTTTCGGGTAGCCTTCCATAAGCTTCCCACAATAAGTTGGGCGAATTTTGACCCATTCCTCCTGACAGAGCTGGTGTAACTGAGTCAGGTTTGTAGGCCTCCTTGTTCGCACACGCTTTTTCAGTTCTTCCCACAAATGTTCTATAGGATTGAGGTCAGGGCTTTGTGATGGCCACTCCAATACCTTGACTTTGTTGTCCTTAAACCATTTTGCCACAACTTTGGAAGTATGCTTGGGGTCATTGTCCATTTGGAAGACCCATTTGCGACCAAGCTTTAACTTCCTGACTGATGTCTTGAGATCTTGCTTCAATATCCACATAATTTTCCATCTTCATGATGTTATCTATTTTGTGAAGTGCACCAGTCCCTCCTGCAGCAAAGCAACCCCACAACATGATGCTGCCACCGCCGTGCTTCACGGTTGAGATGGTGTTCTTCGGCTTGCAAGCCTCCCCCATATTCCTCCAAACATAACGATGGTCATTATGGCCAAACAGGTCGATTTTTGTTTCATCAGACGAGAGGACATTTCTCCAAAAAGTACGATCTTTGTCCCCATGTGCAGTTGCAAACCATAGTCTGGCTTTTTTATGGCAGTTTTGGAGCAGTGGCTTCTTCCTTGCTGAGCGGCCTTTCAGGTTATGTCGATATAGAACTCGTTTTACTGTGGATATAGATACTTTTGTAAATGTGTCGTCCAGCATCTTCACAAGGTCCTTTACTGTTGTCCTGTGATTGATTTGCACTTTTCACACCAAAGTACGTTAATCTCTAGGAGACAGAACGAGTCTCCTTCCTGAGCGGTATGGCGGCTGCGTGGTCCCATGGTGTTTATACTTGCATACTATTGTTTGTACAGATGAACGTAGTAACTTCAGGCGTTTGGAAATTGCTCCCAAGAATGAACCAGACTTGTGGAGGTCTACAATTTTTTTTCTGAGGTCTTGGCTGATTTCTTTTGATTTCCCATGATGTCAAGCAAAGAGGCACTGAGTTTGAAGGTAGGCCTTGAAATACATCCATAGGTACACCTACGATTGACTGAAATTATGTCAAGTAGCCTATCAGAAGCTTCTAAAGCCGAGATATCATGTTCTGGAATTTTCCAAGCTGTTTAAAGGCACAGTCAACTTAGTGTATGTAAACTTCTGACCCACTGGAATTGTGATACAGTGAATTATAAGTGAAATTATCTGTCTGTAAACAATTGTTGGAAAAATGACTTGTGTCATACACAAAGTAGATATCCTAACCCACTTTCCAAAACTAGTTTGTTAATAAGAAATTTGTGGAGTGGTTGAAAAATGAGTTTTAATGACTCCAAGTGTAATGTAAACTTCCGACTTCAACTGTAAATCAAGTGCTATATATTGCATCTGAAAATGCACCTTGGAGCATTGCTCCATTGTTTGTGTTGGTCAATTCATTCTTCTTGGATAAACTGAATTTAAATAGTAGACTTACAGTACAGTATTATATGTAGAGTGTGTAATGAATACCTGATCCAATGTATGTTGAAGTTAAATCCCTCTATACCATAAATTGCTCACCATAAAAGATGAATGACAAGGACATTTATAAGAGTGGTTTCCATAAGCCCTGAAGACAATGTCTGAATTTTAAAGCTATTTTAATGAGCACAGTCTGGCAGCGCACTCACCACCTCAGCTTTGGAAGTCACCTGAGAAGAATAGAAGAAACATTACACAACTTGTATTTCTCATTTGAACTATCTGGAAAATAGAGAGGACTGGTAGTATGGATTAGTGTTTGGGCAGTTTACAGTCCGGTATCTACAGTGTTTAAAGCCATAGTTGTGTACGTGCCTGTTTGTGTACGTTTCTGGAAAACAGATGGAAGAGGACTGGTGTGGAAGAGGAAATTAGATTTTTAATTTGATTTAAAAATTTTAATCTGTTCTTCGTCTTGTCCTTTTAAGGTTTTCTGTTCCCTGATATGTAATATAACTAGTTTTGTTTAGAACTGTTTCTAAACTGCCTTGTTGTAATTTCCTGTCAAACAATCTTTTCATTGTTCCTGTTGTCCCAGGATGTGTGGGGGAGTGGACATGTCCTTGATATGATTAGTCTTTCCTCAGAGTCTACTTCTGTGGTGATAAGCAGAAGTTACCGGACTCATTTGAAGTGCATGTGAAACACCCACCCCATCCTTGGTCTGTATAAAATGTCTGTGGAGAACAAATAGCGAGTCAAGTTGGTTTTCCCTTGCATGCAATGCTCGTAATAAAGCTTTTTTATTTTGAGATTGGACTGCCTTTTTCCACCACATTGGTTACAGTCTACAACTTCGTATGGTTACTTTGCTATATGTTGCAAAGGGCTTGCCCTGGCCATTACGAGCGCTTGTCCAGATGTGCTAGGTCTAATCTAGGTCCATTTCCCCAGGGACATTTGGAATAACTGTAGACATTTGAATCATCCCTTCCTCTACATCAGTCTATCAGCTTTGCGGCTTTCCTTTCTCACTAACTCTTTTTCCCACCTGTCTTCTCACACAGCCGCCCAGGTCTTATTTGGCTAGCGCTTTGTTGGCGTTTGGCCTGCAGTTCTAACCTAGCATGTGTTCTGCTGCTGAAGTGCTGGAGTTTTGACACGAGGCTAAAAGCAGGCTCTTAAAAACCTGCGCCTCTACAGGAAGCTCCTCACAACAGGTAGGCCTATTCCAGGGATGTTGCATTGACACAGTGCATGTGATCCATGAACTGACCAAGGCAAGTATGTAGTTTGACAAAAACTTGTTTTTGCTTTATCAAATCCACTGAACACTTTCGATCTCCCTACATTCTGAAATCAAAAGTTAAGCGGTTGAAATGCGACCTTTCATGTTGAAATAAACAGGAGGCAATGTTAATCAACACCTGATTCCATATGTGTTTCAGTCCCTTCCTCCATCATTCAACTCCCAGAGACTTGAAGAGTGTGAAACCACCGGCTTACTGTCGTTATGAAGTAGTGGCTGAATCCTCCCTGCCTAGACCCTGCTGCTACTGACGATGAGGAGGCTGGCCCTGCACTAACGCTCCCTATACACCCTTTGCCTGGGATCTGTGTAAATGGCTGAGGAGAACCATGTACACTTCACTGTAAATACTGACACTTAAATATAGTGAACATGGAATGCTGATCCATAAAACTGTTGAGTAAGTTACTTCTTAAACTTTATTTTTCAATAAAATGAGATGTGTTTTAAATTGAACCTATAGTATTTATACTAAATGATAACTCACCCCACACAGCCATGAATACAGCAAAGAAAACTGTGCTTGCTTCCGTTGTCAAAAAGATGGGTGACCTAAAGCCAAGAAACAGATCAATAGCAATTGGTTAGAGAAATGAATTCAGTACAAACACATAAATAGTCACATTTGTATAGAAAGATTACAAAGGAGGGTTGTTTTGTTAGACATTTTCCAGAGCAAGCTCACAAGTAGTCCCGTGTAGCTCAGTTGGTAGAGCGTGATGCTTGAAACGCCAGGGTTGTGGTTTCGATTCCCATGAGGGCCAGTATGAAAATGTATTCATTCACTACTGCAAGTTGCTCTAGATAAGAGCGTCTGCTAAATTACAAAAATGTGAAGTAAAAAGGTTGCCTTGCTAAGTGTGTTGTACTTATGTTACTGTGGCATAGTCTGAGTAAAATGTTTGGTCAAAAAATGCAATATTGTTTTAAAAGTATATGACAAAAATCTCTGTTCCTGGGAGTGCTGCAGTGTACGCAGGCTTTTGTTTCAGCCCAGCTCTACACAAAAATAATTGTGTCTAATTATGACCATCATTAGTTAATCATGTTGAATACACACCAGTGGCTCTCCAGGATCGGAATTAGCCACAATGCCCTGATGTTTGGTCAGCATTGCTCAGTCTGGGGAAACGTTTAACATACTCTACATGGTAGTACGGAAAGTTCACCTTGGCATAGATGCAGCTGCTGAAGTCTCAGGTAGGGCAGTACTCGTCACATATGGGGCACATGATGGATGTCAGTGGCCTGGCAGATTTCTTTACTGGAGAATCACAGACAAACCTTTAGCCTGGTTCCATACACTCATCATTCTTAGTGCATTTATCAGCCTGTGTCAGTGTTTGCATTGATAGCATTGGTAATAGACTTCTACCAGACTAAGGCCAAATTTACACCAGTGTAAAGCATGGTGTCTGTTTGGTATTTTTTCTAGTGGAAGAACACAAGACCAGACATAGTGAAGGATAAAAATATGCATAAAATACTAAGGTAAAACAATTGAGGTAAAACCTAATTGAAGAAGACCAATGAGTATTAGCTGAGCTCACATTACCTGACCTGGCAGTGGTCTAGGGTGAACGCAGCCGTAGAGGAAGACCATGAGCCCAACCAGCGCGCAGGGAACAGCATCCCAGGTGTACAACCCAGCCAGGCAAAAATAGAGACCAATTTTCCTTCCCAGGGGGGTGGGAAATATACGCCTGACAACACCCCAGGAGACAAACCATGTCATTATGTACCAACCACTGAAATTATGTTGTGGCTTTCAATTACGTTTTTAATGATCTAGTAAATTCACTCCTTCATTGGATTAATTCATGTGGCTTTAATACATGTGGCTGGTGGAAAGTTGTATTGTTTGCCAGATCGAGGAACAACCTGCAAAGGTGCAGATAATAACCCAAATTTGGGGTATTAGATTCTTGTGATGTCCTTATAGAGCAGGAGTGTTACACAGTGTTTGTACCTTATGAAGGTCCAGTGGCTGGTACTTGGGTACGCACACCACCCCACCAGGCCCAGCAATTCATACAGCAAGTGTCTGTGGTTCTCTGCCCATGCGTCCGGATTGGAGGTTCTTACTTCTGTTAGCTCCCCTGTAACACACAACACACATTATTATAACTACAGATGTGGGATCTGTAATTTGATCACTTTTTTTGTTGCTGACGAGAAATGCTTGAAGTTTGTATTTTCCCTTGAAATATAAGACTTGTATTTGTCCCTATGAAAAAATGTTAAACCCCTACAAAAAATGTCCATTAAATAAATAAAATAATAATTAACATTTCCGGTTGCCGCAGGATTATTTTCTCTGTAGTGAACCGACTCAAAGGAAGATCCTACAAGTGATATTTCTCTTCCAAGTCATGTGTGAAGTGTCCAGTGCATTCTCAATGAGGGGAAACGCTGCCTCGTATGAACTATTGGCTCAAAAGACGATTCAGCCCTGCGAGCATACAACAAGAGAAACATGAATACAGCGTCAAACCCTCTACATACCGCAGAGACATGCTGTATCTAAAAGATGGAACACATCTAGCAGTGGGACTTGTACTAACTTGGAGAGGCCCAGGTAGACCCTACCGGTAGGAGCAGTTGGCCTGTACACTGAAAGGTCGCTGATTTCGAAATCTCTGAGCCGATCCGCTGAAAAACTCGGTCAATGTACCTTGAAGCAGGCACTTAACCCTAATTTCGTCTAAAATCAACCTGGATAAGAGCGCTCGCTAATGACTACAATGAAATGTATAATCCAGAGGCCATTTGTAACTGTGTTAGACGACGAATGACAATCTCACCCATTTGTCTTTGCCTCCTCATATTTGACCTTTGCAGCAAAGATATGCATGGACGATGCGATTCGGATAGCGTATGTGAAGAACGGTCTTCGTTTGTAATGGTGCAAACTGTAACAATTAGATAGCAGGAAAAGGATCCAGATCCATATTCTTCTATGACCGTTCATGTCCGTTGTGATCTAATTGAGCTTTTTAAAAGCACACCATTTGGACTGATGTACCAATCTCAGTGCATTCTTATACATTATTGCCTCGACATGGGCTAGCTTGTGAGCCCCCGCCAAAAAGGCCACCGTAAAGAAATTGGACGCACACACACAAGAACATTTTGTTCAGTTTGTTTACCCTGCAAAATGTGGTACCCAAAAACTAAGAATTGTGGTTTAATATGGAAGACAATTGAATCATTTTCACCTTTAAGTTAGTCGAGGAAACAACAATACCAGACACACAACACACACACTCACTCACTGATGTAATTCTGGAGCGACTGAAGGGGGCGGTAAACTCCGTTTTCCTCTCCAGGTCAGGGAGGGCAGTTGTTGTAAATCTCATAGTTGCGAGGCAGCCATCTTCGAAATCTTTGATTCTCTTCTCCATCCTGGATGGTGCAAGAGAAACCCAAAACCCACATCAAACATAGCCAGAACCATTAACATTAGGGTGGTTGCCCAAAATTCAACCAATAAATCAATTCGCACTCACCTACTCATGACTTGTACGCGTCGATGCATGTAGTAGATTTTCTCCTGAAAACTCCACAACATTATCAACTATTAAAAATCTCAGTGATTACAGTGGCCTGCGGCGGTCTAGCAGTCTAGGTCACTTAAGCCTCTGGAACAACACGGTGCTCGCATGTGTTAGAATGTAAGAGTGCTGCTAGAGGGGTCGATTCTATCTAACAAACATGAAGAAATACAGAAAATAAAAGTGCATTGGCAAATAACTGTAGATTCATAGTGAGTGAGTGAGAGAAGTGAAGTGAGTGAGTGAGTGAGTGAAGTGAGTGAGTGAGTGTGAGTGAGTGAGTGAGAGTGAGTGAGTGAGTGAGGAGCTGAGTGAAGACGAGAGACGAGAGAAGACAGAGAGACAGAGAGACAGAGAGACAGAGAGAGACAGGCAGTGTGTGTGGTGGGAACCTGTTTGTCGATGTGATTTATGTGGGTGAGTGTCTGGAATCCAAGAGGCTGTGTGTTCGTCCTCCCCACCTGAACGGCATCCGAATGTTCATAAGCTCTGCGTAGCGACACAGCACCTCCCAGGGAGCATGCAGCTTCAGGAAGATCACATCACTGTTGCACACAGACAACTGTTGGAGGGGAAAAGACCCAGCATTAGAAGTATTACGTCCTGTTGATACTATTTCTTAGAACAGTTTCTTAGCACATTCAAAAATGTGAATAATATAAAATCTAATGTTTTAAATGAAAATGTTTCTATTCTAAATCATGTTGCCACACATGTATCGAGCTTCAGTAGATATGACATTATTTTGATCTCTTTTAGTCCTCATTTGGACTAATCTTCCAAGAGTAGAGAGGTCTATGGACTTCATAACTGGACATAAAGAGGAAAGGGACAGTTGAAATATTGATTTTCTTTTCTCTCTCATCATTTCCTGTGACTGATCTCAGAACAGTTAACAGGCATTCGCTGTCATGGCTACGGAATAGTTTTTACTAGGATCTTTAAAAGATACCAAACTATGTGAGTTTGATTTCTTTAAAATCCCAGTAGCACAGTTATATAGTCAGTACTGCATTCTCTGATAATTTCAAGCAGAATTCTGCCTTGCATCTTGTTGTCATCATAAGCAGTCTGACAGCAAATGATGCTGTTAAAAGAGAGAAGAAGCATAGTCTCTTTGAATGCTCCATATGATGACCTTGATGTTACTGCGTCAGCACACTAGGCGTCAGCCACTCACACACATGCAAAAGCACACACTCAGCACATTGCTTCCCTGCTCCATTTAAAACAGGCTTGAGGATGAAACTTGCCATCAGCACATTTGCATTGGTTTATGAGTGAAAGGCAGAGCTTCAGTGACTACTGTAATACTGTCATACTATAATATACTATTACTGTAATACTATGTTACTGTAATACTCCGTAGTACTCGCCTCCTTCTCCATCTGCAAGCCCTCGGCCCGGATGTTGCGCTCAAATATTTCCCTCTTCTCCGACTGTGGACCAGACTTCCTGTAAACCAGGATGTAGTCGATGTGGCACTTGCCATCGCTGAAGCACAAGCCACTGGACCTACTTCTCCCTACCTGGGGAGANGGACCAGACTTCCTGTAAACCAGGATGTAGTCGATGTGGCACTTGCCATCGCTGAAGCACAAGCCACTGGACCTACTTCTCCCTACCTGGGGAGAGAAACAGAGGGAGGGAGTAACCACTATAAAGTTGTTTGACCCAAAGTGACTTTAATATATTTTACCATTAACATTTACAGAGGCAGTTGAGCTAAAGTGCTTTGCTCATAAGCACAATATCTAAATATGCTCTTCCAAGGGTTATATATCACACTACTGTAGTAAGAAACCAATGAGCTCACCCTAAGAAGACGAAACGTCTTTACAGATCCCCCAAGGAGGATAAGAATAACACTGACAGCAGCCAGCTTCAACCCACATCGACCATACGTGCTTTACGGACACACCTGTAATTGACCTCTCACCTCTGGTGCCGGGTCAGTCCTGGTGTTGTCGTCCAGGATGCTACTGGTCCCGGGGTCAAGTAGGGTCGAGTCGCCATCTTTGGACGGAGTGCTCAGCCCCTCCAAACTCTCCATTAACAACTTCACATCCTTCAAAACTGGACAGAACATCAGCAGAAAACCCAGCGTCATTGGTCAAACCCTCAATATGTTGTTGATTCTGTGGACACCTAGATTACTTCCTAACTCACTTAATCCATCAAAAACAATTAACAACATATTGACAAAAATCAAAAAAAAATTATAATAATTAAGTGCATGACTACCACTCAGATTTCAACTTCACAAAAGTTTTTTTGTCTCATAAAAMTTGCTCTTTAAAAAGATGCTGCACAACAGTTACATTATGGTAATGTTATTTGGTTGAGGTACCCCTTMAAGGAGGTGCCAAATGGCTTACCGGGGGGTGGCACGCTGTTCTGTGTGCTGGGGGAATCCGGGGCCCCAGCCAAGGACTCCTCCATTCTGACTGGCGACCTGTTGTGGGGGAAGGAGAAATCCGCAGCCTCAACCCCAGGGGACGGGGGACGCAGAACTCTGCGTCTGTGGGGGCTCTGCCATTGGAGCTCAGCCCCATGTAGAGAGAAACTCACACCTGGAGGAGAGATACAGAGAGAGACAGAAAGACAGAGCGAAAGAGAGAGAAAAAGAGAGAGAAAGAGACAGTGAGAGAGAGAGACAGTGAGAGACAGAGAGGAGAGGGAGAGAATTCATCATATAATCAACCATCAGTAAAGACTGAGGCCCCACATTTAGTGGAAAACAGATGACAGAAGAGGGTGAGGGGTATTATCAGAGCTCAGTAAATAAAGTAAAACTCACAGTTAAATAAGGGTTCAATAAAATACAAATAAAATAACCTAACAGTGAGGGAGCTGGAACATTTACATTGTAACGTTTGAGACCTTATCAAACCTTCAGGAGACATCCTCTGTTGGTTAGGAAATGGGAGATAGGTGAATCCAGAGTCTTATATAGTAGGGCTGGGAATTGCCCGGGAGTTCACGATATTATCATCTCGATACTTAGGTGCCGATATGATAATGTATGGCAAATCTCACGATTCTATATGTATGGTGATTCTATATGTATGGTGATTCTATGATTTTATTGCGATGCGATACAATGATTTTATTGCGATGCGATACAATGATTTTATTGCGATGCGATACAATGATTTTATTGCGATGCGATACTGATTTTTTGCGATGCGATATCAATGATTTTATTGCGATGCGATACAATGATTTTATTGCGATGCGATACAATGATTTTATTGCGATGCGATACGATGATTTATTGGGATGCGATACAATGATTTTATTGCGATGCGATACGTGATTTTATTGGGATAAAACTCGTGATCTGTATTTTATTGGATGCGATACTGTGATTTTATTGGATGCGATACATGTGATTTTTATTGGGATGCGATACTGTGATTTTATTGGGATGCGATATCTGTGATTTTATTGGGATGCGAACTTGTGATTATTGGGATGCGTACTGTGATTTTATTGGGATGCGATATCTGTGATTTTATTGGGATGCGATACCTTGATTTAGTTGGGATGCGATACTGTGCATTTATGGGACGAT
Organism: Salvelinus sp. IW2-2015; assembly: GCF_002910315.2. Classification (NCBI taxonomy): domain Eukaryota; kingdom Metazoa; phylum Chordata; class Actinopteri; order Salmoniformes; family Salmonidae; genus Salvelinus; species Salvelinus sp. IW2-2015. The sequence goes on along the minus strand of NC_036840.1, from coordinate 1,526,069 downwards.
ACTGGTGATTTTATTGGGATGCGATACTGTGATTTTATTGGGATGCGATAATGGTGATTTTTGGAGATGCGATACTGGTGATTTTATTGGATGCGATATGCTGATTATTTTATTGGACTTGCGATATTCTGTATTATTATTGGGATGCGATACTGATGATTTTATTGGGATTGCGATAACTGTGTTTTATTGGAGAATCGATAACTGTGATTTTATCTGGAGATGACCGATCCTGCGTGATTTTATTGGGATGCGATACTGTGATTTTATTGGGATGCGATACTGTGATTTTATTGGGATGCGATACTGTGATTTTATTGCGATTCAATGTTTCTAACATATTGCTCACCATATGTCTGCTGCAGAGAGACAAGAGAGAGACATGAGAAAAGTAGTTTTGATCAGTCAGGGAAATAAGTGCTGAAACCATGTTGGCTTAATATTTAAAAAGAAGATGGAGAACAAGCTATAGGAGGTAAATACCAGAGTTTTGGCACAGGTTGGCCCACAGCCGATAGCGCTAGCTAACGCTACCAATAGTAGCAAAAATAAATAAATACTTTTTGTGTCAAATATTGATATAATATTGTCCCAAAATAATACACCCCCCCATCACTATTATACAGACATGCAAATCATGAGTAAACTTTACAGTGGCCCCAAAGAAGATGTAGAGATATATCTATCTCTATACAGTCGGGTCTGAAATGATTGACACCCTTAATAAAGATGAGCAAAAAAGACTGTATAAAATAAATAATACAAACACTCAGCTATATTGTTTGCACATTTTTTTGTTGATACTAATGCAATTTATCAGAGAAAGAAATTGCGTGCCCTTAAGTGATTCTGTGCTCCCCCTGAGAGGAGCCATTATCTAACATGGCCTAGTGAGTAGGCTAACAACAGCCCCTCTGAAGAGGTCTGTGACCCACTCTTCCATTTGACGAGCCTAGGCTCTGGGGAAGGTCGTCGCTGGTCTGACCGCTGAATTTCCCTTTGTGACAGCTCCGCGACTCAGCAGAATATTTCTGCTGAGCCCCAGACATACAGAGGAGGAGTGGGAGAGAGAATGCTCCCTTCCCGCAGTGGCTGAGGTATTGAAATAACAGCAGGTAATAAAACCACCTTGAACTCTTTCTTCCTGGCTGAAATCGATGGGCGGGTTCCCTCAGTGACTTCAGTTGTAATAAACGTTTCACTCAGCCATCAGCTGCTAGGAGGTATTTTATAGCGTGAGTAGAGGTTACTGCAGCCCCAAAGGAGATGTGAGGGATAAAAGCCAGGGCACTATAGAAATCGAATGATTCCATCCATAATAACATTACATTTGAAAGAGTTGTCCAACGCAGCTCTGCCGGTCTGAATTGACACATCAAAGCATATCATTTGCACACTTTAAAATTCCATCTGTGCCCATCAAAATCCAAATGACCTGCTACTTCCAAACAAGAGGTCTATATCGTGCTGTTACCACGACTACCACAGTACCCTCTAAGTTCAAGATTAAGCACAAGTCACAACATTGAGAAAACCCTTTACATTTAAAATATACTTTACATGATTTATATTAACTAGTCAGTAGATTAGACCCTGGAAAATTATAAATATTGAACATGACAAGATGATTGGCCTACTAATAGACCATTAGGTTGAATGATAAGATATGATATAAGCATAGAAGCCTAGGTGTCCATAGAGAAACAAAGCCAATCAATAATTAACAACAGTGGTTCTGTTGCCTCTGAGTGACCACTAGGCAGCAGCACACACACATTTTAGTCATTTAGTAGATGCTCTTATCCAGAGCAACAGTAGTGAGTGCATACATTTTCCAATACTGGTACCCCATGGGAATCGAACCCACAACCCTGGTGTTGCAAGCACCAAGCTCTACCAACTGAGACACACACACACAAAACACAAACTGATTTACACAGAGTCAGACAGTCACAGTGCAGAGTCAATGGGCATATCGGCCAAAATCCTGACCCAAAGTACACACACAAAATGCCAATGGTCATGTGGTAATCCATGCCATAAGCGTGGAGGCCAAGCCAGTGCTAACATGTTGCTATGCTAGCTATCTCAGGAGGATGTTCAGGCTAAGCTAGTTGGTTTAAGTAGTTTCCCACACAAAACCATTGTACAGTCACAAACACATAATACTCCTCTCCACTGAATAGTACTATCAGAAACTTCTAATTGATAATGAGAAGTACATTACATTCAGGTGTGCTGCATCACATCACCAGCTAATTACAGGACAAATAGAGTGGCTCATGTGAAAAGTCTAAACAGGATCCATGGGATTTCCCAACTCTAACGACACCCCATTGAAGTTGAAATTTAAAACGTTTAATGGTTAGAGTAAGGGCAGGGAAGTTCCAAGGATCCCAGATAGCACCAACAGTGGCTCATGGCCTCTGCACATGAACAGGTAAGCATTGAGTCTCCCACATGGAGGGAAAAATAGGCTCTATTCCTCCAGGAATGGGGGTCATTACCAAGATTCAATGAAGTTAGCAGACAGCAAAACAAAGTATGAAGTTACATTCAGTGGATGTAATGAAATTACACGCAGGAAATGTAACATGGGACTAAAGTGATTCTTAGGTGACTTTATTTGCTAATCTGTGAGTAAAGCTGCACCATTTAGCTAACATGATTTAGCTACAGTGGCGACAAACATGGTATCTTTTTTGTTTTCTTGAGTGAGGCAGCTCCAAAATGGAGGTGTTTCAGCCTAGCTCAGTGCTTTCTGTGGTGGTGGGGCGAGCCAGCAGAAAATAGGAGCATTGCGCCGTGATTGGCTCAGTGTTCTGTCACTCATGGGGACANGTGATTGGCTCAGTGTTCTGTCACTCATGGGGACACTATGTCATCGCCAAGTTTAAGTCCTTAGTAAGAGTAGACATCCAAAAATTCAGTCCTTTGGGTCCTGCCATAGAGCTTCATTTCAAGTCTCAAGATCATTGGCCACATATAAAATTACGTCAAATCACGTTATATGTACAGTAGCTTTGATTGGACTGATCATGTCAACATCTTACTTTCAAAGTCTTAGCTAGCAAGTCATCATCATGAATTAAGTCAACAATCTACTGGCAAATCATTTTTAATCCTTGTCATATGAAGAGAAATAATGAATAGAAATTATAGATAAAACGTATCGGTGCTCATCGGCCATTAGACATAAAGATTACACAACAATTTGGAAATCACAAATTCAACAATGAGTGGTTTGTAAGAAATCAGTGGCTGACTGCAACATTGCAAAGCAACCGCTAGCCTGCTATTCTATGTGTGTTTTTCCCCCAGTGTACCCACCATAAATCCAAAGAATGCCAGACTTTGATGACAAAGTTTGATGACAAATGTGTTGTATGCTGCTGCATAAATTATGTAATATGCCAGAGAGATATGTATACTGTAGCTAAGAAAGTAATACTAAGTGTATGTTGTGTAGTAAGCTGTTAGTAGCCCATGTGCATCACCTTAATATTTTGGTTAATTTTCACCAACGTGGTATTGTAAACACATCGTTTGTGGCAGGTGTGTGGTTATTTGCAAATTCTTGTTTGTACAGTGCTACTGATAGTAGTGGCGGCGCTTGGCTTGCACGTGCAAATTCAGCACACACAACATTATATAATAGAATTGTGTTATTTGACTTGTCAAATTAAAAGCTTATTTAATGCGTCAAATAGTGTTATATGACATGTACAGTGGGGAGAACAAGTATTTGATACACTGCCGATTTTGCAGGTTTTCCTACTTACAAAGCATGTAGAGGTCTGTAATTTTTATCCATAGGTACACTTCAACTGTGAGAGACGGAATCTAAAACAAAAATCCAGAAAATCACATTGTATGATTTTTAAATAATTAATTTGCATTTTATTGCATGACATAAGTATTGATCACCTACCAACCAGTAAGAATTCCGGCTCTCACAGACCTGTTAGTTTTTCTTTAAGAAGCCCTCCTGTTCTCCACTCATTACCTGTATTAACTGCACCTGTTTGAACTCGTTACCTGTATAAAAACACCTGTCCACACACTCAATCAAACAGACTCCAACCTCTCCACAATGGCCAAGACCAGAGAGCTGTGTAAGGACATCAGGATAAAATTGTAGACTGCACAAGGCTGGGATGGGTACAGGACAATAGGCAAGCAGCTTGGTGAGAAGAAACAACTGTTGGCGCATTATAGAAAATGGAAGAAGTTCAAGATGACGGTCAATCACCCTCGGTCTGGGTCCATGGAAGATTTCACCTCCTGGGCATCAATGATCATGAGGAAGGTGAGGATCAGCCCAGAACTACACGGCAGACTGGTCAATGACCTGAAGAGAGCTGGGACCACAGTCTCAAAGAAAACCATTAGTAACACACTACGCCGTCATGGATTAAAATCCTGCAGCGCACGCAAGTCCCCTGCTTAAGCCAGTGCATGTCCAGGCCTGTCTGAAGTTTGCCAATGACCATCTGGATGATCCAGAGGAGGAATGGGAAAGTCATTTGGTCTGATGAGACAAAAATAGAGCTTTTTGGTCTAACTCCACTCGCCGTGTTTGGAGGAAGAAGAAGTATGAGTACAACCCAAGAACACCATCCCAACCGTGAAGCATGGAGGTGGAAACTCATTCTTTTGGGGATGCTTTTCTGCAAAGGGGACAGGACGACTGCACCGTATTGAGGGGAGGATGGATGGGGCCATGTATCGCGAGATCTTGGCCAACAACCTCCTTCCTCAGTAAGAGCATTGAAGATGGGTCGTGGCTGGGTCTTCCAGCATGACAACGACACAAAGCACACAGCCATGGCAACTAAGGAGTTGCTCCGTAAGAAGCATCTCAAGGTCTGGAGTGCCTAGCCAGTCTCCAGACCTGAACCCAATAGAAAATCTTTGGAGGAGCTGAAACTCCGTATTGCCCAGCGACAGCCCCGAAACCTGAAGGATCTGGAGAAGATCTGTAGGAGGAGTGGCCAAAACCTGCTGCAGTGTGTGCAAACCTAGTCAAGAACTACAGGAAACGTATGATCTCTGTAATTGCAAACAAAGGTTTCTGTACCAAATATTAAGTTCTGCTTTTCTGATGTATGAAATACTTATGTCATGCAATAAAATGCAAATTAATTACTTAAAAATCATACAATGTGATTTTCTGGATTTTTGTTTTAGATTCCGTCTCTCATAGTTGAAGTGTACCTATGATAAAAATTACAGACCTCTACATGCTTTGTAAGTAGGAAAACCTGCAAAATCGGCAGTGTATCAAATACTTGTTCTCCCCACTGTATATTTTTGACAGGCAAAGACCCAAACGGCGTTCAATGTGCCTCACCCTAATAATTTGGTCTATTTTCACCTCTTAATTTTGTCTACTGTTCTAACTTGGTGGTGCACATGTAGCCTATAACCTGTTTAATAGAAATGTAATAATTGAATATTGTAAGAGCTTTCATTGTCTGTTTATGTGCCCCCTTTATTTTTCCTATGGTTCTGACTTGTTGTACAGAGAGTACACTAAGAACGGCCCATGTTCTGAATTCTGTCGCTGTACATTTCAAAAGTCCTGAACAAATAGTTATATTGACTACGTCCGTAGTCGCTCGCTCATTAATCGAAATTACAGATTGCCTCTTATCCGCTTGTCGTCCTCTTATGCCATAGTTTGTACATCTCAATTGTCAGTAGAAACAACATTTGTTTAAGCAAGTCAGCCATATCAGCTATGTTTTTTTTAAAGGCAGTAAATGAGGCTGAATTTACTTTCTTCTCTGGCAGACAAGGCTCCGCTGAAAGCCAAGTGTAGCAGTGGTAAGGTGTTGGGACTGCTGTTGGGACAGCTTTATGTATGACAGCTTTATTGGGGCGGCAGGTAGTCTAGTGGTTAGAGCGTTGGGCCAGTAACCGAAAGGTTGCTAGTTAGAATTGCCGAGCTGACAAGGTAAAAATCTGTCATTCTGCTCCTGAACAAGGCAGTTAACCTACTGTTCCTAGGCCATCATTGTAAATAAGAATTTGTTCTTAACTGACTTGCCTAGTCAAATAAAGGTTAAATACAAAATAAAATGTAGGCCCTAACAGTTTGTGGTCACTGTTATAGTGCAATAAACATGTGGCTTTGCTGGCATGCATCCCACATTTTGTTTTGTGTGCCCCACCAAGATTTACATGCTAAAATCACCACTGTTTAGCTAACATTATTTAGCCTGGCTCACAATTCACAGCAAATCAAATCAAATTTTATTGGTCAATTACACATATTTAGCAGATGTTATTGTGGGTGTAGCGAAATGCTTGTGTTCCTAGCTCCAACTGTGCAGTAATATCTAAACAATTCACAACAATAGTGTTTCCTACAAAATAATCATTCTGTCAAGAGTCAAATTGTTTTTCCCTCATTCCGATAAATGTTACCTCTTACATGATGAAAAAGAGATTGGTTAGTATTGATCCAGAATATTTATTTCATGTTATTTATGACCACACAAATCTAGTGAGCTGAGCTCATAGAGGTCCTATAATTCATGTGATTCTGTATGTAATTCTATGGCTTAAACAGTCGGCACTCATTAGATCTGTATCATTATAAGACTCTCTGTTATACCTGAATTTGAGTGATTCCATACGAAACCAGGACAAAATTTCATAAATATGCCAACTTTTAATTATTTCTCAATTATACTTTTAGATAATTATGTCAACAATACCTCCCCCAAAGAAAAATGATATGAATAAAATAGTGAAAATCCCCAAAAACCATGGTATTTCTTTGTCCTGGTTTCATATGAAATCTCCACTCATTTGTAACATAAGCTACTGGTGAGTTCACCTCAGCCTTGGCAGCAGAGGAAAACAGACAGAGCACCGAGATATTTTGGGATGGACGCCCATTTTTGGATCTGAATGTCTGGAAATAGTGAACTCGTCAAAAACTAGACCACCCACACAATATATTTATCATGGAATCTACAAACAATCTAAAACTGTTGAACAGGACAGACAACAGCAAATGTTGCATGATACCCAGTCAGACACACCGATTAACCAACAATCTAGGCTACATGAGAATACTTAAAAATCAGAAGTAGGGTTCAAATAAATAGTCAAAGCTAGTTTCGGTTGGTTTTCAAATAGCTTTTTAGCGGACTTCTCCACACATCGAGGAAACAAGCCCAAGGCTTCCAGGCTCCCACTGATGCAACGATGGTGAGTTACATTGCATTACATTCTTGGGTACAATAAAACTTTTGTTGAATATTAAGATGTTTTGCAACAAAGTCCATGAACTGCTAGTTATGCTGCGAAAATGACTTGAATTGAATGAAAAATGCTACAGTATAACAGTATTGCTAGTTGATTTGTAACCCTGAATCATAAACCACTGATGATTGTCAGTAGAGAAATCTTTCTTGCGAAAAATTATTCCCCAATGAAATCGCTAGCGCCTCCTCAGTTCATATGACATAACCTTGCCTTAGCATGACAGCTCACAGTAGGCTAGCTGGTTGGGTAAGTGAGCGGAAAATAAAAAGGGAGGGTTGCCATGGGGACCAGGTATCAGGAAGACAGAGGAGGGTTCTGTACCACTACACCAGCACAGTCAGGGGACAACAGACCTCCAGGCTTCGTTAGGCCCCGGGGCAACACAATGGCCGTTTCACGCCTGCCAGATGGGAAACAGAGCTCAGACACACGGCGTCTCCACTGAGCCCTGACCCACTTCTCCTTCCCTGAACCATGCATAATGGAGGAGTGCTACACTTTGGACACACAGCTCATTTACAACCCCCGGAGTGAAACCGTGTGGGAGGGAGGGCGATACGGGAGCCAAGGAGAGATGGGAGAAAGAGGGAGAGAGTGTGTGTGTATGCGTGTGTGAAGGTCAAATGCCTGTACGGTTCAGGAACACAACAGTGTGAAAAGAGAACAGAGATGATAGACAGTAAAAGAAGAGTACATGTGGGTCATAGCATATGAGTGAGGGACAGAGAAAGAAAGAGATCGAAACAGAGAGGGGGGGGAGCGAGCGAGAGCGACAGAGAGAGAGATCACTGCAGCAAAACCACTACAGAGGGGAAAAAAAACACTGCTGTGGGTCAAGTTGCCTGCAGCACTCACCATGCAAGGTAGAGAGGGAGAGAGCTTCAACCCCTCAGAGGGCAACAGGAGGAGGGGACGACACAACCCAGGGGCCGACCCAGCGGAGGCTCTGCAAGCGTTACAGTAGCTACAACTAGCTAAACTTGGCTCCCGCACTAAAGACCCCGCAGGGGGAAAAGGAAAAGGACCTTCTGCAGAGGCAATTAGCTGCATTCCCCATGTTACTTCCACTCCCGAGCACCGCAGCGCTCTGCTCTAGCTCCTGAGCTCCCTCACACACACACACACCACTCTGCTCATCCCCAAAACATCCCTCAGATTATATAAACCTCTGTCCAGCCGGCACGAGGCAAAGCTCAGGAAGAAACAGATGCAGACCAGCTTAGATCCTCTCTCAGGGAAAAATACAAGCAGAATGTCTATGCAGAGAGAGGGAGAGAGCGAGAGCAAGAGAGCTGCAAGACAATCAGTATTCTTAATCAGTTATCCCCGTCAGCCAATCCGTGGGATAGAAGCTTTGAGGGTAGCCAATCGGAGCAGGGCTGCCTCTATCAGTGTGGTTGTTGACCAAAGGAATGACAGTTTCTGCTGCTCTGGGTGTCAATGTGTTTTTTAAAGCCAGCACCTCACACACATGTACATAAACACATTGATGCACACACACAATTGTTGTGTACAGTGTGTATATTTTAAAAGGAGGAATCCCTTAGAAAACTCTACCATTAGTTACCCTACTTGCATGCAATACTCAGAGTGAGTGAAACGCTACTGCAAATTAAACAAACCCTACATATACTATAATAGCTGGCTGCTTTCCAAAAGTGTGTTTTCAAGTCTGTTGTACGCTTTACCATGTTAGTAACACCATTTTAACAATTTGTTTTCAGGCAGGATCCAACTGGAACAGTCTGCTAACCAGTGGTGTAAAGTACTTAACTTCTTTGGAGATCGGTGTCCCTTCCACGGGACGGTTGAGGCTAATGCGATTAGCATGAGGTTGTAAGTAACAAGAACATTTCCCAGGACATAGACATATCTGATATTAGCAGAAAGCTTAGATTGTTGTTAGTCTAACAGCACTGTCCAATTTACAGTAGCTATTACAATGAAAGAATACCATGCTATTGTTTGAGTGCACAATTTTGAACATGAAAAGTTATTAATAAACAAATTAGGCACATTTGGGCATTCTTGATACAACATTTTGAACAGATATTAAATGGTTTATTGGATCGGTCTAAACCTTTGCACATACACTGCTGCCATCTAGTGGCCAAAATCTAAATTACACCTGGGCTGGAATAATACATTATGGCCTTTTTCTTGCATTTCAAAGATGATGGTACAAAAAAATACAAAATAATGTTTTTTCTTTTCTTTGTATTATCTTTTACCAGATGTATTGTTATATTCTCCTACATTCCTTTAACATTTTCACAAACTTCAGTGTTTCCTTTCAAATGGTACCAAGAATATGCATATCCTTGCTTCAGGGCCTGAGCTACAGGCAGTTAGATTTGGGTATGTCATTTTAGGCAAAATTAAATTTAAAAAAAGGGGCAGATCCCAGAACTTTAAAGTATTTTTAATTAAGACTTTTTGGGGGTATCTGTACTCTACTATATTTTTGTTGTTGTCAACTTTTACTTCACTTTCCTAAAGAAAATAAATGTACTTTTTATTCCATACATTTTCCCTGACACCCAAAAGTACTTGTTACATTTTGAATGCTTAGCAGGACAGGAAAATGGTCAAATTCACACACTTATCAAGAGAACACGTGGTCATCCCTACTGCCTCTGATCTGGCAGACTCAATAAACACAAAATGCATAATTTGTAAATAATGTCTGAGTGTTGGAGTGTGCCCCTGGCTATCCATACATTTTTAAAACAATAAAATGGTGCATCTGGTTTGCTTAATATTGTCACGCCCTGACCTTAGTTCCTTTTTTATGTCTCTATTTTGGTTTGGTCGGGGCGTGAGTTGGGGTGGGCATTCTATGTTTTGTGTTCTATGTTTTCTATTTCTGTGTGTTTGGCCGGGTGTGGTTCTCAATCAGAGGCAGCTGTCTATCGTTGTCTCTGATTGAGAACCATACTTAGGTAGCCTTTTCCCACCTGTGTTTTGTGGGTAGTTGTTTTCTGTCTCTGTGTCTGTACCAGACAGGACTGTTTCGTTTGTTCTGCTTTTGTTATTTTTTGTTCTAGTGTTCAGTGTTATTAAAAATCATGAACACGTACCACGCTGCACGTTGGTCCTCTCCTTCTTCCTCAGACAAACACCGTTACAAATAAGGAATTTGAAGAGATTTATACTTTTACTTTTGATACTTAAGCATATTTTAGCAATTACATTTCCTTGTGATACTTAAGTATATTTAGAACCAAATACTTGGACTTTTACTCAAGTAGTATTTTACTGGGTGACTAACTTTTACTTGAGTAACTTCCTATTAAGGTATCTATACTTTTACTTAAGTATCACAATTGGGTACTTTTTCCACCACTGGTACTAACCACAAATAGACTGTGTGTGTATGCTTATGTAACAACCATATTTGTTTCAAGCACAGCATTTTTTCGAGCATGGTTAGGTTTTGTGATGTACAGTATGGTATTTCAAATATTAGATTCACAGTCAACCAATAAGGTGGAAAGCATCCACATATTATTTCAAAAAGGTCAGCGGTGGGTTGTTCCACCTCAAAAAGCACAAGAAAGAGGATTTACACCCATTATCTCAGATTGTTATGAAATTCTTTCTGTTAGAAACATAAGATTAGCACTCCTGCTACATTATTTTGTTGAGATATTAAGCTAATTTATTGAGTATTATGTGAATCCTATAAATTAAAAATTGGCAATTTGCATGCAATCAATTAGCTTGATTTCTCAGAAATCAAATTATATTTCAACAAATTATATTTCAACAAAATAATGCTGCAGGACATCTTATCTGTTTCTAACTACAGAAATAATTTCAGAACAATCTGAGATAGTGAGTGTCATGACTTGCTGAAATGACATGGAACGATCCAGGTGTGTTCATACTATAATGTGATTCCAGGATACTCTCTTCTGTGCAACTCAGAACCAACAGACTGACTCGATATAACTCATCAGAGGGCCGAATGAATTTATTTCAAATGACTAACTCAGTAAAATCGTTAAAATTGTTGCGTTTATATTTTTGGTCAGTATACATCTACTGATGGCTCGCACTACTGCCATCTACTCCGATTACGGTCAACGCCAAAGGTTCTGAGCTTAGGCAGGATAAGCCGTTTCTAGACCGGATTTTTAGTGACCAAACCACAGAGCTGAGATTAGAATGACGTCAGGGTTCAAAGTTGAAAGGTGAAACCTTACTTGTGCTGCTTTCGCTGATGGTCTCCTGGCTGGCGCTGCAGTGGGATGATATAGGGTTGATTGACAGGGAGGCAGGACAGGACACTGGCTCTTGGTACTCAGGGAGTTGCGGGGCTGCGGCAGCGGAGGCCTCGGAGCGAACCCCATCAGGACTGTCACACAGGGGGTGACCTCTGGAAGGGAATGGACTGTTCCAATGAGAGATACCAATGGCCACTTGGCCCCCGAGATCAAACCCTGTAAGGAATATTAATATCTCAGACTGAAAGAGTTTCTCAAAACAGACTCCCTTCCTATAACACATAACCCTGGAAAGCATGTGAATGTGAACACTTGTCCTTGCAACTTGCATACTTAGTCTATTTCTCTTACAGCAATGTCAGGGTTCTTTGAAAAMCCTTGATATTGAATAGATCCCAGAAAGMCAGACATTGCAGAAAAATCCCATTSCTTGAAAAGGGAAATGAGTGATATTATTCAAATAATTTCCTGTTTCATAATGAAACTAAGGTTGTTGCTCTCTGGAGGATTGAGTTTCCACTTACGATTACATTTCCCTTATCTCAGAAATTCAGGGTCCACTTCCCTAGTTGAACCAATTTAGCAAAATGCAGACATATTTCGCTCTCCCAGTTCAAAAGGAGAAATGGGGGGGGGGGGGGGGGTGGGGGCTATGTCCATAACAATGCTGCTCTCTAGTGGTTGATGTTGCCAACTCCATGACTGTCCTTTCCCTTGTCTGATGAGTCCATCTTCGTTTCTCGTTTGTCAGTGGTCTACTTCCACATACATCTTGGGAAGTATCAGAACTAAGTATGAGGAGGCTACTTATGACAAAAAGTATGTTTTGACAGTTGCCAACTAAATCTATATTAAAAAGGTATGTTGTGAAACATTTCCACCTGCAAGCACCTTTGTGGAAGTCTGTAAATTCTGTAAAATTTGTAGAATTAAATAAGAAAAATATGGTAACATTGATAGCATGCTGCATAGTGTACATTTAACTTGAATTGATTTAACAGAGTTTACTTTATGCATTTGACTTTCCTTTTGAAGCATACCACATGAAGGTTGCCAACAAACCCAACAATCCTAAAGACATTGTATGAATGCAAATATCCAAAGAGCAAAGGATCCTTCTTTAGCTTTTCTGGAAACACAACCCCAGCACATTATAAGATACACTTCAAATGAGTGGATTTGGCTATTTCAGCCACAACCGTTGCTGACAATCTCCATAGACAAACATTGACAGTAGAATGGCCCATCTGAAGAGCTAGTAGCCTTCTTATTAATGCTGTGTAAAGCATCAGTAGACAGTAATGCATAATTCATTGCATTTTTTATTAGGCTATATATTACACTGAAGCAAGCACTAAAATGGAATTAAGAATGTAGGAAAAAAAATGTATCGCCTCTACGGGTGGCAACTATATTACTACTATTTATTCATTAACATAAATCTTTATTCCTATCATTGCAAATGTAGTGGATCCCTGGGAAATCTCAACCTCCATTGCAACTGTATGCCACTTGAAATGCTATAGCATACAAGGTAATCCACACCTGCGTGTGCTTCAGGGTGCCCTCTAAAACCATCCATGTAATGAGCTGTTTGAATGATACAGTGTGTTCTAAGCAACATCTCTGTCGCAGTCATCATAAAACAAAATTGCCCTGCCTAGCTCTCTGAGGAACGTGAGGCCCAGATCACCACCGCCAGCACTTCCTGCCTCTTAGAGGGACCAAGGTACACTACTATGCAGGTGCCTAGAATTGGGCTAGATTTGTATTATTTTGTATTTATTAAGGATCCCCATTAGGCACCAGCTACTCTTTCTGGGGTCCAGCAACATTAAATCAAATCAAATTTTATTGGTCACATACACATATTTAGCAGATGTTATTGTGGGTGTAGTGAAATGCTCGTGTTCCTAGCTCCAACAGTGCAGTAGTATCTAACAATTCACAACAATACACAAATCTAAAAGTAAAACAATGTGTTGCATTAAGGCAACATATTACATGACATTACATTTCATAACACTTTTCACAACACATTAAGTATGCTCCCTCAGGCAACTACTCTACTACCACATATCTACAATACAAAATCTGTGTGTACTTGTGTGTAGAGTGGGTGTATTATCATGTGTGCCTCTTCACAGTCTACAGCCTTATTCTAAAATGTATTAAATTAAATGTTTTCCTCATCAATCTACACATTGTAGCCCATAATGACAAAGCGAAAACTGGTTGACATTTTAGCAAATGTATTAAAAATTAAAACAGGGGTCTCCCGAGTGGAACAGCGGTCTAAGACAGTGCTGGAAGTGTCACTACAGATCTGGGTTTGATTACGGGCTGTGTTGCAGCCGGCCGCGACCGGCTGTCCCATGAGGCGGCGCACAATTGGTTAAGCGTTCAGCATGCGCGCTGACTTTGGTCGCCAGCTGTACAGTGTTTCCTCTGACACATTGGTGCGGCTGGCTTCCGGGTTAAGCGAGCAGTGTGTCAAGAAGCAGTGCGGCTTGGCGGGGTCGTGTTTCGGAGGACGCATGGCTCTTGACCTTCACTTCTCCCGAGTCCGTACGGGAGTTGCAGCGATGGGACAAAACTTTAACTATCAATTGGATATCACGAAATTGGGGAGAAAAAGTGGTAAAAAGTACAAACAATTAAAATATATACATATTACAAAAAGCTCTCGGCTGTGCTTCCCTTTGTAGTCTGTAATAGTTTGCGGGCCCTGCTACATCCGACGAGCGTCCGAGCCGGTGTAGTACAATTCGATCTTAGTCCTGTATTGATGCTTTGCCCGTTTGATGGTTCATCTGCGGGCATAGCCGGATTTCTTATGAGCTTCTGGGTTAGAGTCCCGCTCCTTGAAAGCGGCAGCTCTACACTTTAGCTCAGTGCGAATGTTAACTGTAATCCATGGCTTCTGGTTGGGGTATGTACATACAGTCACTGTGGGGAAGACGTCCTCGATGCACTCATGTGGTGTACTCCTCAATGTCATCGGAAGAATCCCGGAACATATTCCAGTCTGTGCTAGCAAAACAAAACACAGTGTCCTCCATCATTCTTAAATGGAAGAAGTTTGGAACCACCAAGACTCTTCCTAGAGCTGGCCGCCGGCCAAACTGAGCAATCAGGGAAGAAGGGCCTTGGTCTGGTAGGTGACCAAGAACCCGATGGTCACTCTGACAGAGCTTCAGAGTTCCTCAGTGGAGATGGGAGAAACTTCCAGAAGGACAACCATCTCTACAGCACTCTATCAATCAGGCCCTTATGGTAGAGTGTCCAGACGGAAGCCACTCCTCAGTAATAGGCACGTGACAGCTCGCTTGGAGTTTGGCAAAACACACCTAAAGGACTCTCAGACCATGAAAAACAAGATTCTCTGGTCTGATGAAACCAAGATTGAACTCTTTGGCCTCACTGCCAAGCGACACGTCTGGAGGAAACCTGGCACCATTCCGACGGTGAAGCATGGTGGTAGCAGCATCATGCTGTGGTAATGTTTTTCAGCGGCATGGACTGGGAGACTAGTCAGGATCGAGGGAAAGATGAACAGAGCAAAGTACAGAGAAATCCTTGATGAAAACCTGCTCCAGAGCGCTCAGGACCTCTGGGGTGAAGGTTCACCTTCCAACAGGACAACGACCCTAAGCACACAGTCAAGACAATGCAGGAGTGGCTTCGGGACAAGTCTCTGAATGTCCTTGAGTGGCCCAGCCACAACCCAGAATTGAACCCGATCTAACATCTCTGGAGAAACCTGAAAATAGCTGTGCAGCGACGCTCCTCCAACCTGACAGAACTTGAGAGGATCTGCAGAGAAGAATGGGAGAAACTCCCCAAATACAGTTGTGCCAAGCTTGTAGCATCATACCCAAGACTCAATGATGTTATCGCTGACAAACGTGCTTCAACAAAGTACTGAGTAAGGGGTCTGAATACTTATGTAAATGTGATACCATTTWAAAAAAAACATGTTTTAATAAAATGTCCCCCCAAAAATGTAAAAAACTGTTTATGCTTTGTCATTATGGGGTATTTTGTGTAAATTGATAGGGGGGAAAACTATTTAATCCATTTCAGAATAAGGCTGTAATTTAACAAAAATGTGGGAAAAAACAAGGGGTCTGAATACTTTCCGAATGCACTGTACCTGATGTGAAATAGAGTTCCATGTAGCCATGGCTCTACGTAGTACTGTGCTCCTCCCATAGTCTGTTCTTGACTTGGGGACTGTGAAGAGACCTCTGGTGGCATGTCTTTTGGGGTATGCATGGGTGTCTGAGCTGTGTGCTAGTAGTTTAAAACAGACACCTGTCAGCATGTCATGGATATTATTAATGCTCTCTGTGTACATTTAAGGGCCCTGTTCTGAGCCAATTGTAATTTTCCAAGGTCCCTCGTGGCAACTGACCACACGACTGAACAGTAGTCCAGGACGACCAAACTAGGGCCTGTAGGACCTGCCTTGTTGATAGTGTTGTTAAGGTAGAGCAGCGCTTTATTATGGACAGACTTCTCCCCATCTTAGCTACTGTTGTATCAACATGTTTTGACCATGACAGTTTACAATCCAGGGTTACTCCAAGCAGTTTAGTCACCTCAACTTGCTCAATTTCAACATTATTTATTTATGGCTTTACTCAAAGCCAGTGGCATATCATTAGCAAAGATTGAAAAGGGGCCTAGACAGCTGCCCTGGGGATTATGTTGGAGAGGAAGCCTCTGTGTTCTGTTAGACAGGTAACGCTTTATCAACAATATAGCAGTATAGCAATATAGTAAAGTCATAACACATACGTTTTTTCGGCAGCAGACTATGATCGATAATGTCAAACGCAGCACTGAAGTCTAACAAAACAGCTCCCACAATCTTTTTATTATCAATTTCTCTCAGCCAATCGTCAGTCATTTGTGCAAGTGCTTGTTGAACGTCTTTCCATAGAAGCGTGCTGAAAGTCTTGTCAATTTGTTTACAGTAAAATAGAATTGTATCTAGATTCATCATGGGTTGTGATCAGCTGGCCTGGTCAATAGGTGAATTCAAACAATGGTGAGTGCAGCAGTCAGTATGTTTGACCAGGCAAATATTCTGCATCAATAAATCAATTCAATACATTTGATTAGATGTAGCTCATCACTTTAGAACACCATTTGCTTGGAATCCAGGAATTGTCCATGGTTATAATACGCTTATTCATTTCCGATATTCAACAGCACTTACTAGAGTAAAGACTACAACAAACCAATAGGGTTGAATTAGGGGAGACTGATCGTCCATTAGCACTTTAGGGGACCCATAGTGATGCAGAGTACCCTATCCTGGCAAACAATGGGGAAAGATTTTAAATCACACTCATCTAGGGGGTATATCGACTCCTCTGAAGGCAGCTTATTGAGAAAGGCTATTGATGTCATTTTCTGAAGACTAGAGGTGGCTCAAGGTAAAGCATGTGGGCTACATTTAGAATGATCAATCTGTGAATGACTTGTGCCTGGTCAAAAACTCATCCATGCATCCATTAACATTATCTTTTTATGTAGGCTACTCTATATCAATTTCATTGTCAAGAACTCCACATACAGCACCTGAAGAATTGTTCATGTGCAGGTGTAAAAGATGCATGATATTGGATCTTGTCTACTTCTACCTGATAAAGGATAGACTCATTTTTTAAAAGTCTGATTTCTTGGCGTGGTCAGCATTTTCACACAGGGTCTATTTTCCAAAAATTTCTGAAAGTTTCAGTGTGACTTTTTCCCGCCAAACCAAATATGGCCTCCTGTTGCGGTCTCTTTTGGATATAGAGTAAGACATTCTGTAAAGTACAATTACCGATGGTGATCTGACTGACGCAGCTGTAAAAGGTTCCCGTTCCAGTGGAGACGTTGTAACTGCCACTGCTTGGTTCACGGTCTGGAAAGACAACATCATCATTGGTTGCCCTTGATCAGAGCCACTCCCACATCACACTCAACCTTCAAGAACATGTTAATTCACGCCAGATAACCTGGATTCATCCCATGCAAGGTCACACACAGTAGTCGATTTACTGCTTTGGAGTTTCTTGGAGGACATTTTTGTGTTTTAGAACAGAAGACAGAAACGCCCCCATTGGTTCGATTAGCTTTTATGGAGGAGCTAAATCTTGCCAGAGGCTGCTGAAACTTACTAAATAAATAACGTCTGTTTTTGGATGGACTTTTGTGTCTGGGATGGGGAAAGTGCTGCAATATAATCAATACTGTACTCAGAGATACATGTTTCCTTTAATTCAGGGGGATGTTTGTTGTTGCCACTCTGAAAATGGACTGAAAACATTTGCGCCTAACTATCCAATGTGTATTTAAAGTAAAGGCACACTAAATAGGTCCTAAATTGCAATACTGTTTCCACGTCCACTACAAGACCTATGTCGAGTCAGACTACTCAAAATATGCAATGGTCATTCATTAGCCAAAAAGACATGAACATTTTGGAAACGTTACTAATTATATTAAGGGGAAAGGGTGCCAACATTTACAAACAATTACGTAGGCCTACTTCAGATAACATGATGCAAAAGGTTTAAAAAGACTCACATCTTGTATTTCCACACTTGGTGTCATATTGGAATACTGGTGTGCATGCATGTCAATGACTCTCCATAATGGGTGAATGTGAGCAATTTTGCTGGTTACGATTATGAGGGTCATCCAGTCAAATAAAACATTTACCCTGAAACCTATGGCTGATGAGCTGAGAAATAACCAATTAAATCTGGGTCATCAAGGGAAATTAAAATGTTAATGTTTAATAACTCTGAGTTGGCCTATAGAAAAACAATCACATTTAGGCTTCATCAGGACTATACATGATTTATATTAAGCATCTATGTACTTGCTTATGGCTGCCCTTAAATGTTTAATTTAAAGTTAGTGTGGGATGTTAGTGTAAATTGTAGCGCACTGTACATTTTGCTACATTGTATCACCACCCCATGCACCAACACTTATCTACAGAATCAGATATAAGCGCTCTGTGTAAAGGGGTTATTCGTTTGTTTTCATTAATCTCGTGTCGCCTACTTTGAAAACCTTAAGGAAAAAATATACAATGCTTTCTTTGGACTTTACCTGCTGTGGAACAGGAGGATAGCCGCGTGTCTGTCGCCAGTGCTGGGCTTCCAGGACACACCCGTCCCGTTTCATCCTGAGATTGCAGACAAACAAGATTTTCATTGACGTCTCCAGTTTTACATCCCCGTTGCTGCTCGGTCCCTCCGCTGCATATCCCTGGTTGAATCCTCATACCCTTGTTGAGCTGACGAACCAACCGAACATCAGTCCCAGAACAGTCATGATCCACGAGCATCATCACCAGCAAGTTCAATTCCTGGGATATGTTAGCCAGCCTACATGTCTCGAGCACACGTGTAGCTAATATTTTAATGACTATAAATAAATACAGAACGTAGCCTACAACTACTCAGGATGTATAACGTTTTTTTATGGATAATTTGGTTTGCCATTCTGTTATCGTCCACCCTGACTTCGTCCTTCCAAATAGCTTGGAGAATAAGGTCGATGGATTTAGCATTGGGCGAAGAGTTTGGGACAGGCGTGGTTTTCATGCACGTCGACCAGGTGGCACCCTGCCACACTCCTGACTGTTCATAGGCTGCAGATTAATAGATGGACGTGTTCCTACAGCTAGAGACTTACAAAATACGCATCTTTATAAATTAACCATGAGTGTAGCATATTGCTGTAGCCTAAGACCATTAAATATATTTGAACCTTAGAGGCATTTTCTGATTTAAGCACACAACCTTTTATTGAAAAGTACTTACATTTGACTGACGTCAAACAACAAATTCTGCAGCATATAGCACATTGTGTGTATAATGCTATTATATAAAAATATGGCGGCATGAAGTAGCCTATTTAATTTCACTAGTTCTAATGCCAGTGTTTGAGTTTTCAACCGAATGTAGGGATAGGGTAACCCGTGATACCACTCTGAGGGTGTCTCAGGTGTTGTTGGCATATGCACAAAAAAATAGGATAAATAATTATAAGCACCCACCAAATGATTATTGTTGTAGATCTGTGGCTACATGCAATTACGGACTCTCAAAGAGGGGATTATCCTGCACAAAATGTCTACATAAAAATGTATGAATGAATCAGCAGTCAAATATAAGTAGATTAATGCATTACACATAAACTACATTGTGGATGGTTTGCATGGTACAGTGAGTACAGCTGGCTTTTATCATTAACACAGATAAACAGCTAGGTGCAGAGCTGGTACACGGCATCTTTCAGCACTGTCAGATTGTGCTATAACCTTGAGTCTCAATATTTTAGTCAGGATTTCACATTGGAGGGAGCTGTTTATCATGCAACTGTTCCAAAACACTTATGCAATCAAATTCTCAAATGATTCTACCCAATGAGGAATACCAGTGTTTATCGACCTGTGGAGTGGTGTGATGAAAATGGTATAATCCTGGATCACCAGGAACTGATCTTTGGTGTTCAACAGGATGTCTACAACACACCTGTCGTGATCAAATCAAATCAAATTGTATTGGTCACATACACGTGCTTAGCAGATGTTATTGCGGGTGTAGCGAAATGCTTGTAAGTTTGATATGATCCACAACCAATCCATTAAAATCATGGGGCCGTATCCTAAAATGTCCATGTGAATTTAATTTGCAGTAAGAGGTTCATCAGCAAATCTACGTAGGCTAAGGTCAAGGTCTTTTGGGTCAAGAAGACAAATGTTGTTTCCATGTTTCTGCTCCACCATTCAGTTTCATGTAGTACAGAATGACCGTTTGATATGATATAGCAGCTTCTGCCACCCTGTACAGCTTAAAAACACCATGTTGACTCCTTCAAGTTTGTTAAAAAAAATTGTTGGTCACTTGCACTTAAAGAGTCCTTTAAAAACTAGGATAAAACTTTTCGGTGCAGCGATGAAAAGTATGTGCGCTATACATTATATGCTTGCTCAGATGCTGTGAAGTGGAATCTCAGCTAAATCGATGTCTAAACCGAACATGGAGGTATCTAAAATATATTTTCAGCATGGGCATAAAAAACTAATTTATAGGACACAGTTTGCATTGCAACATCTTAAAACAGGAAAATACTGGAAAAATGTGGAGCGTGTTTCATAATTTTTTGTGTGCGTGTTTGTCAACTTTGGGTGGAAAAGCTCCTCAGCAAAGCACAGCACTGTGGAGAAAGGCCCTCTTGCCCAGGGGAAATAGCCCAAATCCGTCAGGTCATTACTCAAAGGCCGATATCCTCAATGCCGTGTTCTACATTCACAAACATAAGATGAAGGACCTGGGGACTTGAAATTAGGGTTTCGCCTTTGCAGGGAACTTCTGAAAGTATCCCTCGCTTTACCTTCACATCTTTCAATGTAAAAGGGGGAAAATGATAGAAAGTTAGAGCTGGGCTGTTTTAAAGGGCCAGTGCAGTCAAAAACCTGATTTTCCTGTGTTTACATGCTATTTCCACACTGTGAGGTTGAAATAATACTGTGAAATTGTGAAAATTATGATAATGCCCTTTTAGTGTAAGAGCTGTTTGAAAAGGCTGCCTGAAATTTCTGCAGGTTTTGCATGGGTGGAGTTTTGGCCTAGTCCTGGACTTAAAGCATGCTCAATGGAGAATCTCTGAGTAAAGTACTTTTTAAATTCAGGACTAGTAGGCTAAATCTTTGGCTGGAAAACCGTCTTTTAATGCTTGGCAGATTATGCTGCCATATGCTTTGCTTCTCTTATGCTGAATTCAATCAGTACTTCACATATCAGTGTCTACGGTCTTCAAAGAAAAGGTGCTATCTAGAACCTAAAAGGGTTCTTCAGCTGTCCCCATAGGAGAACCCTTTGAAGAACCCTTTTGAGTTTAATGTAGAACTCTTTTTCACAGAGGATTCTACATGGAACCCAAAAGAGTTCTGCCTGGAACAAAAAATGGTTCTACCTGGAACCGAAAACGGTTCTCTTATGGGGACAGCCGAAGAACCCTTTTGGAACCCTTTTTCTAAGAGTGTATTTCACACAATTACGTTCAATGTTATTATTCACCACGAAACAGTTATCTCTCTTCAAAGTACATTTTGAAGAGACTTTTTGGGGTCACTAGCAGCTGCACTGTCGCACCATCGGACCCATAAAGAGTGGGAGAAGTTTACCTCTAATTTCTGTGAAACACAATACATATTTTCTGATGAGCTACAACGTTGTCAAAGTCATTTGAAATGAATTAAACAAGACTATGGGTTCATCTTATGTCAAAAAGGGCCATCAGTCAGTCACTTTTATCTGGCAACCTGCCTCTTCCCAGGGTACAGCTTCAGTAAAAGGCCACCTGACACTAAATGTGTGTGTATGTGTGTATGTGTGTATGTGTCAAAGTGAGAAACAATCAATGTCAGTTGCCTCACACCAAGCAGCTGTATGATACACGGCAGTGTCTTTTGTTTGCTTGAGTAGTGTTAGGCCTCACTACACTTCCTTTCACTCACCAAGTAGCCTACAGTGCATCCTTGCAGCCAAAGAGTATAGTCTAGATACAGAAAGAGGCCCAAAAGCCGTCATCCTTGAAGCTGGAAAACTAAGTAGTCACAGCTTCTTTGGCTAGCTCAGCCAAACAGCACAAAAGACATGTGACCATGTCAAGTTGCAGAACATGTGTAGTACAAGTTGTTGTGTTGGAAACTTTGACAAGAAACTTTGTTGTTGTTATTGTGTTTGAATTGAATCTGAATCTTATTAGCCACATCAACACAA
Source organism: Salvelinus sp. IW2-2015 (assembly GCF_002910315.2). Taxonomy (NCBI): domain Eukaryota; kingdom Metazoa; phylum Chordata; class Actinopteri; order Salmoniformes; family Salmonidae; genus Salvelinus; species Salvelinus sp. IW2-2015. Next base: position 1,503,757 of record NC_036840.1, on the reverse strand, counting down.
CACTTGTGAAAGCCATCCGTTAGGATGGAGTAGCCCACACACATCAAGCAGGAACCTGTGTGTTACKTAAGAAGAGACATAGAGGTGGACTCATCATTGCCTTTCTATCTGGGTTGCTGTGTCTGCAATCTGAGGGCATGTTCCACTAAGGCTGTGCAGAGTGCTGACTCAGAGGCTCCCTTCCTCACCCTCTCTCTCTGGGGTGGGGGTATGCCGGTGAGTAGATGCATATAAGTAGATGCATAAATAGGCCATGGTGCATGACTCCCACTAAACAGATCTCCAAGGCTATCTGTAGCAAGTAAATGCTGTGTGCCATAGGCTATGAACACACTTTTGCACATAACCTACCACCAGGTACTACAGTATAACACTGAATGACAATACATGCCTCTTGTATTGTCATTCAGCAGAGTGATCTTAGAATGGAATAGGTCCATTTGTATTTCTGAATCTCTATTAATTCATGTTCAGATGAGAGCTCGCATTTGTATGTGTTAGCAATAGTGCTTTTTTACATTCATGCTAAAGACGCAATCATTACCTTGCTCAGTTTGTCTATAAAATACTGTTTACTTTGTAACATTTCTACCGTGTCACCATCTTGAAAGTCTCACGTTCGGTGTTCTCAAAAGCGCTCTCATGCACTACTTTACCTGTGTAGTGTGCAGGCATTTTTTGGGCTAAGTTTTGTGTCAATTAAAATGAATTATACTAATTCCATGACCATTATACACTGAGTGTACAAAACATCAAATCTTCGGGGCATGTACTCTAAAAGGTGTCGAAAGCGTTCCACAGGGATGCTGGCCCATGTTGACTCCAACGCTTCCCACAGTTGTGTCAAGTTGGCTGGATGTCCTATGGGTGGTGGACCATTCTTGATACACACAGGAAACTGTTGAGCGTGAAAAACCCAGCAGCGTTGCAGTTCTTGACACACTCAACCAGTGCGCCTGGCACCTAAAACCATACCCATTCAAAGGCACTTAAATATTTTGTCTTGCCTCTTCACCCTCTGAATGACACACACACAATCCCTGTCTTCATTTTCTCAAGGCTTAAAAATCTTTCTTTAACCTGTCTTCTCCACTTCATCTACTCAGACTGAAGTGGATTTAACAGGTGACATCAATAAGGGATCATAGCTTTCACCTGGATTCACCTGGTCAGGCTTTCATGGAAATAGCAGAACAAGTTCATAATGTTTTGTACACTCAGTGTATGTGTTGATGTCAAATAAACGCTTATTGTATCTTGTTTTCCAGGAGGAGAAAAGCATGCATGCAATTATGTAAACATAATTTGTGCTAGTGGAGAAGGAGAGTCTAATTTTATGCAAGCAAATTTGTTTCCATGTTTCCTCTCCTCGCCTCCTCTCCTCAATTACCTTTGAACTTCTTCAAAAGGAGGCAAGGAGAGGAAGGAGGGAGTGGAAATAAGGAATCGAGGAAATCCAATTGAGAAAAGGTCAAGGAGGCATCAAGAGAGGTGAGAGGATGCGAGGAATCGAGGAAAGATTAATTGAGAAGCAGACAATGTCCTAACGCTCTCTCTGTGTGTATTGTGATTCTAGTGCCCTCTAGTGTCAGTGCAGGCCAAGGCCCGACACCTGTTGCTCCATACCTACAGTACAGCCTGACCAGCTGCATCGAGCAGGTCCTGACTCACAGGAACAGGGCTACACACACGTGCACAAACTGCAGCCTATGTATTGGGCATGCATTCTAAGTGGTACACTGGTATGGACATTAGAACAGAGACTGCTATTCTCTTCCAGAGGAGGTTGGTGGGAGGAGCTACAGGAGGACAGGCTCATTGTAATGGCTGAAATGGAATAAATGGAATTGTACAGTATATTTTATTTTATTTCACCTTTATATAACCAGGTAGGCTAGTTGAGAACAAGTTCTCATTTGCAACTGCGACCTGGCCAAGATAAAGCATAGCAATTCGACACATACAACAACACAGAGTTACACATGGAATAAACAAAACATACAGTCAATAATACAGTAGAAAAATAAGTCTATATACAATGTGAGCAAATGAGGTGAGATAAGGGAGGTAAAGGCAAAAAAAAGGCCATGGTGGCGAAGTAAATACAATATAGCAAGTAAAACACTGGAATGGTAGATTTGCAGTGGAAGAATGTGCAAAGTAATGGGGTGCAAATAATGGGGTGCAAAGGAGCAAAATAATAAATAAATCAGTAGGGGAAGAGGTAGTTGTTGGGCAAAATTTTAGATAGGCTATGTACAGGTGCAATAATCTGTGAGCTGCTCTGACAGCTGGTGCTTAAAGCTAGTGAGGGAGATAAGTGTTTCCAGCTTTAGAGATTTTTGCAATTCGTTCCAGTCATTGGCAGCAGAGAAACTGAGAGGAAAGACGACCAAAGGAGGAATTGGCTTTGGGGGTGACCAGTGAGATATACCTGCTGGAGCGCGTGCTACGAGTGGGTGCTGCTATGCTGACCAGTGAGCTGAGATAAGGCGGGGCGTTACCCTAGCAGAGACTTGTAGATAACCCTGTAGCCAGTGGTTTGGTGACGAGTATGAAGCGAGGGCCAACCAACGAGAGCGTACAGGTCGCAATGGTGGGTAAGTGTATGGGGTTGGTTGCCAAAACGGATGGCACTGTGATAGACTGCATCCAGTTTGTTGAGTAGAGTGTTGGAGGCTATTTTATAGATGACATCACCGAAGTCGAGGATCGGTAGGATGGTCAGTTTTACGAGGGTATGTTTGGCAGCATGAGTGAAGGATGCTTTGTTGCGATATAGGAAGCCGATTCTAGATTTAATTTTGGATTGGAGATGCTTAATGTGAGTCTGGAAGGAGAGTATGGAAGCCACATGTTTGACTCAGTTCCATTTATTCCATTCCAGCCATTAAAATAAGTCTGTCCTCCTATAGCTCCTCCCATCAGGCTCCTCCGTTCCCTTCCTAACCTCAGGATGCAGTACTGGCCGGTCATTGATCACATGATCAGCTGTTAGTTTGTGTGTGAAGGATCCTTGGTTATCAATTTTGTGTTAAATTATCACTAGACTGAGACAGAGAGAGTGAGATCTGTCTTTGTGTCTGTCACTCARGCTTTCTTTTACTAAACAATGCAGCATAACTGTCAGTCACTGTCTCACCTGGAATATATGTTGACTGGAAACATGTGAATGAAGAACCTGTTAGTACATTCTGAAATAATAAATATAGTATTTTGAAAACTCACCTAAAAAGTTGATTCGTTATTAGATACAAGGACCCCACTGGGCACATATTTCAAATCAACATCAATTCCATGTTTGTTCAACGTGATTTAATTGAAATGACGTGGAAACGACGTTGATTCAACCAGTGTGTGCCCAGTGGGAAGAGGCAGAGAGACGTGAGTCAGGTTAACATGTTTAGTTATAATATGGCAATGACAGAGGTCATACATGTTAACCTGGGTTTTGACATTGACTGATATATTACAGGACAAGAGTGTTATTTGTGGTCTCTTCTGCTTCTATGGAAGACTAGAGTGGTGAGATCCTGTTTCTGCTGTTGTATTACACTAATACCACTAGATGGCGTAGTTGTCAGCAGTATGGTGTGTTCTGTCCAGACTTGAGCCTAGGTGTCACAGTCAGGAAGAAGTGAAGCATACACTCATGCTGATAACCACTACACTTGACTAGCCTGTTTTTCTTCTATACTAATAACCACCACACTGTGACTAGCCTGGTTTAGAACTTTAGTACTGCACTCTGCTCTTGGCCTGGGTGATCAGTTTAGAACGGATACAAACCCTGCCCATCCCAATAACCAAGAGGAAACACAGTCCGTGTTCTGATTATGYAGTGGAGTGGTCACAATGAGCTAGACTTCCCGATCACAAGACAGGGGTGTGAGTGGCAGGATGTGTGTATGTGAGACTGTTGTCACGTACACACACTGACCCTATTCAAACCCTTTACATGTGCACCTTTCCTTTCTTTCTTCTTTCCTCTAGGTAAGTGCAGATCTCACACAATCAAATGAGTGTAAGCAAGGGTTCTGTTGTATAGCTTTCACCCATCCAGTCATATCAGATCATTMATTACCTCAAAGAGAGGAGGATGGACTATTTAGTCTCTGTGGTAATAAAGAGAGTATTTTTTACTTGAGATATCAAATTGATATGGTTATAGAGAAATATCTGTTGATACAGTTGAAGTCTGTTTACATACAAGTTTGTTTACATACAAGTTTACATACACTTAGGTTGGAGTCATTAAAACTAATTTTCAACCACTCCACAAATTTCTTGTTAACAAACTATAGTTTTGGCAAGTCGGTTAGGACATCTACTTTTTCCAACAATTGTTTACAGACAGATTATTTCACTTATAATTCACTGTATCACAACTCCAGTGGGTCAGAAGTTTACATACACTAAGTTGACTGTGCCTTTAAACAGCTTGGAAAATTCCTGAAAATTATGTCATGGCTTTAGAAGCATCTGATAGGCTAATTTACATAATTTGAAAAATAGATGGCATCATGACGATGGAAAATTATGTGGATATATTGAAGCAACATCTTAAGACATCAGTCAGGAAGTTAAAGCTTGGTCACAAATGGGTCTTCCAATGGACAAGACCGGCCAAGATACTTCCAAAGTTGTGGCAAAATGACGTTAAGGACAACAAAAATCAAGGTATTGGAGTGGCCATCAACAAGAGTCCTGACCTCAATCCTATAAAATTTGTGGGCAGAACTGAAAAAGCATGTGCAAGCAAGGAGGCCTACAACAACTGACTCAGTTACACCAGCTCTGTCAGGAAATGGCCAAAATTCACCCAACTTATTGTGAAGCTTGTCGAAGGCTACCCGAAACGTTTGACCCAAGTTAAAAACAATTTAAAGGCAATGCTACCAAATACTGAGTTGTATGTAAACTTCTTACACACTGGGAATGTGACTGAAAGAAATAAAAGCTGAATTAAATCATTATCTCTACTTATTATTCTGAACATGTCACATTCTTAAATAAAGTGGTGATCCTAACTTAACTGACCTAAGATATGGAATTTTTACTAGGATTAAATGTCAGGAATTGTGAAAAAACTGAGTATAAATGTAGTTGGCTAAAGTGGTATGTAAACTTCGACTTCACTGTATATGGGTACCGAGGTTAACAAGAGTTCAGACTTTGGTCCCACAGGAAGTCTACCTGTCCAGCTCACCCTTGT
>NC_036840.1:1476384-1498517 GCF_002910315.2 Salvelinus sp. IW2-2015 | reverse complement strand
GAATCTTGCAGTCAATTGGCAGGTGTAACGTTGGATGTATTTCAAGCCCTACCTTCAAACTCAGTGCCTCATTGCTTGACATCATGGAAAATCAAAAGAAATCCCAACCAAAGACCTCAGAAAACAAATTGATAGACACTCCACAGTCTTGGTTTTCTCCTTGGAGCACAATTTCCCAAAATGCCCTAAAGGTTACCACGTCTCATCTGCTACAAAACAATAGTACGCAAGTATAAACACCATGGGACCACGCAGCCGTCATACCGCTCAGGAAGGAGACCGGTTCTGTCTCCTAGAGATGAACGTACTTTGGTGCGAAAGTGCCAAATCAACATCCCCAGAAACAGGCTAAAATAGTAATCTATATCCACAGTAATTAAACCGATCCCTATATCCACATGTAACCATGAAAGGCCGCCCAGCAAGGAAGAAAGCCACTGCTCCAAACTGCCAAAGCCAGACTACGTTTGCAAATGCACATGGGGACAAAAGATCGTACTTTTTGGAAAATGTCCTCTGTTCTGATGAAACAATATAGACCCTGTCTTGGCCATAACTGACCATTGTTATGTTTGGAGGAAAAAAGACTTCGCAAGCTTGCAGCTGAGAACCCACCATCCCAACCGTGAAGCACGGCATGGGTGACAGCATCATGTCTGTCGGGGGGCTCTTTGCTGTAGGAGGACTGGATGTAACTTCACAAAAGACGGACAGATGCCGCCTCATGGACGACTGGACAAACTTTGTGCGGATATAATTGCAAGCAACATCTTAAAGAATCGTCACAGGAAGTTAAAGCCTTGGTCACACAATGGGTGTACTTACCAAATGGACAATACCGGCCAAGCGCATACTTCCAATAGTAGCCACTGACAGGCAAAAATGAGCTTCACCAGAGGACAACAACGTCAAGCCTATTGGAAGTGGCTCCATCAACCGTCCTCGACCCTCTACATCCCCTACGCATAGAAAACATCCCCGCCGACTATGACAGCCAATAAACTAGACACAAAGCCCATGTGAACCGCAGAAAAACCGCAGGCGGAACCCCCTAAACACTCAGCCAACCCCTCCGGACTCGTTAACACCCCACCTCCTGTACAGGATCACAACAGGCGACAGCGCCAAAATTCAAAACCCCCAAACTTATGATCTATACCGGCGAAGCCTTTAGCCACGCGATCGCACACGCCATACCGAAACACGTCTACAAGTGCACCAAGAGTGTAACTAAACCAATCCTTTTACATACACACCGCGGGCAAGCCTACACCCACACAACTAGCTCAGAGTATAGCTGTAAGACTTCTTACAGGCACATGGAATTACTGCGCGCATCGCAACGACCAACGCTGAGTAGAAGACCTGAATATTGAACACCACTCTCCCATTATCTCTCACTACCTATCTCATTGCAGATGAGCCGATAGTCCGAGCCATTCTTACACGACTGCAACATAGCTGTGACTCACCACTACCACCCCCTCATACACTGAAACCCTAAGAACTGACAAAAACTAGTGAACAGGCTAACCCCCGACGCCACTTTCTTGAAATCACGCTCTAAATGTTCCAGGCAATTTAGTCTGAGACTAAAATGAGTACATTAGCGTAAGTCGAACCCCATTGTGTACTCAACGCACCGCTGGACCCCTGCTTAAGCTCTAACACAAACCTCACGTCCGACGGAGCCTTCAAACTGCAAATCATATGAGCGCGCCTACCCAAGCTACTCCCCAGGCACCCACCACAAGCCACTGAGACGTGCATGCTACGACCCCTACTCCACTCTTGTGCAGCCCCCCCACGCCCATTTAGCACTGACGACCATCTCTAGAAACCCTACCCCACTCCATGCACCCCCCACCAGTAGTCTAAACCTAAGAACGTTACATACTTCTGCCCATGTCACCCTAGACGGAAGACACCTCTCATAACTGCGTCCACGCCTCGAGAGCCCCCCACATAGGCATTCAAAGAAAAAGCCCAGTCATTGGACTGAACATCCTGCCTACTCCACCTGGGTAGCCACCCATCAGCACACGCTACTAGACAATAGCCCTACGAGGGATCTGAGACCCATTCCCACCCACTCCCCTTGAGACTTTCTTCCGACGACTCCCTTTTGTTGCTGCACTCGATACGCACAACGTGACGCTGTTAACAGTTCATAGACCCACCAATATGGATCTTACCTAGCTACTGGACCCCATCCTCATCTGTGATTCACAACGCGGTCGATGATCGCACAAGTCCAATCAATCAGCCCTAATCGTCCTACACAAGTCGGTCAATATGGAACCCCCCCACATTAAGCTATACTTGAGTTTTGCCGTTCTTAAGTATCTCACTGCGTGAGCGTTCTCTAACCAATTTTGCTTAAGCCAACTGAAAAAGCGCTCTATCAAATGTTTGAGGAGTACATGATACAGCTATTGCATCTTTCATCCCTCCTACTCTCACTCTGAGTGGCAACGCGCCCCCCCACATCATCAAACTGAGTTTACTAATCACGGAAGCTATTAAACCAACAAAATGTGCCTTAACAAGATTACCCCTACTTCCTAACTACGAGTATGCCCACCCCACTGAAATCAGTCACAATCTCCAGTATCATACCACTACGTCACTTCAACCCTCTCGACTCCTATCTACTCCTTCTGGGTGGTTAAATGACACATGCTCATCTGTGGTAATGGCAGCTACAGTGCCTTCAGAAAGCATTCACACCCTTGAGTTTTTCCACATTTTGTTGTGTTACAGCCTGAATTTAAATGGATTAAGTTGAGATTTTGTGTCACGGGCCTACACACAATACCCCATAATGTCAAAGTGGAATATATATATTTTTTTTATGTTTACAATTTAATTAAAAATGAAAAGTTTAAATGTCTTGAGTCAATAAGTATTCAACTTCTTTGTTATGGCAAGCCTAAATTAGTTCAGGAGTAAAAATGTGCTTAACAAGTTACATAATAAGTTGCATGAACTCACTCTGTGTGCAATAATAGTGTTTAACATGATTTTTGAATGACTACCTCATCTCTGTACCCCACACATACACTGAGTGTACAAAACATTAGGAACGCACCCCTTTTCCCCTCCGGAACAGCCTCAATTCGTCGGGGCATGAACTCTACAAGGTGTCGAAAGCATTCCACCGGGATACTGGCTCATGTTGACTCCAATACTTCCCACTCATGTATGACGAGTTGTGCATTCTTTTATAGGTCCTTGGGCACCAATGTTGTACTGGACTGTCAGTTGACTAACTGTAGCCCGTCTGTTGCTCTGCACAATTTGTGTCACAGCCTCCTTTGTCCTCTTTCATCAATGACCACTGGCCTGCCGTTGACTGGAAGTCCTTTAGGTGGTGGACTATTCTAGATACACACGGGAAACTGTTGAGCATGAAAAACCCAACAGCGTTGCATTTCTTGACACACCCAAACCGGTGCGCCTGGCACCTACTACCATAACCTGTTCAAAGGCACTTAAATATTTTGTCTTGCCAATTCACTCTCTAAATGGCACACACACACATTCCATGTCTCAATTGTCGCAATGCATAAAAATCCTTCTTTAACCCGTCTCCTCCATCTACACTGATTGAAGTGGATTTACCAGTTAATCAATAAGGGACCATTCACCTGGATTCCCCTGGTCAGTCTATGTCATGGAAAGAGCAGGTGTTCCTAATGTTTTGTACACTCAGTGTATACTTGTAGTAAGTGGTGATATAATAATAACGCTTTATGAGAGGGACATGTAGGTGTTATTGCTCCATCAACCAGTAAGAGGACTGTCTCTGAATGCCAAACACAAGGAGAGCAACACAAAGGTGCATGAATGCGTTCACAACAGAGACACACAGTGTCCTGAGGGTAACTCTATCCCCATCCTGCTCTCCCTCTGCCTCAGTGTAATCAGTAATCATTTTAAGAGCGGGATTGGCTCCAAGCAGCCCAGTCTGGTGCATTAGGACTGTTCCATCAGTCAAGACAATGCATTGCCGATAATGTTTTCTGAATACTAATTCTAGACTGACAGTTTGGGACACAGACAGAAGCCAGACAGAACTATGATGTCACCTTATGGACAGTTTGGCACAAGGGCTTTCGTTACACAGGTTAATGTTTCCATCAGACACACTTCTGGGGACAGAGACAAGCCAGACAGATCTGTGATAAAGTTACCTTGATGATAGTTGGTGACACAAGTTTTTGAAAACAACCACCAGAATGGACGTACTTAACTACATGTAGACACTCCTCATTAATAACACGAGCAATGGTGATGTTTTATTGCAATAATTATTATTTCACACACACATACGATTTGTTTCACACAAGGGCTTTCAGTCAACTTCCTGAATTGACAAAATTGAAATGGAATTGACACCAACCCTGCTAGCTTCATACTACATCCACAGTCAATCAATCCCACAGGGCAGCAAATCATCCCTACTGCATCTGCCTCCTTTATCAATAGGTCCCCATGCAAAGAATCAACTGTGAATACAGATGTTTAGATAACAGATTAAATTACTTTTAGATGACAGTAGAAATAGGAGACGTCCCGCCCACCGATGGGTGCCCAGCCCTTTGTGGTAAGTTATAGTCCTACTTGGCAACGTTTCTCTGTTGTGTGACTCAGCAGAATAGAGGAGGAACCACTGCATTGGCACACAACCTATACCCATAACGTTAACCACAGAGTGGTCTCAATACCAATATCAATATCAATTTAGAGTGGTCCTCTATCAGAAATAACGAGGCATATGAAGAGTGTTTATAATGTAAAGCATACACAGCACACTAATTAAGCCAAAAAAAGCAAGAAATGTCAATACCAACATAGATAGGTAAGAAATAGACAGACATAAAAAGTGTTTATAATGTTATCAATCACCTTCCGTGGTTTAGATGGGCCCAGTCTCTCCCAGGGTTCAGGGTTTGTGCTTTTATTTCAACTGAAAGAAAGTTAGAGAAATTATTAAAACAGAATATATCTCTGCCTGCTATGCCAGGGTTTGTCTTTATCAAAATATAAAGTTAAAGGGGCAGGCCTGTCAGAGACTGATAAACAAATGTGGAAATCAGCATGGGGCTACAGTTAAAGCGAGATCATACCAGGTTAGTACTTCAAGTTTCTAATCATACCCATTACTAGAAACACAATGAAATAGTCAGACAAGGAAATATAATGCGCATGCAANGGGATTGGCTCCAAGCAGCCCAGTCTGGTGCATTAGGACTGTTCCATCAGTCAAGACAATGCATTGCCGATAATGTTTTCTGAATACTAATTCTAGACTGACAGTTTGGGACACAGACAGAAGCCAGACAGAACTATGATGTCACCTTATGGACAGTTTGGCACAAGGGCTTTCGTTACACAGGTTAATGTTTCCATCAGACACACTTCTGGGGACAGAGACAAGCCAGACAGATCTGTGATAAAGTTACCTTGATGATAGTTGGTGACACAAGTTTTTGAAAACAACCACCAGAATGGACGTACTTAACTACATGTAGACACTCCTCATTAATAACACGAGCAATGGTGATGTTTTATTGCAATAATTATTATTTCACACACACATACGATTTGTTTCACACAAGGGCTTTCAGTCAACTTCCTGAATTGACAAAATTGAAATGGAATTGACACCAACCCTGCTAGCTTCATACTACATCCACAGTCAATCAATCCCACAGGGCAGCAAATCATCCCTACTGCATCTGCCTCCTTTATCAATAGGTCCCCATGCAAAGAATCAACTGTGAATACAGATGTTTAGATAACAGATTAAATTACTTTTAGATGACAGTAGAAATAGGAGACGTCCCGCCCACCGATGGGTGCCCAGCCCTTTGTGGTAAGTTATAGTCCTACTTGGCAACGTTTCTCTGTTGTGTGACTCAGCAGAATAGAGGAGGAACCACTGCATTGGCACACAACCTATACCCATAACGTTAACCACAGAGTGGTCTCAATACCAATATCAATATCAATTTAGAGTGGTCCTCTATCAGAAATAACGAGGCATATGAAGAGTGTTTATAATGTAAAGCATACACAGCACACTAATTAAGCCAAAAAAAGCAAGAAATGTCAATACCAACATAGATAGGTAAGAAATAGACAGACATAAAAAGTGTTTATAATGTTATCAATCACCTTCCGTGGTTTAGATGGGCCCAGTCTCTCCCAGGGTTCAGGGTTTGTGCTTTTATTTCAACTGAAAGAAAGTTAGAGAAATTATTAAAACAGAATATATCTCTGCCTGCTATGCCAGGGTTTGTCTTTATCAAAATATAAAGTTAAAGGGGCAGGCCTGTCAGAGACTGATAAACAAATGTGGAAATCAGCATGGGGCTACAGTTAAAGCGAGATCATACCAGGTTAGTACTTCAAGTTTCTAATCATACCCATTACTAGAAACACAATGAAATAGTCAGACAAGGAAATATAATGCGCATGCAATAACAAAAAATGTAGATTCCCCAGACCRAGATTAAATCTTACCCTGGACTAAAAATACTAATTTGAGAATCTCCACAAAAATGCTTTGTACAGTACTAGGTTTATTTGGGTCCAGGAAATCAGCCCTAAAAATGTACAGCAAATACATGATAAAATACATAAAATCTCACATGACATCATTCTTTGTAAATAGGAAGTAGAGGGAGGCACAGGTGACTCCTACAGCAGCCAATGCCACAAAGCCAATCAGAGGATCAGCTGGGGGAGAGAAACATGTAGCTGTCAGGATAAGGACCTTATACTCTTATACGTGGATTGCATGGTTGGTCTTAACACCATTTGAGAATTGGGGTCTACATATTTTAATTCAGGAAGCAAGGGAAATGGAATTCCCATAAATAAATACAACTTAAATGATTTATTTGGAATTTAATTTAAACTCTTGAAGGGAATAACCTTGCTAGGATAGGAAGAACGAATAACCTTCATCAGAAACCATAGAAACACTGATCCAAAACAAGAAATAGAGAGAAACTCCCCTCTTTCCTCTTCCTCAGCATCTGAATAAATCCATACTACATTTTAATTTTCAAATTCCCTTCAGGTATTTAAAAGAAAACACATAGCATTGTTTTAAATGATTGAGTCGAATATTAATTTGGTAAAAAGTATTATMCTGTCTAGCAAATCTTTTTCTGTGTAGGTCCATCCTATAAGGCAACAGGTCTATACAGTAGATGCTGTCTGTCTCACCTGCTGCCGCCAGAGTCCCAAGGTCCTTGTGAGCAGAGCATCCTGATCATCTATTGAAGTAGGCTACTATCCGACCAGAGGTGATACGACTTGTAAAGCACGTAGATATATTCGCTATCGAAATCCTTCACAGTGTTTCAATTGAGCCGGCGGTTGATCAACTTTCCTCTGTGAGTGTGAGCGCATCGCCCCCGGTGGTTTCAAATGTTCAAGGTGAAAATGCCAAGTGCATTTCTGTTGCATGTTTTCTGAGCACCTCGAAAGCAGAGAACTCTTTCAAGTAAATATAATTGCTAGAACCATTTTGATAGAAAATAAAATGTGTTTAAATTGATGGAATGTGAAGAGACTATTATTTAGGGAAAATAAATATGTTTAGAAAACTTTTCTATTTTGTTTCTTGTGACACCTGGTGGTTACCTGTATTGGACCAGCAAATGAATATGGTGCAGTCAGTCATTGATAGACACCAAGCAAATACATAGTTTTCAACTACACTGAACAAAAATATAAACGCAACATGTAAAGTGTTGGTCCCATGTTTCATGAGCTGAAATAAAAAATCCCAGAAATGTTCTATATGCACAAAAAGCTTATTTATCTCAAACTTTGTGTATAAATTTGTTTACATTCCTGTTTGTGAGCATTTCTCCTTTGCTAAGATAATCCATCCACCTGATAGGTGTGGCAWATCAAGAAACTGATTAAACTAGCATGATCATTACACAGGTGCACGTTGTGCTGGGGACAATAAAAGGCCACTTTTTTATCCACCATCACCGACCTCAACCTAATTGAGTTGGACTGCAGAGTGAAGGAAAAGCAGCCAAGTGCTCAGCATATGTGGGTACTCCTTCAAGACTGTTGGAAAATAATTCCAGGTGAAGCTGGTTGAGAGAATGCCAATAGTGTGCAAATCTGTCATCAAGGCAAAGGGTTGCTACTTTGAAGAATCTAAAATCTAAAATATATTTAGATTTGTTTAACACTTTTTTGATTACTACATGATTCCATATGTGTTATCTCATAGTGTTGATGTCTTCATTATTATTCAACAATGTAGAAAATAGAAAAATAAAGAAAACCCTTGAATGAGTAGGTGTGTCCAAACGTTTGCCTGGTACTGTACATACATACATACATACATACATACATACATACATACATACATACATACATACATACATACATACATACATACATACATACATACATACATACATACATACATACATACATACATACATACATACATACATAACATATACAGATAAAGAAATACAGAAAAAAAGAACCAGAAGGCATTTGAACCCACTATGGGAGACAAGCCTATACACAATCTATATACTGTACACATGTGCCATTTACCACATATAGAAGCTAAATATTTGTAATGCTAGGTATCCCTTTTTCTTTTATTCCAGGCTTTATCTAAACATTCTGCAAACGGAAATACACAATGGACAAAAAAACATTACAATTGAAAAGAGCAGTAACTACACWTTTGGTCAAAATTGAGTTAAAACTGAAATCAGGCTTTGTAGTATCGGTTTATCTTGGGTCAAATTTGCTGTAACTACAAAATCCAAGTAAAAACCAAGGCAAATAGCAGTAAATGAAGTTACTAAGTGCACTCTGGCTTTGTTCCACCATGTTTTCATTACTGTTACTGTATTTGCCTTGATATTCCATCGGGCCCTGAGTTCAGGCTATCCCAATCATGACGCCCTTACACACACACACTATGAGAAAGCCAAGAAAGTTGGATAAACACATTTAGATTTTTAGATAGTGCACTTTGCTTTTGCATTACCAATATAAACTCAGAAAATAAAGAAACGTCCCCTTTTCAGGACCCTGTCTTTCAAAGATAATTCGTAAAAATCCAAAATAACTTCACAGATCTTCATTTTAAAGGGTTTAAACACTGTTTCCCATGCTTTTTCAATGAACCATAAACAATTAATGAGCATGCACCCGTGGAACGGTTGTTAAGATACTAACAGCTTACAGACGGTAGGCAATTAAGGTCACAGTTATGAAAACTTAGGGCACTAAAGAGGCCTTTCTACTGACTCTGAAAAACACCAAAAGAAAGATGCCCAGGGTCCCTGCTCATCTGCGTGAACGTGCCTTAGGCATGCTACAAGGAGGCATGAGGACTGCAGATGTGGCCAGGGCAATAAATTGCAATGTCCGTACTGTGAGAAGCCTAAGACAGTGCTACAGGGAGACAGGACGGACAGCTGATCGTCCTCGCAGTGACAGACCACGTGTAACAACACCTGCACAGGATCGTACATCTGAACATCACACCTGCAGGACAGGTACAGGATGGCAACAACAACTGCCCGAGTTACACCAGGAACGAACAATCCCTCCATCATTGCTCAGACTGTCCACAATAGGCTGAGAGAGGCTGGACTGAGGGCTTGTAGGCCTGTTGTAAGGCAGGTCCTCACCAGACATCACTGGCAACAACGTCGCCTATGGGCARAAACCCACCYTCGCTAGACCAGACAGAACTAGCAAAAAGTGCTCTTCACTGACGAGTCGAGGTTTTGTCTCACCAGGGGTGACGGTCGGATTCGCGTTTATCGTCGAAGGAATGAGCGTTACACCGAGGCCTGTACTCTGGAGCGGGATTGATTTGGAGGTAAGGGGTCCATCATGGTCTGGGGCGGTGTGTCACAGCATCATCGGACTGAGCTTGTTGTCATTGCAGGCAATCTCAACGCTGTGTGTTACAGGAAAGACATCGTCCTACCTCATGTGGTACCCTTCCTGCAGGCTCATCCTGACATGACCCTCCAGCATGACAATGCCACCAGCCATACTGCTCGTTCTGTGCGTGATTTCCTTCAAGACAGGAATGTTAGTGTTCTGCCATGGCCAGCGAAGAGCCTGGATCTCAATCCCATTGAGCACGTCTGGGACCTGTTGGATCGGAGGGTGAGAGCTAGGGCCATTACCCCCAGAAATGTCCGGGAACTTGCAGGTACCTTGGTGGAAGAGTGGGGTAACATCTCACAGCAAGAACTGGCAAATCTGGTGCAGTCCATGAAGAGGAGATGCACTGCAGTACTTAATGCAGCTGGTGGCCACACCAGATACTGACTGTTAATTTTGATTTTGACCCCCCCTTTGTTCAGGGAGACATTGTTCAATTTCTGTTCACATGTCTGTGGAACTTGTTCAGTTTATTTCTCAGTTGTTGAATCTTGTTATTTTCATACAAATATTTACACATGTTAAGTTTGCTGAAAATAAACGCAGTTGAATAGTGAGAGGACGTTTCTTTTTTTGATGAGTTTAGTTGTTGAAGGTCATACAAAGGCAGAGTGCAGTATCGGCATTTTAGGGGTCATAGGTCAGATCAGTGGTCATGGTTGTTTTCCTTAAACAATTATTTTATAATAAGATAATACAGTGCCTTCAGAAAGTATTCACACCCCTTGACTTTCTCCACATTTTGTTGTGTTACAGGCTGAATTAAACATTTATAAAATGTATATATTTTTTGTCACTGGCCTACACACATATCATTTTAAAGTGGAATTTTGTTGTATGAAAATTTTACAAATGAATAAAACATGAAAAGCTGAAATTTGCTAAACAATTCACATAATAAGTTGCATGGACTCACTCTGTGTGCAATAATAGTGTTAAACATGATTTTCTGTACCCTACACATACAATTATCTGTAAGGTCCCGAGCACTGAATTTCAAAAACAGATACAACCACAAATACCAGGTAGGTTTTCCAATGCCTCGCAAATAAGGACACCTATTGGTAGAGAGGTAAAAATTATAAAAAGCAGATATTGAATATCCGTTTGGGCATGGGGAAGTTATTAATTTACATTTTAATTCAGGCTGTAACACAACAAAATGTTGCTTAAGTCAAGGGGTATGAATACTTTCTGAAGGAACTATCAGTGCATTATTATAGTACAATATATTTAGCTGGAAGGACCACCTTTGTTTTATTAAAGCAATTTTTCTGATGGTGGCATTGTCATCCTACAGCCATTGCTTTAGATTGGATCACACAGGCACACACTCCTCATTAATCATTAATAACACGAGCCATGCCCATTTTCAATTGCAATAACTTATTTCACCCTCACACATACATTATGTTTCACAAACAAATAGCTTTGGTCACACTTATAGTCAGCTATAGTGCAGTACAAATGTACTGCAGGATCAGAGAATCTAGTCTGTGTAGAAATGATTCCGCTCGACTGATGGAAGGGGACGCAGGCAACTTGGTGGGCTCCCAATCAGGATGGAGGGGGAGGGGAAAGGGAGAGGGTGGAGAGAGAGAGCGAGAGAGAGAGAAAGAGAGCCCGCACTTGCGAGATCACTTGGTCATGCTCTTCACCTGTTCCAGTTCTTCAATCGGCCTCCGCTTCTGGTTGATAGTGACCAGCTTCAGAATAGGAACAACAGCAACACGTACAACAACAAGCACCACTACTGATCACATTTTACTACAAATACTAACCATGGTTGGGGTCAATTCCATTTACATTTGGTCAATTCACAATGCAAAATGACATTTTTCCTCATTGCTTGATTAGAATGTCAGTTTCCTGAATTGACTGAATTGAAATGGAATTGATACCAACCCTGTTAGCTTCCAGTGTTGGGGAGAACTGAACTACATGTACTTTGTCTATTTAGATTTCTTTATTAAGTAGATAACAACTGTTTTACCATGTAGTGGTGTAGCTGACTACTGGAACTACACACTACTTCTTTACCATGTAGTGGTGTAGCTGACTACTGGAACTACACAACTCTTTACCATGTAGTGGTGTAGCTGACTACTGGAACTACCACACTACTTCTTCCATGTAGTGTGTGTAGCTGACTACTGGAACTGCCACTACTTCTTTACCATGTAGTGGTGTAGCTGACTACTGGAACTACACACTACTTTTTACCATTAGTGGTGTAGCTGACTACTGGAACTACACACTACTTCTTTACCATGTGGTGATGTAGCTAACTACTGGAACTACACACTACTTCTTTACCATGTATGGTGTAGTTAACTACTGAGAACTACACACTACTTCTTTACCAGTGTAGTGGTGTAGCTGACTACTGGAAAAGAAAAACTACACACTACTTCTCTTTACCATGTAGTGGGTGTAGTGGCACTACTGGAACTACACACTACTTCTTTACCATGTAGTGGTGTAGCTGACTACTGGAACTACAAACTACTTTATTTGCAGAAAGAAAATTAAATATGGGTGAAGTAAGCAATCATTTCCTTTCCTTTTCAGAATAAGACTTACCTAACTCTCACTTGAAACATAATTTTTGTGTTTAATAGGCTAAATTACATACCTATAATTTTCAGATTTACATATGATAATTTTTCACGAAGTAGTTACGATGTAGTGAACTACTTTTTCAACGCAGCTTTAGTTAAGTAAACTATATTTTTCACAGGGGTAGCATTAGAGTAGCTTAACTTCTTTCAGTATGAAGTAATTGGTAGCTTGGTAAACTTTATTTTCAGAGTAGCTTCCCCAACACTGCTAGCTTCTCACTACATCCACAGTCAATGAATCACCCATCATGTAACACTACTGGCGCCTGCCTCCTTCACCAATAGGTACCCATGCAGAGAATAACCCATGAATACAGACGTGTAGATTACAGTTTAAATMACGTTTAGATGACAGTTAAAATGGGATAGATACATCCTGCCCACGATGAGTGAGTTATAGTTATACTTGGCAATGCTGCTCTGTTTGTGTGACTAAGCAGAATAGAGAAGGAACCACTGACACAAATGGCTACTGATGCCAATGCCAACGTAGAGAGGACAGAAATAGACATAGAAATAGTGCTTATAATGTTATAAATCACCTTCTGTGGTTTAGATGAGTCCACTCCCTCCCAGGGTTCAGGGTTTCTACTTTTATTTAAACTGAAAGAAAGTTGAAGACAAATTATTAAAACAGAATATATCCCTGCCTGCAATGCCAGGGTTGGTCTTTTATCAAATGAGAAAGTAAAAGACCGGCAGACCTGTCAGAGACTGATAACCAAATTCCCTTTAGATAAAAGTTGTTTTAAATGTCAGGTTAGTACTTGTAGTTCACATTACTAGAAACAAAACAAATAGCAAGACAAACAAATATAATCCATATTAAATAGTATACATCAAATCTCACATGACATCATTCTTTGTAAATAGGAAGTAGAGGGAGGCAAAGATGGCTCCAGCAGTAGACAATACCATGCAGCCGATCAGAGGAATCACCTGGGAGAGAGAAACATGTGGGTGTCAGGATGAGGGCCTTATACTTCTTATAGTAGATAACACGGTTGTTCTTAACTCCTTTTGAGAATTATGGTCCTCATACAGTATTTCAATCCAGGAAGCATGGGAAATGAAATTCCCATAAATAAATAAACCTGATAGTAAAGACAAGCTTAACTTCTCTAMTTGGAATTTCCTTTAAACTCCTGAGGGGAATAACCTTCATCAGAAACCATAGAAACACTGATCCAAAACAAGAAATAGAGAGAAACTCACCTGTTTCCTCTTCCTCATAATCTGAATCAATCCAAACTTCATTTTGTTTTTCAAATTCCATTCGGTATCAATTCTTATTCTGTATAGTAAATCCTTAATCTGTGTAGGTCTATCCTATAAGGCAACAGGTCAATAGATGCTGTCTGTCTCACCTGTTACTGACAGAGTTCCAAGGTGCTTGTGAGCACCGTCTGTCTGACCAGAGGTGATATGAGTTGTAAAGCACGATATGAGTTGTAAAGCACGTAGACAGATGCACATGATCAAGTCTGAGCACATCTCCCCCCTGTGGTTTTAAATATTCAAGGTGAAAATGACATGCATTTATTTGTACACGTTTTCTTAGCATTCAGACAGCAGAGAAATCTTTTAAATAAATTTATAGCCACTTTGATAGAAAATAAAATGTGCTGAAATTGTGTATGGAATGTAAATAAAATACATTTAAAAAACCTTATATTTGTTTATTGTGATACCTGGTAAGTTACCTGTATTGCACCAGCAAAGTGATACTGATAGACTGTGATAGATGCCAAGCAGAGACACAGGTTTCAACTGTGTTTATCTACCGTTTTGTTTGGAATTTGTATCAATATATCATTTCATTTATCATTTTTAATGGATCACTTTTGTGCCATTTTTGTTTGTTTGCCTTTGCCATCATTATCACATTGGGATCAAAAGTGGAACCATAATGGGGGAGGACGGGGTCATAGTAATGGCTGGAACAGAATGAATTGAATGGTATCAAACACATGGTTTTCATGTGTTTGATAACACTCCATTCCAGACATTATTATGAGCCTTCCACCGCTCACCAGCCTCCTGTGCATTATTTTCTGTTTGGCCATAATGACCATCGTTACATTTGGAGGAAAAAGGGGGAGGCTTGCAAGCCGAAGAACACCATCCCAACCGTGAAGCACGGGGGTGGCAGCATCATGTTATGGGGGTGCTTTGCTGCAGGAAGGACTGGTGTACTTCACAAAATAGATGGCATCATGTGGATGGAAAATTCTATATTGAAGCAACATCTCAAGACATCCGCCAGGAAGTTAAAGCTTGGTCACAAATGGGTCTTCCAAATGGACAATGATCCCAAGCATACTTCCAAAGTTGTGGCAAAATGGCTTAAGGACTACAAAGTCAAGGTATTGGAGTGGCCATCACAAAGCCCTGACCTCAATCCTATAGAAAATTTGTGGGCAGAACTGAAAAAGCATGTGCGAGCAAGTAGGCCTACAAACCTGACTCATTTACACCAGCCTTGTCAGGAGGAATGGGCCAAAATTTACCCAACTTATTGTGGGAAGTTTGTGAAAGGCTACCCAAAACGTTTGACCCAAGTTAAACAATTTAAAGGCAATGCTACCAAATACTAATTGAGTTAATGTAAACTTCTGACCCACTGGGAATGTGATGAAAGAAATAAAAGCTGAAATAAATAATTCTCTCTACTATTATTCTGACATTTCACATTCTTAAAATAAAGTGGTGATCCTAACTGACCTAAGACAGGGAATTTTTATTAGGATTAAATGTCAGGAATTGAGAAAAACTGAGTTTAAATGTATTTGGCTAAGGTGTATGTAAACTTCCGACTTCAACTGTATATATCGTATTTTATACCATCTACTGCACCTTGCCTATGCCGCTCGGCCATCGCTCATCCATTTACTTATATGTACATATTCTCATTTACCCCTTTAGATTTGTGTGTATTAGGTAGTTGTTTGGGAATTCTTAGATTACTTGTTAGATTTGTGTGTATTAGGTAGTTGTTGGGAATTGTTAGATTACTTGTTAGATATTACTGCACTGTCGGAACTAGAAGCACAAGCATTTCGCTACACTCGCATTAACATATGCTTAATATGTGCATGTGACCAATACATTTTTATTTTATTTTATCTTCAGGTCGGAGAAGTCAGAGCTCTAGTGTTGCGTTTAAGACAATTCAGAAACTCAGAACCTCTGAGTTAAAATTAACCTAAGTTATTTGCGTAGAGCTTCCTTGGTTGATTCTGAAATTTCCCAAGTGGGAAACTTGGGCCTCAACTTTCTACAACAAGTTTCCAAGTTGAAAATGTCTTTTTGAGTTTTTGAGTTCCATGTTGTCTTAAACATGGCATTAGATGATGCCCGAATTTCCAACTTGTAATTGTTGGATGACCGTTCAAAACAATTTTTCTCAGTCGGAGCTTGTTTTGTCCAAGTTCCGAGTTCCCTTGAATGCACCATTACATTTGGTCTATGGGGAACATAACCTTATTGAGTTTTCATGGGCTCCCGAGTGGCGCAGCAGTCTAAGGCACTGCATCRCAGTGCTAGAGGCGTCCCTACAGACCCTGGTTTGATTCCAGGCTGTATCACAACTGGCCGTGATTGGGAGTCCCATAGGGCAGCGCACAATTGGCCAAGCGTCACCCGTGTTAGGTTTTGGCCGTAGTAGGCCATCATTTGAAATAAGAATTTGTTCTTAACTGACTAGGTAAATAAAGGTTAAATATATATATATTTTTAAATACAGTTGGATGAAGCATGAATGGCGTTGGAAGTTTTTGATAACCCTCTCCAGCGGGGCTTCCTGCTGTAACTTCAAAGGCAGGCCTTTCTAGCACATAGCAGGATCGGTAAGTTTGTCAGTTTACATAGATAAACATTAAGATTTAGCTCTTGCATTCCGGGTTCCTTAATATGTTTTGTTCATTGTCGAGTTAGGTAGGTCTACAMGTGTAGGATATTCATTTGACCTGTATTGTCGCAGCAAAATAATCCTGCAGCAACAGGATTTGAACGTTTGGTCCATAATGTTGCTTGATTGGTGGTTAAGTTATTAGCTGGTCAAAATGAGGCTACATGAAAAGTAGGAAACTGTTAATATAACCTCAGTAATTTATGTAAATCCCGAAGCTCATACGCATTGCGCAGGAAAATTCTCAGCATCAAAAGAGTGATCAAATTAAGATCCTACATCTGCATAGCCTACAGTACATGCACATTTCAAGTGTCTCTAACTGTACGAACTCTGAAGTATACAGTTATCTCAGAATATTATCTGTCCAGCTTTGGGGCATAGGCTATCCCTGGCGTAATGCACGGCCAGCAAACCAGTCAATTAAATGTTAGTCTGTGTACACCTTAATACTGTGATGTGGCATAAGCATGCCTATACACTGCTGTGTGATGTGCTGGAGTTGTTTTAAGCAGTACATTTTGGAACAGCTCAGCTGTTGTGATGTTGTTTGTTGATCAATGCTCTGTTTTGGACTGTTTGATCAACATTCACAGTAGAAGTTGTGTAGGCTTTTTTGTGTGTGTTGGGTTGTGTATAATGTGTGTCCGTTCAGGTAGTTACTTTAATTTGTGTTATCATGTTCGGCCATTTGTATTTCTGTTGTCTATTTCAGTGCTTCTTAAACCTCTCCTCAGGGACCCCCAGACGTTTCAATTTCTTTTGTCGTTCTGAACTAGCTCACCTGATTCAACTAGTCAAGGACTTGATGATTAGTTGACAAGCTGAATCAGGTTTGCTGGCTCTGGAATAGATCAAATACATGGAACGGCTGGGGGTCCCCGAGGAGAGGTTTGAGAACCACTGGTCTATTTGATGCACAATACTATAGTATATTTTTGAGGTCCTTATAGTGCTCTGACAGGGCTTACTTTTACCCGTAATCACCACCAGAGAGAGACAAATACCTTGGTATAGAGAGAATGATAGATATGGTCTGTGGCAAGACGACTAGGGATGGACATTTTTATTTATTTATTTTATTTAACCTTTATTTAACTAGGCAAGTCAGTTAAGAACAAATTCTTATTTACAATGACGGCCCACCCCGGCCAAACCCTAACCCAGACGACGCTGGACCAATAGGGCGCTGCCCTATGGAACTCCCAATCACGGCCGGTTGTGATACAGCCTGGAATCAAACCAAGGTCTGTAGTGACGCCTCTACCATTGAGATGCAGTGCCTTAGACAGCTATGCCACTCGGAAGCCCATACATTCATACAGCTAAAATCAAATCAAATTGTATTTGTCACATGTGCCGAATACAACAGCTATATTGTATTTGTCACACACCTTACAGTGAAATGGTTACATACAAGAACATTGCTACTAGTAATAACATTGTTACACGTTACAGTACAGAACCCACACAGGTTAATAGGATAATCACTTTGAACAGTCACTTTTGAAAGAGATAACTTGTTAAAAGATGGAACAGAGCATCTACCACTGTTGACACGTTGGCTCGTCCATGAAAGGATCTGTAGTCACATATTGTGTATCCAGTGAATTACTATGAATGTATTGGTATTGCCAGCTATTTCTGATTCATGAGTTATGTTAGATTGGTCTATGTGTTTCATAGATCAGTATTCGAGTAGTGTTGTCAGTTTGCGGACCTACCGTCAACCTGTGTGTCTGACTCATGTCCCCATCTCAATTGATTGGGGTTATAATTGAGCGATGAGACAAAAGAAAGAGATCTGTCTCAATACTCAGACAATTTAACCAGGG
Organism: Salvelinus sp. IW2-2015; assembly: GCF_002910315.2. Lineage (NCBI taxonomy): Eukaryota > Metazoa > Chordata > Actinopteri > Salmoniformes > Salmonidae > Salvelinus > Salvelinus sp. IW2-2015. Next base: position 1,480,179 of record NC_036840.1, on the reverse strand, counting down.
GTGGACAGATCACAAGGGCAGGAAGAGCGAGAGACGAACCTGAATGCCTCATTAGGCAAAATGTCTCAGGGCCTCCAAAGGCTCATTAAATTTGTTTAAAAACCTGTTCTATTTTGTCCTCATATTATGAAATGGTCATGTAGTGTTCCATAGTTAGAAGGGTGACATTTGATAGAAAAAGGTAGAAAGTACCACCTAAAAAAATAGTTTAATTAAAAGTACAGGATTCTGATTAAATACATTTCACAATTGTGAAACTGGTAGAGGATTTTCATTCACACCACTTTATGTCGGGGACATTGAGGGAATTTTCAAAAGAGATAATATCAAAGTCTAAATTAAACTATAACAAATTAAATGAGTGACATTATTATTGTTATTTTATTGTTACCTTTTTGTATTGTATTTTTTACTCTAATATATTTAGTAAATATTTTCTTAACTCTATTTTCTTAAAACGGCATTGTTGGTTAAGGGCTTGTAAGTAAGCATTTCACGGTAAGGTCTACTACACCTGTTGTATTCGGCGCATGTGACAAATAAAATAGGATTTGATTTGATTCAACATACCAGTAGTAAAATGAGTCAGAAATTATAAGACAAGGCAAGGCCACTATTCAATATACACCAATCTAGTTGTTAATTAGATTACTTATTTAACAGGACAATGCGTCATTAGTTATTTTTCGACACATTTGTTCATAGTCCATGGGCAGTACCAATATGTTGCCTGAACGACAGCATGACAGCATGTTGTAATTAAGGACCCGAGCTACAGGCCTAGCGGTAATATTTTAGAACCCAGAATCCCAAGTTTGGTTGATTAGGACCTTATGACTTCAAATGAGTCACCATAGACTTAAACAGACCATTCTCCTGATTGCCCAATGGGCTATTGAATTACTGACAGGGCTGTCTAGATTAAAACACTTTCTGTCTTTCTACATGTCAGGAAGCCAGCAGAGTTGGGTCTTTGCACTTGGCCTCAATCAATCTCAGGTAAAATGATAAGCTGCGGTTTATCTCGCCCAGGTCACTGGGATGAAAATAGGTCATCGATTCCCTTGTTGGCCACGGTAGATTGCAAACAGCCTCTCTGCCCTAGTGCCCTCCTGAACATTGAGGACATTTCAAGCCAATCAAAGAGTGAGATCTTCTGTGGCTGACCATGACGGTTGTAGGGGGAGGAGGTGTATTAGGATGCAAGGGGAGCATTCATTGTGCTACAGGCAGATTCAGAAGACTTTGTAACTTCCTGCTGAAAGAAAGCAGGGCTAAAACATACAGTTTTACATACAGTTTTTACATACAGTAGGAGACAGAAAATGATATCCTGATATCAGAATAACTCCTTTTTGGTGACACTAGTAACAACAATAAATGTAGGCCTATTAACATATTGTTGCACAATAGTTTAGTAATTGTATAGCAATTGAGTTGAGCGTTTTTTAAATCACACAAGATGAATAGAGATCATAATTACAGTGTCACTACACAAGCATTTGTCTGTAAACGGGAGGGGGTGTATAGCTCGAGGGGAGAAAGAGACATAAGGATGACTGAGACTGTGTTAGAGTGTGTGTAGAAAATACTACCCACAAATAGTCCACGCCTGGAGGTAAAGAGACATAAGGATGACTGAAGACTTGTTAGAGTTTTTTGGTGTGGGGTGTTGTGTGTGAGTGGTGTTGTGTCGTGTGTGTGTGTGTGTGTTGATGTGTGTGTTGTGTGTGTGTGTGTGTGTCTTGTTGTGGGTGTGTGTGTGGTGTGTGTGTGTTGTGTGTGTGTGGTTGTTGTTGTGTTGTGTGTGTGTGTGTTGTGTGTGTGTGTGTGTGTGGTGTGTGCGCAGCGCACAGGTGTTTTTTTGCAAAATGAAGTGCGAGAGGCGGCTGGTGGATCTCAGCCAGCCCAAAATCCTATTGCATTCTTCAGCGTTGGAGGAGTGGGCGGATGCTTGTGCAGTAATACTTTGGGGGAGGGACCGTCGCGTGTGCCGTGGGGTGGGGAGGGGGAGCTTGGAAGCGGCGTGATAAGCTGTGCAGTTGTGAGCCTGATCTTTCCCATCTCATTCTCATCACCTTTCGTCTGGCAAATTCCCTCGACGGGCTCTGTGAAGCCTGCTGCATTCAGCGCTTGTCAGTCTGGGCCGTCAACTCAAAAAAAAATCGATGCCCATCTCGTCACTTCTATATTTAACCAGGTTCAACGACTCAGGCACTGATAGGGAGCTCCCTCCTTGCCGCTCCGCTCCCCTCTCTCTGAGTTAGATTAGCAGCAGTCCAGACTGATCAGGGCAGGATAATACACTCTGCAGCCAGATCAGATCAGGCTGAAGCTCTGAGATGCCTTCTGTTACTAAGCCCAATTTGAATTTTAATTATATTGTATGCAGTGGCGACCCGTCATTCAGTGCAGGTGGGGCACCTGTTTGCATGTTATTTTGGCATTAATACGTGTCACATAATCAGTTTGCAAACAATGTTTAAAAAAAACTAACATTCATTGAGTTAATAAAGCTGCATACACACTTGGGCTCTTTTTTGCTTTCTTGAGTAAGGCAGCTCCAAAATGCAGGTGTTTCAGCCTGGCTCAGTGCTTTCTGTAGTGGTGGGCAGCCAGCGGAAAATACGGAGTGTAGGGGTAATGTTCTCTAGTTGTGCCTTGATTGGCTCAGTGTTGGCTCAGCCACTCATGGGGATACTACGTCACTGCAAATATACGGTTAGAGCTCAAAAATTCAAGCCTTTGGGTGCTGCCATAGAGTTACATTAGAAGTGCCCATCCAAGAAGGCTCAAGGTCATTGGCCACAGCTAAAATGACGTCAAAATCAAGTCCTTCGTACATCAGCTGATATCTCAAAGTGCTGTACAGGAACCCAGCCTAAAACCCCAAACAGCAAGCAATGCAGGTGTAGAAGCACGGTGGCTAGGAAAAAACTCCCTAGAAGGCCAAAACCTAGGAAGAACCTAGAGAGGAACCAGGCTATGAGGGGCCAGTCCTCTTCTGGCTGTGCCGGGTGGAGATTATAACAGAACATGGCCAAGATGTTCAAATGTTCATAAATGACCAGCATGGTCACATAATAATAATCACGTAGTTGTCGAGGGTGCAGCAAGTCAGCACCTCAGGAGTAAATGTCAGTTGGCTTTTCATAGCCGATCATTAAGAGTATCTCTACCGCCCTGCGGTCTCTAGAGAGTTGAAAAACAGCAGATCTGGGACAGGTAGCACATCCGGTGAACAGGTCAGGGTTCCATAGCCGCAGGCAGAACAGTTGAAACTGGAGCAGCAGCACGGCCAGGTGGACTGGGGACAGCAAGGAGTCATCATGCCAGGTAGTCCTGAGGCATGGTCCTAGGGCTCAGGTCCTCGAGAGAGAGAAAGAAAGAGAGAAAGAGAGAATTAGAGAGAGCATACTTAAGTTCACACAGGACACCGGATAAGACAGGAGAAGTACTCCAGATATAACAAACTGACCCTAGCCCCCCGACACATAAACTACTGCAGCTAAATACTGGAGGCTGAGACAGAGGGGTCAGGAGACACTGTGGCCCCATCCGATGATCCCCCGGACAGCGCCAAACAGGAAGGATATAACCCACCCACTTTGCCAAAGCACAGCCCCCACACCACTAGAGGGATACCTTCAACCACCAACTTACCATCCTGAGACAAGGCCGAGTATAGCCCACAAAGATCTCCGCCACGGCACAACCCAAGGGGGGGGCGCCAACCCAACAGGAAGATCACGTCAGTGACTCAACCCACTCAAGTGACGCACCCCTCCTAGGACA
>NC_036840.1:1466507-1476359 GCF_002910315.2 Salvelinus sp. IW2-2015 | reverse complement strand
GCATGAAAGAGCACCAGTAAGCCAGTGACTCAGCCCCTGTAATAGGGTTAGAGGCAGAGAATCCCAGTCAAATCACGTTATATCTACAGTAGCTTTGATTTGACTGACATGTCAACATCATACTTTCAAAATCTTAGCTAGCAAGCTAGCAGTCATCATCAGGAATCACGTCGACAATCTACTGGCAAATACTTTTTAATCCTTGTCATATGAAGATAAATAATGAAGAGAAATTATAGATAAAACGTATCGGTGCTCATCAGCCATTGGACATAAACATTACACAAGAAGTTTGACATCGCTAATTCAACAATGAGTGGTTTGGAAGGAATCAGTGGCTAACTGCAAGCATTGCAAAGCAATCACTAGTCTGCTATTCAGTGGAGTGTGTGTGTGGTCCAAGTCTGGGTTTAAGGGTCTCTTTTCCAAGCTTAAAAGGATAAACCTTCAACATTGGCCATGCTGTCAATTCAGCATGACTCCAGCCGCGCACAAAACAACTACAAACTCGGAACTGGGACATCTCAGACTTCAGTGCGTTCAAGACAACTGGGAACTTGGAAAAAAACAAGCTCAGACTGGGAAAATAAGTTTTGAACGATCATCCAACTTGGAATTGCAAGTCGGGAACTCAGGTCTCTTTCTTGAACTCTGACCTGAAGATCACTGACGTCATCATGATTCGACTTTGTTTTTTTCAGAGTTCCTAGTTACCTTGAAAGCACCATAAATCCAGAGAATGCCAGACTTTGATAACAAAGTTTGATGACAAAATTTGTCCACAAAGGACCGCCGCGCCACATTCCTGTTCCTGTTCCATTCAAGTGAGCACAGCACAACAAGGTGAGTCCAAAAATGTCTTGTATGCTGCTGCAATAAATTATGTAATATGCCAGGGAGATATGTATACTGTAGCTAAGAAAGTAATACTAAGTGTATGTTGTGTAGTAAGCTGTTAGTAGCCCATGTGCCTCACCCTAATCATTTGGTCCTTTTTCCCCTCAGAATTTTGCCTACTGTCCTGACGAATTGCCTCTTCTCCGCTCGTCGCCCCCTCATGCCATAGTTTGTACATCTCAGTTGTCAGTAGAAACCACATTTGTTTAAGAAACATTTACATTTACATTTAAGTCATTTAGCAGACGCTCTTATCCAGAGCGACTTACAAATTGGTGCATTCACCTTATGATATCCAGTGGAACAACCACTTTACAATAGTGGCATCTAACTCTTTTAAGGGGGGGGGGGGTTAGGATAGGATACTTTTATCCTATCGTAAGGTATACCTTAAAGAGGTGGGGTTTCCAGGTTGTCTCCGGAGCGGTGGTGATTGACTCCGCTGACGCTGGCGTCGTTGACGGGAGTTGTTGTTTCGACCAATTGGGGGTGCAGAGCAAGCGAGCGTTTTGACTGGGCTAGCGGGAAAGTACTTCCGAGGTAGGGAGGCGAGCAGGCCAGAGGTGGATGAACGCAGTGGCCCCTTGTTTTGGGTGTGGGCTTGATCAAGAGCCTGAGGTAACGGAGGTGCCCGTCCCCTCAGCAGCTCGGTAGGCAAGCAACCGGCATGGTCTTGTAACGGATGGCGAGCTTCAACTGGAAGCAGTGGAGAGAGGGAGGAGCGGGGTGACGTGAGAGAACTTGGGAAAGGTTGAACACCAGACGGGCTGGCGGCGTTCCTTGGATGAAGTTGGTAGGGTTTAATGGCACAGGCAGGGAGACCCAGCCAACATGCGAGTTTGCAGTAGACTAGGACGGGAGACATTTGACAAGTGCCTGGTTAGGACCTGCGCCGCTTCCTGCGTGAGGCCGGGTCGTACTCTGCGGAATGTTGTAGAGCATGAACCTTACAGGAACGGGTGACCCGCCTTGAATGTTAGTTGAGAACGACAGGGTTGTTGTCCAGGATCACGGCCGAAGGTTCTTAGCACTCTGGGAGGAGGACACAATGGAGTTGTCAACCGTGATGGCGAGATATGGGAACGGGCAGTCCTTCCCGGGAGGAAGAGCGCTCCGTCTTGCCGAGGTTCAGCTTGAGGGGTTGATCACCGTCATCCCAACTGATATGTCTGCCAGACATGCAGAGATTGGCGATTCACCACCTGGTTATCAGAGGGGGGAAAGGAGAAGATTAAATTGTGTGTCGTCTGCATAGCAATGTAGGAGAGCACCATGTAGGATATGACAGAGCGAAGTGACTTGGCTGTATAGCGGAATAGGGAGGGCCTAGAAACAGAGCCTGGGGGCACCAGTGTGAGAGCACGTTGGTGCGGAGACAGATTCTCGCCACGCCACCTGGTAGGGAGCGTACCTGTCAGGTTAGGACGCAAGTCCAAGCGTGGGCCGCGCCGGAGATGCGCAGACGCCTTTTTCGCCGGAAAGAGGGTGGATGAGGAGGATCTGAATGGTTCACAGTATCAAAAGCAGCCGGATAGGTCTAGAAGGACTGAGAGCAGAGGAGAGAGAGTTAGCTTTAGCAGTGCGGAGCTGCCTCCGCTGACACAAGAGAAGAGGCAGTCTCAGTTGAATGAACTAGTCTTGAAACCTGACTGTTTGGATAAGAAGTCATTTGAGAGAGAATAGCAAGGAGCAGCTGGCAAGGAACGCACGTTCAAGAGTTTAAAAAATAAATATATAACAAGTATGAAAGAAGGTAGCCATATCAAAAATGTTTTTTTTTTTAAAGGCAATAAATTTAGGCTGAATAACTGTTTCACTGCCAGACAGGCTCTATTGCATAGCCAGGGCGGTAAGCAGCAGTAAGGTGGTGGACTGTTGTTGGGACTTTGCTGTTGGGACACGCTTTATGGTAGGCCTCACAGTTTGTGGGCACGTTTATCACTGCTCAAGTGCAATAATGTAATTGTTTAGTGTTGTATGTGTGTGCTTACTGCATGCTTACTGGCAGATGCATCTAAAACAATTTGGGTGGCTGGGGATAGCAAGGAGTCATCATGCCAGGTAAGTTCCTTACTGGATGCATCTAAAAACATTTGGTGGGAGTTTGGCCCCACCAAGATATACTTCTAACCAGTCACCACTGATTGTATTGCACTTTATACAGTTATAATAATCACTAAACTATAAGCTAATGACAATACAGTTTCCTCCAAAGACACACTGAATGAGGCTGTTTGTCAGGCATTTAATGAAAGAGCCTAAAAGTCAAACTTGTAATAAATGGACTCTTTAATCATTATCAGTCAATGGAACATTTGTCCGTTATAGTAAATTGTGGCAAGCTGCTCTAATTGCACACGGTAACGTTTGACATTTCCTCATTAACGTGACCAAGTGTCCTCAGGAAGAATGGAAAGCATATGAACAAGGTGGATTTACATCGTACTTTTAACCCCTGTGCTAAAGCGATGGTGAACCCACCCTGGATAAAGGGTGGCTGCTAAATTAATGATGTAACGAATGGGGGTAGATGAACTGAAAGCGGAGGAAACGTGGTGAAGAAAGCATATTTGAGACATGGTGGCACAGCCAACTTCATCAAGGGACGAAAGCTTTCTCTGGCAAGTACGATGGGCCGATAGTCTGCTGTGGCTATAATCTTGGATCATGGAGACGGCAACAAGTGTGTTGTGTGTGTGTGTACACTATTTTCACAGTCTCACGTCAGAATAGAGTTATCCATGTTTCTCAAAAATCTAATTTCGAAGTTGTTTCCAAATGTCACATTTCAAAGTGTTTAAGGTTATGTTTAGGCATTACTCCGGAATCTTAATCGTTATGGCCATTAATTCCAAACCGTCAAGGTAAGGGTAAAGTTTCGGGAAAGGCTTAAAAGAATCTTTTTAAAAACGTTCTATTGCTGGTTTTGAACTTGCAAGCCTTTTGTATAAGAGGCAATGCTTTCAAACGTGCAATCTTTGGAATCAGAGGAGATGCTACGCCCATCCCCCATCCCGTCCACAAGCCCTATGTCAAAACAACACTACTTGAAGATAACGCGCTCATGTTGCCCTAGTGGCGTTTCCACGTCATCTTTTCCGACGTCCTCAGACATGGATGGACTGGAATCTGACTTTGATGACAAGGTGACGCTCTGGTGTGTTGGTGTGTGTTTGCACTGGGTGTGGCGTACTGTGTTGCTTGGTTGACTGAAAGCTGTTGCTAATCTGACATAACAAGGCTCTTTTTTAGTGTCTTTTGTTTGAGAGGCCTCCACTCTACTTTTGTCAGGCATGTTTATAGGCTTGGAGTAAGAAACTGAGGGAGGAAATATACTTATTGCATTACCAATCAAATAAAAGATAATGTCTTTGAAACAAGCAACGGGAAATTATGATTTTACAAGTAGGCTATTTCGTGTTCACGTGCTAGTCGGAACTATATGGAAACTTAGTAAAATGTCGCTTGCAACTGGTTGTAGTTCTACACGTGCCGCCGTTCAATATTCAGTAAGTCAAAAATGTCTGAGTTTTATAGTTCCGAACTAGCAGTGACACGGCATATGACTGCATTCTTGTGTTAGGAGCTTGTTCGTTGTCAAAACAATATTTTAATAAAAAAAACAGTCTGATTAATATAGAATGAAGTTTGAGATATATTCACTTCTGTTAGTATTCCGAGGATAGCACCATGTCTCTGTATTTTTAAATTGGTTTTCCAATGAACAGAGAGTACATTACCGTGGTAGAAAAGGTTGCTACAATAATTTCCTCTATGTCCTTTGGCTGCCAGTAGTGTCCTGCGGCATTCATAATGAATACCAAATCAGTGAGACACTCCATCTAACCTAATCCACTTTTATGTATGATAGTGTTCTCTGTATTATAAACCACCCATTGCAACATGCATGCATTCTGACTTTTCAGGATCTTGGTGGAGAAAAGTGGGGTTCTGTGTTACGTGAATGCTGTGAGAGCAAATACACTATTAATTTAATAAATGTGTACAAGGAGGGGATGGAGTAGACCCCAGTTGTGGAGCACTTGTTGATCATTGTTCTCATGCTAAATAGATGACACTGTAGGGAGGAACACTTTCGAGCGTAGCAATTGCATCTTCCTAATTGGGAAGACTGTCAGCTGGGCCAGACCACACAATAGCCACTGTGAGAGGAAAGTCAAACCATTATACACTGCATGACTTAGAAAAGTTTGAGAGTAATTTTTGTATTTTTTTCACTTTGTTTCAGGGATCGTTGCAGTAAACCAGAGAGTAATTGTAATAGTCCAAATAGGCACAGAAAATGCCTCAATATGTAGGCTTACCGCTGTGGAATTATATGAGAGGTCAACCACATCATTTGGGACTCATTGTGGCTCCTTTAATTCCACAATGGTTAAGTTTGCCCTGTGGCATTTTGGAATGGCTGACACTCTAGGTACACAATCTGATTGTGTTTATCATGTATGGATTCAGAAAGGTTTATTCTACATCTTAGAATTTTTGAGTGTAGAACACCACTCACTTACATGCCACTGTAACACTCTTACACTCACTATCTACAACCTAAATGGTTCTTTGACTGTCCCATACGGAGAACCCTTTTTTGTTTGATGTAAAACCCTTTTGGGTTCATGCAGAACCCCTGTGGAAAGGGTTTTTCATGAAACCAAAAAAGGTTTACCTGGAACCAAAAAGGGTAATTCAAAGGATTCTCCATTTTAGGTTCTAGATAGCGAGTGTAAGAGTGTACAGTGGCATGTAAGTGAGTGGGTGTTGCCGAGAATCAGCCACAGCAGGGGGTGCTGTGTCTATTTCAGTCATTAACCCAGTTTGGGTTCAGGTGTGATCACTGAGCTGCTTTACTTATGCACTACCCTAATATACAGTGTTGGGGATCTATGTTGACATTAGTCGCATGCTGTAGGTAGGTGGTTGTATGTGTATGGCACGAAGGACGAATTGTCTTCAATTGGACATTCAATAGTTCTCATTTATCTTCAAGCACCTGTTCAATGGTGAACTGCAATTTTCTTTGCAGGAAAAACTTTTTGGAGTACCTATTGGCTTGTTTTATATTAACATGGACACAACACTGGATTGACCAATTGTGGCTTGGCTGTGACATGATATTTTAAGTTATTCAGACAGGTAGACAATCATATTTCATTGTTCATCAGATACGATGGGTTCATCAAATGGAACTGTGTAGCTCTTAATAGCATGTCGGGTTGCAGTATTACCATTCACTTCACTGACCATTAATAGGATATACATTACTGCTGTAATTCAAGTCCTGGGAAAATGCAGATTGTGGGATTATTTGTTTGTAACTAAAACATATATATATATAAACGCCTATATGAATACAACCCTATATGAATACACCTATAGGAATATAACCCTATAGAAATACAACCCTATAGAAATATAACCTATAGTAGTATAACCCTATAATAGTATATAACCTATATAAATATAACCCTATAAGTAATATAAACCTATAGGATATAAACCTATAGGAATATAAACCTATAGGAAAATAAAGCTATAGAATACAACCCTATAGAAATATAACCCTATAGTAATATAAACCTATAGGAAAATAAACTATAGGAATATAACCTATATACGGAATATAACGCTTACTGGAATATAAACCTATAGAAATATAACCCTATAGAAATATAACCCTATAGTAATATAACCCTATAATAGTATAAACCTATATAAATATAACCCTATAGTAATATAACCCTATAGAAATATAAACATATAGAAATATAAACCTATGGAAATATAAACCTATAGAAATATAACCCTATAGAAATGCAGCAGATATAGTATGCAACCCTGTCTGGATGTAATGAATACTCATGGGAAAAAGGTGTAGATTCACGGGCAGAGTGCGGCAGATGTTTATTAAGCCTTCACAGAAGGCAGGAATTGTGGTCGCAGGCAATGGTCAAACACAGGTAGGCAGTCAAAAACAAACAGTACCTCACAACCATACAAAGAGAAAGAAAGAACTGAACTAAATAGGGAGCTGATGAGACCAGGTGAGAAACAAACGCAGGTGAAATCAATGAACAAAAATGAAAGACAGGGCTACGTTCCAGAACACAAAGAAACAGGGCTACGTTCAAGAACACAAAGAAAAAGAACACAAGGTTGACTAAGAAAAGAAAAGCAGAACCTTACACTGGATGGTTGTGGGGAGAGAATATAGCCATTCCTATCAGGAATGGAATTATTTTCTAGCCAACATTATCCAGTTGTTGACTGAGCAAAACTCAAACATTCTCAGTAATTACAGGTTTAGCTTGATACTGGACTCAGCAGCAGCAATTTAAGCAATTAATGTTGTTTGGGCAGCTGGGATGCAACACAGAAAAGACCATTAACAAACCATTAAAAAGTCATAACCACTGTGATCACCACCAGATTGCTGACACACTTGTTTGAGGACCTGGGATAAGGAAGCGTTATTGTGAGATGTCTTGCTAAGACATATTTAGCCAACTCAGCAGCAAGGTTCACTATAGGTCAAAGATGACTAATTAAACTACTGGTATTGAGGACACAGATACTGGCCTTGTCCGAATACCCATACCTACAGTATACTTGGGTTCTAAATACTGTAGTAGCCAATTTCTAAATTTGAGTATGCTTTAAATCAAATTATGTGTATAAACCCTGGATTGCTGATGCTATGTATTGGCCAATGAGAGGCTTTGAAGCCACTGGTCGCCATATTGGTACTCCTCAGAAGGCGTAGTCCTCCATAGGAATGAATGGAATGCTATAAATCAAATCAAATGAAACTTTATTTGTTACACGCGCCGAATACAACAATAATAGACTTTACCGTGAAATGTTTACTTACAAGCCCTTAACCAACAGTGCAGTTCAAGAAGAAGAAAATATTTACCAAGTAGACTAAAATAAAAAGTACTAATAAAAGTAACACAATAAGAATAACAATAATGAGGCTATATACAGGGGCACCGGTACCGAGTCAGTGTGCAGGGGTACCGGCTAGTTGAGGTAATCTGTACATGTAGGTGGGGGCGAAGTGACTATGCATAGGTAACAAACAAACAGCGAGTAGCAGCAGTGTACAAGAGAGGGGGGTGGGGGTCAATGTAAATTGTCCGGTGGCGATTTTTATGAATTGTTCAGCAGTCTAAAGGCTTTGGGGTAAAAGCTGTTGAGGAGCATTTTGGTCCAAGACTTGGCGCTATAGTATTTCACAAAAATGTTTCAAGGACATAATTACATGTATTTTAGTATTTCCTTGTTGTTGTTGGGACAGTAACATTAGCACACTTTAACTACTTTAAGGAATATGTTTTTATATATTATTAATTTGTATGTCTTATTCACATAATATAATTGTAAAGTATGCATCAAGGTGTCTGTAATAGAATATACTTGTCAAAAATGATTGTAGACATTAATAAATGCATTTCTGTAGCTTCAGAAATCTTTTTTACAATGGAGGAGTACCAAAATGGCTGTGTGGTGGCATCCAAACAGCACCCCCCTGTCAGTCATTGTTTAAACGATGTCAAACTAATTTTGGCCTTTCATCTAGTAGAATTGGCTGCATGCTATTGAGGAAGAGAATCGTCTTTTCAGACACATGTGTGTTTGACAACAACTGATAATCCGCTGGCAGGATGGGATGTACCAACATGAACGAATGGCAGGAAATGCAACTGTGCATTAGATGACACATTCTCAGTATATGTGAGTCCTAATATGTTGACATGTTTTGCTTACCGCATCATTTTTACTAAACAGTACATTCAAAATAGTGTGTACTACAATTAGCAGCCTATACTGTATGCCGTTTTAGTAAAAAGTAGGCAAGACAGATTTCGGACATGACCATTGAGTATCAATTTCTGAATTAATGGGAAAACAAATATACACATGACTCTGGCTGCATTTACACAGGCACCCCAATTCTGATATTTCTTACCACTAATTGGTCTTTTGACCAATCACCTCAGATCTTTTTCAGAGCTGATCTGATTAGTGAAAAAAAGATCAGAATTTGGCTGCCTGTGTAAATACAGCTTAATCCTTCTTTGACTGGCATAGTTTAGGCTACATTTGGCTCACCCTGCAGTTGTTTAGCATGCGTTTCACTCGCTGGACTCATCTGAATCAATATTTGTCAGAAATTCTGGTTTAATTACAAACTCCCCGAACACACTGCCGAAATTCCACGGATTATCCAATTACCATTTTATTTCGGTGCTGACAAACAAGTGGACATTGCATTCCGCTAATTGCGGTAAGAAGTGGAAGCGGCGCTCGGGGGGAAAAGGCTACGAGGAGGAATTGTTGAGGAAAGGAGAGAAGAGATAGAAAAGAGAATGTGTGGTGTGCCGGCAGCAGTCGATTTCCTCTAGTTTCATCATGAAACCACAAACTGGATCCCCCAGACAAATGGCTGGTGTGTGTGGGCGGGTTGCTACCAACCACAGTGAAGAAGAAAAACATGCTGGTCTTCTATCAAGTTTCCACTTTAACTCAATCACTCACTCCAGACTGCTCCGCTCCACTCTGCTGTCACGGTTCACCTGTCCTTGCAATCACTCAAACTCTCTCAGGCTTTCCCTGACAATCATGTCCGAAATATAGTTTGCCATACCAGTGTCAACTTTTAACCCTTGATTGTTTTTTACACATTGGCACAAATGTATCAAAATTTTCCATTGACAATTGATGAAAGGATTCAACACAGTGCTCTTACAGGTGTTAGGGGTCAAAGGTGGCATGCATTGGGTGTGTTTTTTAATTGCTATTTACGATAAACGGAATGAGTAGGGAGTTTTAGAACTTTTTCGAAGACCCTGGGCAGCTTGTCAGCATTTCTATTTGAGAACACAAGTTTGTCTAGGTGTTGCGAAACAATGCTTTGGTGTGTGGTGTGGTGTGTGT
>NC_036840.1:1458276-1466482 GCF_002910315.2 Salvelinus sp. IW2-2015 | reverse complement strand
TCAGAGTAATGGCTTTTTGCTGTAACAGAAGAACTCAAATAGTAATAAGGAGTGTATGACAACATTATTTTAGTATGCCAATAATTTCGATGAAAACACTAGTTTAACATGTAATGGATCTTTTGGGTCTCGTTACAATTGTAAAGTTCTCAAATTTACAATAGAGCTAAAGTCGCAAAATCAGTCATTTGCACTTTTAAGAGTTTGTAACCAGGGTAAAAAACAAATGTCCAGTAAATATTGCAAGCCTAATAGATGTGCTTAGCGGGATGGCTTAGATGTACATAGCTGAAATAGTACATAAAAATTGTTTTTAAAATAGCTGAGCATTTAGCAAGAGTTCAGGCATCATATTTGTTGATGAAGATCCAGTTCTTGGAACAAACGGTCAGCTTTTAAAGACAAAAACTAAAAACGGAACAACGCCATCATTGAAAGGGGTATAAATATGAAGTATTTTATGTAAGATTTAACAATTGTCAGGCAGGGATGGGATATGAGAAAAATCTATCTGTGTCCAATACATTTAGTGATGTTTACATAAATTTGGTCAAAGTAAAATTGAAACTACATGGTTAACACATCAGAAAGGAAGACCAAGACTCCAGGGTGAGTCATACGTGTTAGTCGTTAACTACCATATCAACAGTATGGACAAAAGAAGGACTACACTTGGTGTTCGTTAAAAGAGTACAATAAAGAGCTATTCATCAGCCCCTATCAACAAGAATAAGACAATAAAGGACAGAAAAGACCATCCAGAGTGTAATATATCAAGGGACAGTTGTGTATCAGGGGAGGGAAACGCAGTACGTGCCTAGTGATGCCCGCACTCACAGAGCGTGTAATGTGTCGTTTTCTTCAGCTCAGAGGAGGAGGTCAGTGCGTACTCTAGCCCCGAAATGTACCAAAGCAGGCGCAGAAGGAGGTGTGGCAGGTCTGAGGCGCTACTAAGCCGCATTAGGCAAATATTCTTAGGGAATAATAAGGTGAGGGGCCTATAGGCCTTTAAACGCTGCAAAGTTTGTGAGCACCAGGCATAGTCCAGGTTAACATGGAAGTTAAAAGGTCGCCATAGGGAGGGGTGCGTATAGTGAGAGGAGGAAGGATTACTGTAGTAGCAGGGTGCAAGGGGACAGAGCGTACCCAAGGGAGTAGGGAGTAGGCGAGGGCAAAAAGGAAGGGAGAAGACTAGGAGAAGAGGAAGGGGAGAGAGCAACGGACAAGGGAGAGACGGGAAAGGTCGAGTACAGAGGCGGCCCAGAGTGAAGAGGAAGAGACGCACAGGAGTTAGAGCTCTCGAGGCTTGAGAGGCAGACAGGAGAGTAGCCAGAAGGGTTTAACAGTTAGTTAGAACAGGGAGGGTAAGAGCGGTGAGAGAGCAGAGGGGAAGACAGGAGAGACAAGGGTTGGTGATGCTGCAGGAGGCATAGGTGAAGAGAGTACGACAGAGCAGGGATTGGAGGACAAGGGTGGAGAGAGGCTTAGCCTAGAGTGAGGAGCAGGCTTCAGTAGGAGAGCAAGGGGGGAAGTAAGGAGAGGTTAGGACACAGACGTAAGGAGGCCATGGGCGTCAGGAAATAGGAGGAGAGGCAGGCGAAGGGGAAGGATTGAAAGAGCAGAGAGGCAGTAGAGGACAGGGGAGGAAGAGCTAGGCTAGAAGGAAGCAGGCCGAGGAACAGCTGTGTGAGAAAGAGCGGCGATCGATGATTGAGGCAGGTGAGAGGCAGGGAGAGAATAAGGATTAGTTCGAGTTATTACAGAATCCAAGTTGTGAAATTAATATGAAAGGTCAACCACATCATTTGGGACTCATTTGTTGGCCTCCTTTTAATTCACAATGGTTAAGTTTGCCCTGTGGCATTTTGGAATGGCTGACACTCCTAGGTACCAATTGATTGTGGTTATCATGTATGGATTCAGAAAGGTTTAATTCTACAGTCTTAGGATTTTTTGAGTGTAGAAGCACCCACTCACTTACATGCCACTGTAACACTCTTAACACTCACTATCGTAAACTAAAATGGTTCTTTGAAGTCCCATAAGGAGAACCTTTTTTGTTTGATGTAAAACCCTTTTGGGTTCATGCGAACCCCCTGTGGAAAGGGTTTTCATGAAAACCAAAAAAGGTTTACCTGGAACCAAAAAGGGTAATTCAAAGGATTCTTCCATTTTAGGTTCTAGATAGCGACGTGTGGAGAGTGTAGCAGTGGGCTGTAAGTGGAGTGGGTGTTGCAGAATCAGCCAACAGCAGGGGGTGCTTGTGTCTATTTCAGTCATTTACCCAGTATTGGGTTCAGGTGTGATCACTGAGTCTGCTTTACTTATGCACTACCCTAATATACGTGTTGGGGATCTTATGTTGACATTAGTGCATGCTGTAGGTAGGTGGTTGTATGTGTATGGCACGAAGGGACGAATTGTCTCTTTCAATTGGCATTCAAGTGAGTTCTCATTTATTTCAAGCACCTGTTTCAATGGTGACTGCAATTTTCTTTGCAGGAAAAACTTTTTGGAGTACGCTATTGGCTTGTTTTATATTTAAACATTGGACACAACACTGGATTGCACCAATTGTGGCTCTTGGCTGTGACCTGATATTTTAAGTTATTTCAGAACAGGTAGACAATCATCATTTCATTGTTCACATTGAGAATCACGATGGGGTTCATCAATGGAGACTGTGTAGCTTTAGTAGCAATGTTCGGGTTGCAGTACTACCATGTCACTTCATGACCATTAATTAAGGATATACACTAATGCCTTGTAATTGCAATGTCACTGGGGAAATATTGCAGATTGTGGGATTTATTTGTTTGTAACTAAACAAAACAATATATATATATATTACGCCTATATTGAATACACCTATATGAATACACCTAATAGGATATAACCCTATGAAATTACAACTCTATAGAAAATATAACCTATAAGTAGTAATATACCCTATTAATAGTATACAACCTATATATAATATTACCCTATTAAGTGAATATATAACTATAGGAATACTAAACCTATAGGAAATATAAACGCTACTCGGCAATAAAGCTATTAGAATACACCCTCATATGAAATATAACCCCTATAGTAATATAAAAACCATAGGGAAATATAAACTATAAGGAAATATAAACCTTATAGGAATATAACGCTACTCGGAATAATACCACACACTATAGAAATATAACCCTTATAGAATATTACCGCTAATAAGAAATCATAACCTATAGAATATAACCCTATAGTTAATATACCTATAATAAGTTAAACCCATATAATATAACCTATAGTAATATAACTAATAGAAATATAACCATATAATAGCAATATAAACCTTGGAAATATAACCTCATAGAAAATATAACCCTAATAACCGAAATGCGCAGCATGGATAGTAATATGGCAACTCTGTCTGGATGTAATGATACTCCATTCGGGAAAAAGAGGTGTAGATTCACGGGCAGAGTGCGGCAGATGTTTCTTAAGCCTTCACCGAAGGGCAGGAATTGGTGGGTGCGAGGCAATGGTCTAAACCCCCGGTGGCAGTCAAACAACAAAGCAGTACCTCACAACCATACAAAAGAGAAAGAAAGACTGAACTAATTAGGGGAGCTGGATGAGGACGCAGGTGAGAAACAAACGTGCAGGTGAAATCAAATGCAACAAAAATGCAAGATCAAGGGCTACGTTCCCAGAACAACAAGAAACGGGCTCACGTTCAAGAAGCACAAAAAAAAAGAACACAAGGTTGACTAAGAAAAGAAAAGCAAGAACTTACACGACCTGGATTGGTTGTGGGGGGTGCGAATATAGCCATCTCCTGATCAGGAATGGACAATTATTTTCTACCGCCAACATCTATCCTAGTTGGTTCTCGCACAACTCGAGCAAAACTCAAACATTCTCAGAATAATTACAGGTTTAGCTTCGAATACTGGAACTTCCTAGCCAGCCAGCCCGCCACCCGCATCTTAAAGGCAATTAATGTTGTTTGGGGCAGCTGGGATGCAACACAGAAAAGACGCATGTAACAAACCATTAAACAGTATATAACCACTTGATCACCGACCAGATTGTTGACGACTCTTGGTTTGAGGACCTGGGAATAAGGAAAGTTATGTGTGGATATGTCTTGCTAAGACTTATTTGGCCAATAAGACTCAGGCAAGGTTCAGCCGTATAGGTCAAAGATGGACTTTAACTTAGAATACTGGTATTGAGGACCATATACTGGCCTGTCCCAAATACCGCATACTAACAGTATCACCTTGAGTTATAGAATACGTAGTAGCCAATTTCATAACATTTTGAGTACACGCTTTTTAAATCAAATGATATGTGGTATAAACCCTGGATTGCTGATGCTATAGTTTGGCCAATGAAGAGGCTTGAAGGGCAGTTGGTCTGCCGCAATATTCCATAGTTCCTCTGTAATGCCCACTAATCCTTAACTACGCTCATCCCATATTGTTTTATTGGCTTGTTCTGCTCTTGCACAGCGTACCGGTAATTGCTACTTGCACATCGATCATCTGCTCATTTTTCAACTCAGTGGTTTTCTGCTAACAATTGTATTACTTTGCTAGCTACTGGCCTATGTTTATGTTGCCTTACCTCCTCACCGAAGCGCATTTGCCTGTCGAGTTCAATCGAGACTGTGTGATATATTGACTTTCTTTTTTCTAATGTGTGTTAATTGACTGTTGATGCTTGTTTATTCCATGTGTAACTCTGTGTGTTTTTGTGTCGGCATGCTTTGCTTTTATCGTTGGCCAGGTCGCAGTTGTAAATGAGGATTGTTCTCACTAGCTTACCCTGGTTTAAATAAAGGTGAAATAAATATATATAAAATGTAAATATTGTACTTCCTCAGAAGGACGCAAGTGCATCAGGAATTGAAATGGAATGCTAAGTATTCCTCACAAAAATGTTTCAAGTGGACTATAATTAGCATGTATTTAAGTATTTCCTTGTAGTTGGGACAGTAAATTAGCATCTCGTAAAAAGACTTTAGGAATATGTTTTTTATATAGTCATTCATGTTTATTATGTCTTATTCACATAATATAATTGGTAAAGTATGCATATAGGTGTGGTCTTGTATTAGAATAACAATACTTGTCACAAACTACTGTAAGACATTAATAAATGCATTTCTGTAGCTTCATAAATACCTTTTTTTACAATGGAAGGAGTACGCAAAATGGCTATGTGGTGGCTGTCCAAACAGCATCCCCCGCCTGTTCAGTCATTCTGTTTAAACGCCAGATGTCAAACTAATTTTTAGGCTTTTCATTTAGTAGAATTGGCTGCATGCTATTGAGGAAAGAGAATTCGTTTTTCAGAGCACAGCGTTGTGTGTTTGACAACACTGAGCAATCTGCTGGCAGACAGCTAGTACAAAAGATGACCAATTGGCGTGTGGAATGCCAATTGTGCAGTTAGATGACACTTCTCAGTCATATGTGGAGTCCCTGTATGGCTGACAATGTTTGGTTAGCTGCACATCATTTTTACTAAAAAACAGTGACATTCCAAAATAGTCGGGTATTATCACGATTAACAGACTATACCAGTAATGCCGTTTTGAAAGTAAAAAACGTAAGGCAAGACAATTTTTGGAAATGACCATGTGAGGTACCAACTTTCTGCTGATTAATGCGGGGGAAACAAATAGTACACAATGACTTCTGGCTGCATTTTTCTCCACGCGCACGCCACCATGCTCTGATAATGTTTTCACCAACCTAATTGTCTGCTTGACCTATACCTCAGATCTTGTTCAAGAGCTGATCTGATTGGTCAGAGACGCAATTAGTGAAAAAAAGATCAGAATTTGGCTGGCCTGTGTAAATACAGCTTAAATCCTTCTTTGACTGGCATAGTTGTTAGGATACCTTGTGGCTCCACCCTGCAGTTGTTTAGCATGCGTTTCGACCATCGTGGGGCTTCATCTGAATGTCAATATTTGTCAGGAAGTTCAGGTTTAGTAATTACAACTCGCCCGAACACGAATTACTGGCCCGAAATTCCGACGGATTATCCAATTAGCATTTTATTTCGTGCTGACAAACAAGTGGGCTTCTTTGCGGTTGCCGCTAACTTGCGATAAGCAATGGGAAGCGCGCTCGGGGGAAAGGCTACTAGGGGAGGATCTGTTGAAAGAAAGGAGAGAGAAGAAATAGTAGAAAAGAGAATGTGTGGTGGTGCGCGGCAGGCAGCTCAGATTTCCTCATAGTTTCATCACTAAACCCCAAACTGTGGATCCCCCAGACACATTGGCTGGTGTGTGTGGGCGGGTTGCTACCAACCACAGTGAAGAAGAAAAACATGCTGGTCTTCTATCAAGTTTCCACTTTAACTCAATCACTCACTCCAGACTGCTCCGCTCCACTCTGCTGTCACGGTTCACCTGTCCTTGCAATCACTCAAACTCTCTCAGGCTTTCCCTGACAATCATGTCCGAAATATAGTTTGCCATACCAGTGTCAACTTTTAACCCTTGATTGTTTTTTACACATTGGCACAAATGTATCAAAATTTTCCATTGACAATTGATGAAAGGATTCAACACAGTGCTCTTACAGGTGTTAGGGGTCAAAGGTCATGATTGGGTGTGTTTTTTAATTGCTATTTACATACGAAATGAGTAGGAGTTTAGACTTTTTCAACCCCTGCGGCAGCCTTTCAGCATTTCATTTGAGAACACAAGTTTGTCTAGGTGTTGCGAAAACAATGCTTTGGTGTGTGTGTGTGTGTATCATTTAAATAACAGTGCAGATGAGCAAAAGAAAGAGATCGGTACAGAAGGTTGGCMGAATGCATAATTTATTAATCAATTCGCACCATTGAAAATATGAAAACAAATGAAGAACGGCAACAAGACAAAACACAAAAGAGCATTATTTATTACAGCAAAATCGAAGTCTGCCAGGAGATAGATTCTTAAAAGACAGAGATGCATGTATATAAATACAAAGACTTTATATTAATGCATCAACTCAACTCAGGAAAACAGACAGCCACACACAGCCTCAGGCAGTGAATCCATTGGCAGTAATCTATTCCAACACATTCTCCCTGAAAGCTTTGAGGTCTATAGAAAACACTGTCAATAATTGATGCTCCTATCATGTGTTGTGATGTAGATTTATAGTGTGAACATTCATGTACATTAGTGAGGGTGTTGAATTATTACACGTCAGCTATGATGGCAGCTAGAAGTAGGTTTTATGAAGCACATAGAATAACATTTCACGCTTTACAATGATTCATCTCGGTATTCTAATGTTCATCCTATTTGGGGTTGGGAACCTCGACGAAACTCACCTCAGTTTAGATGGCTGTAGTGGACCTACCTTAGCTTGAAGTATTCCATCCATTTGTCAGCAGAGAAATGTCATCCCTTTTCTTAAGGATTGCTTGAACAAGGTTGTTTTGGACTATATCTTAGGACCTTCTTTGGCTTTGTTACAGCCTTTAGTARTGGGCCTTTGTTGGTGGGTCTTTGAGAGTTGCCATTCTATTTAGGCCTATGTGTTTGGCATTTCTGTTTAGAACTAGTTTTTTTTMTACTCTTTTTTTCTCCCCAATTTCGTGGTATCCAATTGGTAGTAGTTACAGTCTTGTCTCATCGCTGCAACTCCCGTACGGACTCGGGAGAGGCGAAGGTCAAGAGCCATGCGTCCTCCGAAACACACAACCCAACCAAGCCACACTGCTTCTTGACACAACGCACATCCAACCCGGAAGCCAGCCGCACCAATGTGTCGGAGGAAACATCGTACACCTGGCAACCGTGTCAGGCCCGCCACAGGAGTCGCTAGTGCGCGATGAGACAAGGATATCCCTGCCGGCCAAACCCTCCCTAGCCCGGACGACGCTGGGCCAATTGTGCGTCGTCCCATGGACCTCCCGGTCGCGGCCAGCTGCGACAGAGCCTGGGCTCGAACCCAGAATCTCTGGTGGCACAGCTAGCACTGCGATGCAGTGCCTTAGACCACTGCGCCACCCGGGAGGRCCGTTTAGAAGTAACTTAACGGTTGCATGTAGGTCTAGAGTTAGATAGTAAACTCCACCATAACTTCACCGCAGGATATTTGCTTTGTGTGGAAAAGGAAGCCTTGGCTCTACTGGCCTGCACGTTGACCTCTCACCGTGTGTTTAGTGGCTTCTATCCCTACATGAACACATCTACCCT
>NC_036840.1:1447919-1454880 GCF_002910315.2 Salvelinus sp. IW2-2015 | reverse complement strand
ACACACACACAACACCACACACCACACACACACAGTGTGCGCGACTGTGGATCATTGATTGCCCTTTATTCAGCCTACTCCAGTCATAATTTTTTACTCTGAAAACCTGCTTCTTGCATTGTGAGAAGAGAGCCCTGCTATGATATATCTACCATATGATGACAATGTTATAAAAGACAAAAATATTGCAGTTAAAGCTGCAATATGTAACTTTTTGGGCGACTGGATTAAATTCACATAGAAATGTTAGTTATAGA
This sequence comes from Salvelinus sp. IW2-2015, assembly GCF_002910315.2. Classification (NCBI taxonomy): domain Eukaryota; kingdom Metazoa; phylum Chordata; class Actinopteri; order Salmoniformes; family Salmonidae; genus Salvelinus; species Salvelinus sp. IW2-2015. Next base: position 1,454,623 of record NC_036840.1, on the reverse strand, counting down.
TCTGTCATTTTTGCTTCTTTTACTTTTGGGTTTGTACACCAGCTTCAAACAGCTGAAAATACAATATTTTTGGTTATTGAAAAAATATTTCACAACGATTTAGATGGTACAATTGTTTTGTCACATAAACTGAAATTAGGCGAACTATTAGAATTTTAGCAACCAGGAAATGGCAGATTGAATTCTACATAGTGCACCTTTACATTTCTCTGCCTGTTGGTGAATGACTCGGCAGAAGTATAGCATTAGGTTACAACTAACATAACCGTACATGCTGCATTGATTCCGACTGGAAAAGTCTAACTTTGTAGAATTATTTTCTACACCATTCTTCTATTCTTCCAGCATTCGTGTATGTCTGTCCTTATTCAACGTTATTTCTTATCCTCTCACATCTCTCTCTTTCTTTCATTTATCTCAGTCTCTCTTTCCTTTGACGGCTCTCATGTTGGATGAGTGGTCAGAGTTGGCTGACTTTGCTATGAAACCTGGAGGTCAGATTAGAACGAAGGCTTCACGAGAGGAAGAAGGGGTGAGGAGTAGCAAGACGGAACGGAGGAGGAGAGAGACCCCCTGCTAGGCAGACAARAAAACGTGTTTGCGAATCGCCCGCGTGGGCGTCCCGCCAAGCCGCCCCCCTCACACAATCAGAGCCTGGTGCGGACACAAGGTCGTTTCAACACCGGCTACGCCTCCCCAATTAGCATGCAGCCCGTGGCGCGGCCTGTCTGGGAGCAAAAACGTGCATGGCGCGTCGCTGCSCTAATGAGCTGCCAGTCAACAAGGAGCAGGCGGCAGGCGCAACGTAAAAACTTTCCCGGAGTGTTTGCGTGTGATCTCAAGGGCAGAAGAGGACACTCTAACCTTGAGAAAACCGTCCAGCCATATACTCTYCAGGTCACCCTGTCAGCTCCCTTGGAGAACAGGTGCTAAACTAGTGCTGCTATTCTACTCCACGACTCTGCCCAAAGGTCCTCAGAACTGTGTGGCTGAACCACTACAGCGCTAGAACTTCCAAAGCTCTGTCAATACTGCTTATACATAGTTGCAAAGGCCCTTTCCAAAGACACAAACTGTCTTTGCATGTTCTGTCCCATTGACAAATAACATTAAATGTCAGTTTTCAACTGAAAGTGACTCCCTGTTGAGAGCCAGCTATACAGCAGTCTTCCTGTTGTCTTTAAAAGTGTAATACTTTACATCTTGTTTCAGAATACTGTCCTTCAGCAGTTTATCAGTCTGCATCAAGTGATGATGTGGTCTACACAGAGTAACAGCAATAACACATTCAGGCCAAGTACACCGGAAAGCCTCTGTAACTGGGTCTGTCGCTAAGAGACGTTATTTACACACAAAGGACAATATTTAGACCTGAGCCATCTCTCTCTGTGCTGAGGATCGATGGTAGGAGGCAGTGGGGGATCTTGACTAGATATAGATGTTTTTTGGGGCTAAGTGAGTGTCAGCTTTGCTAGAAGCTCTGTAAACCGTCTGGAGCGTTCATGATTCACTAAACAAACACACCACATAGTCCCCATTATTCAATTCATGTTTTATGTTAGACACCTACTATTTTACAAGCATATAGAGAGCTGAATGCAAAGCTATGGCTTGCAGGCCCACAAAGTGTATGCATTGGTATATTACACTGATATATTCTAGTAAGAGAGGGGATGTAAGGAGGATAATTATCCAACAGAATCTTCTGCTTCCCACACGTTTGTTCCAGATTCATCCTCCACACCAATCTGTCAAGACAATCTGCTCGATTGCCTTGCCCAAAGTGTGATCAAACAGCCTGAACCAGCAGACTTGGAAAGGAAATACAAGGACTAGTTTGATACTCCTTTGAACTCTCAATAAAGCACAGTGTCATTCTCAAACATAATAATTGATTTGTTTATTTGGGAATGAATGACTCAATTCATTAAATCATTTCTTCATCCACCCACTGCAGACGGAGGGATGTTGAAAGATGTACTGGTATCTAATGGGACCATTTCTGATAGGCTGCAGCAGGTTTATAACATGCTGACAGCACTGAATAACAAGTACAATAACACAATGAGTACAACATTAAGGTGCATGTAAGTTTTATGTACGGTATTATTAAGATGGACATTATGCCATGCTTAATGTACCCTAAGAACCAATGTGTCGTGCCCTTTACTGCTTCAAATCCTCTGTAACAGTTTCCCATCATTACATAATCACACATCTACATAATGGCACATCTACAATCAAGGCTATGTGAAAGCAAGTCATGCCTCGTAAAGCCCCGACGGAGTTCGCTAACTGTCTTTTTTGTCATTGCATCCGCATAGTGCCGGTCCCTGTCGGCAAAGGGGTGTTCTGTTATTGCTGAGCCAATCACCCTGCTGACTGTTTGCTGGGCCCTATTTCCCTGCCACTAATCTGCCAGCTCCCTGATGCAGCCGCTAAATCAGCTTTCACTCCTGAGCTGCCACCCCATGACGGCGCAGGGAGCATCCCAAGGGCGCCTCGCGGAGCAGCCAGAGCCCAGGGTTTCCATGGAGATGTGAGCGTTAGGACGTGGATGGGCTAATGATGCCGTTATCTCCACTCTAATGGTTCTGGCAAGAGGCCAGGGTTATTAACACCATGAGATGACCCTAACAAGGAGGTCAGCTAATGACGGAGGGCCTCTACTGTCCAAATACACCTGCTGTCTACTACGTGTTTTACGTGTTTGTGTGAGTGACAAAGAGAGAGCAGTTTTAAGGAATACAGAATGTTGAGGCCTTACAGCTCTCAGAATATATTACAACTCATGTGTTACAAACACAATAATCTTTGATACATGATACATGATACATGTGATACATTTGATACATGTTCCCAAACTCGGTCCTCGGGACCCCAAGCGGTTCAGTTTTAATGGTATAACACAGGGTATCCCAAACTCGGTCCTTGGGACCCCAAGCGGTTCAGTTTTAATGGTATAACACAGGGTATCCCAAACTCGGTCCTTGGGACTTCAAGGGGTTCCATTTTTTTMMTTGTATTTTTCACCCCTTTTTTCTCCCCAATTTCATGGTATCCAATTGGTAGTAGTTACAGTCTTGTCTCATCGCTGCAACTCCCGTACGGACTCGGGAGAGGCYAAGGTCAAGAGCTATGCGTCCTCCGAAACACAACCCAACCAAGCCGCACTGCTTCTTGACACAATGCCCATCCAACCCGGAAGCCAGCCGCACCAATGTGTCGGGGGAAACACCGTACACCTAGTGACCGTGTCAGCATGCACCGTGCCCGGCCCGCCACAGGAGTCACTAGTGCTCGATGAGACAAGGATATCCCTGCCGGCCAAACCCTCCCTAACCTGGACGACGCTGGGCCAATTGTGCGCCGTCCCATGGACCTCCCGGTCGCGGCCAGCTGCGACAGAGCCTGGGCTCGAACCCAGAATCTCTAGTGGCACAGCTAGCACTGCGATGCAGTGCCTTAGACCACTGCGCCACCCGGGAGGCCCCCAAGGGGTTCAGTTTTAATGGTATAACACAGGGCATACCAAACTTGGTCCTTGGGACTTCAAGGGGTGCACGTTTTGGTTTTTGCCATAACACTACACAGCTTGATCAAAGCTTGATGATTAGTTGATCATTTGAATCAGCTGTGTAGTGCTATGGCAAAAACCAAAACGTGCACCCCTTGGGCTCCTGAGGACCAAGTTTGGGATACCCTGTGTTATACCATTAAAACTAAACTAAGGATTACTTAATCTTCAGAACAGAATTTAGTGTCCATTGGGCTGTAACAGTGTGAAATCTTGTTGGTAAGAATTCCTCCACAGGATCGAATGGAGGGCTTCTCTCACCACTTGAGAGGGACAAGCGGTGAGAGATGTAGCTAAYAAGTGAATAAACTCAMAGGAAGGTGSTWTGATTKATYTYCYASAAGTTACGGCTAGCACACAGACACACTTAGCCCCCCGTTATCGAGAAGCACAGATGTGCACAGCCACTTCCCAGCCCTCCCCTCATCCACATCCATCAGAGAAATGCACCTTGGGAGATTGAGAGGATGGCACCGGCYCCAAGRCCACCATCTGCRGTCATTTAGAGATAAYTGACGGCCCAAACCTAGYGGGAGCTCTCCATCCGCCTGTCTGGTTCTGCTGCCAGCCCCCGACGTGGTGACGGATCCGCCCAACCTTCGCMTCCAAAATCGATGTCTGAGACCCTGGCTGTCAGAATGGAGRGCACCTCGYAGAGAAACTCAGCCTGGCTTTGGTTYGCCGAGCACWGTCTTTTCCTCTGGAGGGTGGGCAGCTGGAACAGCTGCACTGCCACTGATGCCACTTTGTAAAGGTACTCACTAATACCTTACAATTGGTCAGGTTTATCAAGGCAACATGATCATATTTTGTGAACTATGCATCTAAACAGCTGTACGTTAGAACTGTATGTAAGGAGCACCTTGGGGAACATCATTATTCCAGGTCTAGGAACATCCTCTGTTCCCTGGGAAAAACACTAAAGTTCCAGTTAGCTAAGTTCTCACACTGACTCTGAGCCACTATGTCACCGAGCCACCAAGCCATAGCAGTCTGCTGATGGGAGGTTAGCTTGATTAATTTCATGGATTTGGAAATGAGCCGTGGTGATAAGGCTATCGCTCCCTCATCTGGGGCTGACGGGGGCGTAATTAAACAGATAGCCAAAGATGATGAGGAAATGGTCTGGAAAGCCTGGGGAATATGAGGGTGGAATCGTCGGCTCGTTTACGCAGGCGGATGATTAGATTGGTGCTTAATTGCCGCCCATGCTATTTTTAGGGGATCTGCTCACATGAGGCGTTCCCCCACTCCGTCATCTGAGCGGTCAAGGTCAGCCCACTGCTCCCCTACTCAATTGTTAAGGCTGTGTCAAAGGGATGGGTGGTAGGCGATATTGAGAAAAGGTGCCCACGAATCTCCACCGACCCCCCCCTCATCACGTCTCTGCCGAGATGTCTCTGAGATTGGGGTCAGGAGTGGGTGAACCGCAGCCTAATGGGAAAATCCAGGATGATGGCTTGAAATGGCACGGCGGTGCCCAGTGAACTTAAAGCACCCCCAGGATCAGTTATCTATAGCAGAACTGTGCTCATCAGTGTAGCTTATCGATCTCTGATATCAATCTCTGCTAGAACTGGTTGACCACTCTACCAGTCTCACTAAGAGTCTCTGTATCCCAATACTGCAATGGTCCTAAGCAGAATCACCTGTTTATCTCTCTGAAACCAATGCTCTTTCAGAATGCATATAACAGTATTCCTAGGGTTGTTGAGGCAAGATTTCGTCTGCACTTAGTCTAAGTTGGTTTTTCTTCTAACCTTATCTGATACACAAGTTGTGCATTATCTTGATAGATGTATATTACATATCCTCTTACACTGGTCTGTTCTCTATCTAAACAACCAGATACATTTCAAGACAGGCTGGTGAAATGCTTGCTCTTGCAATAGAGGAAGAGAAAGTACATTATCAAGCTCCTTCGGGATGCATACTCAATAGAACTTTAGCTACCTCCGGTGCTGAACCACACCTTTCTGCAAGCCAGAGAACAGAAGAAAAAGTAACTTGGGAATTGGACCCACACAATAGCACTTATTTGCAAATTGAACAGTTCCTATAGTGTTGCAGCAAACAGAAGGTTTGGGTGGTATTACTGAAAGAAAACAGTTTGATAAATTGTCTACTGGCTAGATCAATATCATAGCCTGATTGTTGCGCCATAGCATCGAAGACCGCGAGACAGAGATGGATAACTGGATAACGGCATAGATGCCATTGTGTATTTCTCACAAAAGCTATTGGATGAGAGCTTCCTGAGCAAAAAGTCATCAGTCAAGGCTATTGGGTGAGGTGATTTCATACATACAGACACATGCCACGATTGGAGGGTGCGAGTCTTTCGAGAAACAGAGAGGACGATTGGATGAGACAGATGTGAAAACGTGCTGTAGACGTCTGTCTCATGCTCACGCAGTCTGCCTGAGCGGCCATGGTGTCTGTGCTGCATGCCGTTCTCCAAAAGGCTCTGCGAAACGCTAAAGCCYTCCATAAAACCATAATCCCGGCTCTGCAGACACAGAAGACAATAGAGCTTTATCGCTTTGGGTGACACTCTCTGTGTGTTTCCCAGCATCCTCCGGGCTTATCGCGCCACGGCACCCAGCATATCGTCCCATTATCCCAAGCACCGGGGCAGCCCTTAGAGCTGGAGAATGAGCCGACTTGTCAGACAGCAGTACAAAGAGAATCTGTAGCCATGGATTAGAGCGATAGAGATAGATAGATACAGGGAGGGAGAGAGCGATGCAGGGAGGGAGAGGCAGGGAGGGAGAGAGAGAAAGTCAGAGGGAGAGAGGTGCCTAGAGAGAAAATGAAAAGGATGTTGAAGGCGAGTTCTACCTTATACCTGTCGTGGAAATTCTACACAGGGACAATCACATACCATTTGCAGTCGTTCAGTGAACTCTGGGCTGACCAACTGAATTGTTGCTAAAGGTAGCAACAATCTTTAATCAATCAAAAAAACAAGCAAGCATTCAATCAATCAAACAGGATGCAAGAGAAAACACTTTATTTGTGCAGTAAGGTGTGATTGCAGAAAACACCTCCTCTCCCGTCCACAATCACTCACACACACCCGGACGCCAACTCTCGTAGAATCCCAATATCACCAAAAAGCTATATG
>NC_036840.1:1440419-1442919 GCF_002910315.2 Salvelinus sp. IW2-2015 | reverse complement strand
TATAAAAAGCTTCTCTCATGCAAGTCATTTTTATGATATCCCATAATCATTTCCGTTCTGATTGAATAAGGAGCAAGTTTGGCAAAGGTGCAATTTTCAAGAAGAACATTTTGTTCACATCACAGACGAATGAGATCGAGACGCCGTAGGGTAAATCTGAGCTTTGGCTGATGCCGACAGTGAAAACATGCAATTAGAAAAAACAGTGTTGTGAGTTTGGCTTGGGCATGCACCGCTGGGCACAAAATGAGTCTAGCAGCCCGGGTGACACAGGCAGGCTGTAGCGCAGCCGCCTAAGACACGCCTAAGACTCCCATTGTACCACGGCTGAATCCATTTCCACTCTAACAAGCTGCTGCCTCGACTGAGGTCATCCAACTAGTTTCGTTTCTCCTCCCGTCTTGTGTGGTCCTCGTTTCCGGGTCCAATCAAGCTGTACTGGGATCTGTGTGACGCTAACTGATGCTCGTTACAAAAGGGCAAAGTCACTCCCAGTGAAATGTTAACTGGTTCAGGACTGTCCACGTTATGTTAAGTTCAATTGAAAAGCTTAAGGACTGGTGGATGATGATCGTAACACCTCAACAAATGTGGGTGTAATATTCAAAGCAGACAATACATGGACCATGCACAGACTCAATAATAGTACGTTTGAACCGATACCAGCGTAGTGAACATTCTTTAGATGACTGAAATATCCAAACACGCATTTCTCCAGCATGAGAAGAACATACTCTGTAGCTCAGCAGGGAGGTGTGTGAGGTTACTGACTTTCCTCTCGACGTTTGATGCTGACAGGTGGCAAATCAACTACAGTGCATCCTCAGCCGTTCTGACACATGGCAGCATCAAGTACCCTGCAGTCAATGTGAGATGATGGGAGTTTCTCTCTAACCAGTCGAGTTTGAGCATCAAAGCAGCCACAGCAAGCCGCATATATTGTACAGAGAATTAAAACTGCCCTTTCAACTTAACACCATTGTAACTCCCGGGAGAGACCATGGAGAAGATATTAGCACATCTCCAGTCTGGTATCATGAATGGGATCATGCTCTTCATCACTTATGACATGTAACCCCATTTATTTAAAAAATTTAAACACTGCCACAAAATCTATTCTCTACAATTCATTTTGGTGATGGAGTGGATTTTGTACAGACAATCTGGTCATAATCGGTAGACCTACTGTCCAAGTTAGTAGTTCCTTTTCACATTGTTTAATAATTCAAAAGATTGTGACAAATACCTATCTGGATGTTAGTCCAAACAGAGGCAGATTTTTTAGCAATAGCATTACCTCCCATGAATGCTTTTCCCTCACTAGAGACAATAAAACTAGCAGAAATTGTCCCCCTCTAGGTCATGGGGGCTCTAAAGCTGGTTTAAACAGTCCAGAGCACAGGGGCTCCCAAAGCCAGGTAGAGGCTTGCAGAGACCTTACAAGGACTCACAGAGAGGAGACATGGGGCTCTCCTAATGAAGCCCTTAGAGACACACAGGAGTGACATACATGTACTGCCTTTAAAAGGTCCCATCGAGAGTGGAGGTTGGTCCTCCACTTTTTTTCTCTCTCAACTATTCTATTTTTATCTGCCTCTAGCCTTCCCCCGCTATAGGCCCGTGACTCTGGAAATTAGATGAAAGTGTTTATTACATTWAAAAAATCATGGAGGTCCTATTTCAAAGAAAATTGTGTTTTGGCCAATTTCGGCCTGTCTCTGTCTAAGCTGGTCCCACTTTACAATAAGTGTCCCTCAGACCATGTTGAGTGTAATTACGATTGTGAGTTAATTTGTAAATCCTTGAAATAGGATGCATGATGCAAACAGGTATTAATGTGTAACAATGTATAACTAAACTGTAGCTGTCTATAAAACGACCATGTAAATAAATAGTTTGTTTGATTGTGGTTTATTGTCTTAAAAAGTCAGCAGTAGACATTGGTTCAACTACTTGTTCTGTTATTTAAATACTTATTTTCTGTGTGTTTGAGTATTTACAGATAATGTGACCCGAATCCACTACTTCTATTGAAGTATTTTTAAGTATTTTCAAAGACTTATTTCAAATACTATTTTTAAAATACTTGGGTTAAATGCATGGGAGTGTAGTTGAATTAGTCTATTTGAGTATTTAGAAATACATTCCARTWTTCAACTACTTTTCAAATAAAAATATCTAAATACTTACTTCCAGAGGTCTTTGAAAGTAATTGAAATACGCMAAATAGTATTTAAACGCAGGTCTGGTCACCAACAGACCAACATGCTTCTGAAATACCAAAAGATGACCAAGTGAGAGTCCTCCACATCACACATAACATCAACAGTCACCACATCTCACATAACATCAACAGTCACCACATCTCACATAACATCAACAGTCACCACATCTCACATAGTCAACAGTCACCACATCACACATAAACATCAACAGTCACCACATCACCATAACATCAACAGTCACCACAATCCACATAACATCAACAGTCACCACATCA
>NC_036840.1:1402936-1439604 GCF_002910315.2 Salvelinus sp. IW2-2015 | reverse complement strand
CACATAACATCAACAGTCATAGGCTACGCTACACCATCAGCTATTGTTTGCTTTCGATGCAGTGCCCCCTCCACCCACTCCCTGCCAGGGTGTTGTGATATGAGATTATAGATTAACAGGCTGTTCAAAGTGACTGCTACTTGCGACTTTTCTGATTGGCAGAGGGAAAATCAACAAAATAAACCTCCAGCCAAGGACAAGGCACGTCAATAACTGCCAACCTCGGCTTAGAGGAGCTTATAACAGGGTCTCATTTCCTACGTTAAAACAACGAGCCTGGAGACCGGCTCAGTGCAAACAACAGAACAAGAAGCCAAATCCCACTCACCTTCATTTTGAACACGTACAGTTGGTGTTTTGAGCCACAGCAAATATTAGCATCACAACTAGTGGGATGCTATCTGACTGTTTCGCTGTCGTTTGGTTTCCAGAAGCCTCTCTTAACAAAAGCAGAATAGACAAAGAATGTACTATTTTATGTGTATGATATATATTTTTTAAAGTAACAGCCTAGAATGTGCGTCAATGTTTAGATAAATCTGGACACGTCCTTTTGATGTCTGATGCAATCTGGTATAGCCTGGCAGTAACAGCAGTATGCCGTTGGTAAGTTATGACTATGTATGCTACAGTATACACTATAAAAGCAAACTCGAGATGTGCTGACATTATGTGGTCACCAAACACTTGGGATATTGCAAATATCAACGTCGGTGTTCTACTTGTGTAGTATCCTGGTGGCAAGCTCTTCCTGTGTGCTATACTGGTAGTTAACATAGGGTAGAGAGGCTACGCAGTGTGGTTTTGGCTATAGCACCTCGCCAGCTCTAACCTAGTTCTGCCTCTGGTAGAGTTGTTTCTCTGGTCCCCCACACATTGTGGAAGGATGAGTTTCCCTCAGTGGTAATGTGTGCAGTGAAGCCTCCATCTGGGGAGCGTAGACTTCTATTAGAGCCATAAATCATGTTAGTGGGAGAGGAGGGTGGACAGGGGGAGGTGGAGGGTGGACATGGGGAGGTGGAGGGGGGCTCAGGGTCGTAAATCTCATTACCTGAGACTGTTGCTCCCCGTTCTCAATCACTCCCATTATCAGCTGACCTTGACCAGCAGCGCAGACACTCACACTCAATCAGGCCTCGGGGAGATGTATGCTTGTGTGCGTTGTGCGTGTGTTGTGTGTGTGTGTGTAGTGAGAAAATGTCAGAAACCTCTTTACTTTTTCCACATTTTGTTGTGTTACAATGTGGGATTATAATGGATTTAGTTGTCCATTTTTTGTCACTAATGTCAAAGTGGAATGAAAAATAAAACACTAATATACTGTATCTTGATTAGATGAGTATTCAACCCCCTGAGTCAATACTGTACATGTAAGAATCGCCTTTGGCAGCGATTACAGCTGTGAGTCTTTCTGAGTAAGTCTCTAAGTCTAAGGGCTTTGCACACCTGGATAGTGCAATATTTGCACATTATTCTTTTAAAAATTCTTCAAGCTCTGTCAAGCTGGTTGTTGATCATTGCTAGACAGCCATTTTCAAGTCTTGCCATAGATTTTCATACCAATTTAAGTCAAAACTGTAACTAGGCCACTCAGCAACATTCAATGTCATCTTGGTAAGCAACCAGTGTATATTTGCCCTTTTGTTTTAGGTTATTGTCCTGTCTGGTGAAAAGCAGACTGAACCAGGTTTTCCTCTAGAATTTAGCTCTATTCCATTTATTTTTATCATAAAAACACGTCCTAGTCCTTGCCGATGACAAGCATACCCATAACATGATGCAGCCACCACCATGCTTGAAAATATGATGAGTGGTACTCAGTGATGTGTTGTGTTGGATTTACCCCCAAACCTAACACTTTGTATTCAGGACAGAAAGTTCTTTTTTTGATATTTTTTTTGCAGTTTTACTTTAGTGCCTTATTGCAAACATGATGCATGTTTTGGAATATGTTTTATTCTGTACATGCTTCCTTCTTTTCAGTCTGTCAATTAGGTTAGTATTGTGTAGTAACTAGAATGTTGTTGATCCATCCTCAGTTTTCAACTTTCACAGCCATTGTTACTATTTTAAAGTCACCATTGGCCTCATGGTGAAATCCCTGAGGGGTTTCCTTCCTCTCTGGAATTAGGAAGGACACCTGTATCTTTGTAGTGACTGGGTGTATTGATACACCATCCAAAGTCTAATTAATAACTTCACCACGCTTAAAAGGATATTCAATGTCTGCTTTTTGTTGTTGTTGCCATCTACCAATAGGTGCCCTTCTTTGCGAGGCGTTGGAAAAGCTCCCTGGTCTTTGTGGTTGAATTTTCTGTTTTTCGAGCATTTCTGTTTTTGAAATTCACTGCTCGAATGAGGGAACTTACAGATAATTGTATGTGTGGGGTACAGAGATGAGGTAGTCATTAAAAAATCATGTTAAACACTATTATTGCACACAGAATGAGTCCATGCAACTTAGTATGTGACTAGTTAAGCAAATTGTTACTCCTGAACTTATTTAGGCTTACATAACAAAGGGGTTTAATACTTATTGACTGAAGACACTTCAGCTTTGAATTTTTTACGAATTTGTAAACATTTTGAAAAACATAATTACACTTTGAAATGACAAGGTATTGCGTGTAGACCAGTGATGAAACATCTCAATTTAAATTCAGGCTGTAACACAACAAAATGTGGAAAAAGTGAAGGGGTGTGAATACTTTCTGAAAGTACTGTATATCTGACTAGGTCAGGGTCGTTTAACCTCCATACAATATAACCATTAGTTCCAATGTGTCCATGATATTCGTGATCTCCTTAAGTGCATGAGAGTGATAGTTTGCAGTGTGATTTCCTTTACGTTCCACTGAAGTACTGAAAACCTTTTTTTATAGTCTCTCACCACAACAAAATTTGGAAAAAGTCACGGCGTTGAATACCCTCTGAAGACACCGTATATTATGTGTGTGGGGGTTCATGTGTTAGAGGAGTCTTGTTGTCATACAGATCAGCTGTTACGATGCTTATAATGTCAGTGGTGCGAATGGATTTGGACATGAACGTGTTCCTTTTCCTGTTGCATTTCAGCTCGTTTAGTTCTTTGATTCATTTGTTGTCTTCGCACTCCAATCTTCTCTATCGTCTCAGCTGACTTTCTCCATCTGTCGTCTTTATTGGACCTCTCTGACCTTTTCTCAGTCTCTGTCCTGTGCTGTTTGCTTTTCTCAGAGTGGAGTTGCAGCTCTGTGGCGTTGCCCTTGGTTTCTCTGTTGTTAGAGCACTCCTGCCATCAATCTAACAGTGGGGAACACTGACCAAATGAATGTCAGGATTCCAAAAAGAGCAGAGAAGCCAGTCTTGTGTTTCTTACACACATGCACACACACACACACACACACACACACCACACACCACAGGAGGCTGCTGAATGGAGGATGGCTCATAATAATGCCTGGAATGGAGTGAATGGAATGGCATCAAACACTTGGAACCAATGTGTTTAATGTATTTGATACCATTCCACCACTTCCGCTCCAGCCATTACGACAAGCCCATCCTTCCCAATTAAGTCAACCTCCTGTGAAACACACACTCACACACCAATCGTTATTCACAAACCAATCTCTCTATTTTTCTCCCCGCTGTTGGCTTCTTGCTACTTCACGTCCTCTTTCAGGCACACGACAATCAATTACCAGGTGGATGCAAACCGCACTGCAAGTTCACTTAGAATGTTTATGCTATATCAGGGGTGTTGACTGCATTCAGACAGCATACCAACAATGTCATTGGATATTGAGGCAAAACAACACCTGTCCTAACAATACACCTTCACAACATTTTTTGTAAACCTGCAGTGCGGTATATGTTCTTGGGGCTTTAGTCACCTACTGTTGAGCGCGCACACACACAAACACACACAGGTCTTGGAACAGGTCTCGTTAAAGACCCCTGCAGGGTCAGAGTGCACCGTTTCCATGTCACTTAGCCATCCCACAATCCCCTGGGGCCTCAGCACAAACACAACAAATCACTGCACAACGCCTGCTGCCGGCATCCTAATGCCTGGATCTTTACACTTCAAAAACACAATTATGCTAATGCCAGGAATCATTTGCCATTCTGGGTCTGATTTAATTCAACCTTTTAGCGAGGAAAGCTAATTAGAGGGTTTAATTAACATTTGCGAAACAAACCGAGAATGGGGCGGCGAGCCTGTCGATCGTAGAGAGCAACTGGCACTYCTGAAGGCGAGAGAGAGAGCGAGAGAGAGGTCTGAAACCCATGCAGATGAGTAGAGGGAGCACTAAGTGAAGGTCTTCCATCCGTCTGCCAGGGAATCAGAGCACTGTCTTGTGATGTCTACTGCTGCAATGGTTTGGTAAATATCACAGTGTGACTCAGCCAACGGCCGTCTCAGTAACACACTACGGGTGACATTTTACACTAGCAGTGCAGTCTGGCCAGTGAGCAACAGGGGGGAAGGAAGCGCAAAACAATACAGCATGGAACAAGTGGTGACATCACACCCACGGAAAGGAGGCATCCCAGTAATGCACTCTAACCCAGGCCAACAGGTGATCACAGATAACCCTGCTTTATAATCCCATTGGGAACATGTCAGTCACACACCTTAATGGAGTGTTAAAGGCCCAACAGTAGTAGCTGTGTAACACATCGGCTGGAGTCATCACAATGACACRCGACGATCCTGGCTGAAGCTAGTCATCAACGAGATTAGGGAATTTGACAGGAGGGAGAATGGCACACCTTTGTATGCAGTGCACTCCACTCAGCCTGGGGCAGGAGAACACTTTCACCTTCGTCTTCATGACACAGAGCAGCTCCTCGTCTCCTCCACCTGAAGGACAATCATAAAGAATACATTAATGAAGGCTTAACTTCACGCTCTCTCTCTTCACTTTCTAATTTTTTTATGACATGACCAATAGAGGTCTTCAACATCAAACCTAAAACCAACTTGACACTGGCTCAGTGGTACTCTTAGAAAAAAGGGTTCCTAAAGGGTTCTTTGGCTGTCCCCATAGGAGAACCCTTTTGGGTTCCATGTAGAACCCTCTTTGGAAAGGATTCTACATGGAACCCAAAAGGGTTATACCTGTCCCGGAACCAAAAAGGTTCTGTCTAGAACCAAAAAAGGTTATTTAAAGGGTTCTCCTATAGGGACACCTGAATAACTATTTTAGGTTCTAGATAGCACTTTTGTTTCCAAGAGTGTCAGGTGYTGCTCTGTCAACACCACAGCCCAGAGACGAACAACAACAGGAATATCTTCAGCTATGAAGTGAATCACTGTAGCGATTGACTTCAACAGTGTGTCATTTTGATAAGACTTGCTGGGGTCTCGCTATCCGGCGAAACACGGTTTTTATATGAAGTCAATCGCCGGCATTAATCCCCATCTTCAAAGAACTGTGAACATAAAGGCAATGGGAGAAAAAAAATCTCTGATAACTTCAATCGACAGTCTGCACCATGCAACGCTCATTAAAAAAACAATATGAGCCTAGAGGAATAGAACAGTGGCAACAATGGTGGTATACCAGGGTGGTTGGATGTGAGGGCTTTGTAGTGAACCTGATTAGAGGGAAATTGCTTTCTAARGCTCTCAGGGTCTGCCTCCCCGAGTGGCAAAGCTCTTGTCAGCGGTAAAGGTAGAGTTTCAGAAACTATTCTGTCAGTCAGAGATACCCAACATGAGGTGATGCTCCTGAACTTGTCTGCTGGAGAACAAAGAACGAGGAGGTTCTGATGATGCCTAACAGGATGARGGGTTAAATGGCTGTTGAAGAGGGGGACTTTGTTGGAGTTCATATCCGCTTGATCGGGTTGATGTTTCACTTGACACCAACGTAGGCAATCCAAGTCACCTCGACCATCTGGGAGGTTTCCTCCAATGAGCCTCAACTCCTCGACTCGCAAATAACTACAAAATATTCCAGATCCTGGTGGTCTAACGTAACTGACAATTCTTCAGATTTTTTTGGGGGGGGGGCAACTTGGGCTATCAAGTTAAGTTCAGTTAATTAAGATGCAAGTCAAAAGAGTGTTTGGTTGATGTTTGATTGATGTCGTAATTAAACTGAGTGAGCACTCGGACCCGTGTCTGTAATGCATTCGTGTCTTTGCATTCGTTAGACTGTGTCGACTAGTCTCTAGACAGGAGATATGTCAGTGACTGAGCCAGGACAGGAATCCCATGGCAACACTCATCCCACACGATCGATAACCACTGTGACAACCGCCGCATCCGCCTCGCCTCGCCCCGTGGTCGCAGTCCACAGAACAAGCCATCCTGGGGCCTGAGACTGACGATAACAGCCCCTGAGAGGCAGCTTAATTTACGACCAGAGTACCAAGATTGAGGCACCCCCATCCACTACAGCCGCCCCCACAAACGACCTGCCTCCAGTGGGGCTTAGCCTGATGCTCACACCAGTCTTCCCGCCTCCACGCTTGTCCACCCTCCAGTGTCTGTCTGTCTGTCTGTCTGTCTGCCATTTAACAAGGCTAATATGCAACATAGCTCAGGTTAAAGTACCTACCCTGGAGGAGTCTGGGTAATCAAACTGTCATTTTCTGTGTTAGCATGGACGTCACATAGGGCAGATAAGAAGACTCCATTTTAAAGTGTAAACAGGAAGGAGAAATTAATATATCCCTCACCTCGATTAACTCGACTGCCCAAGTGTGTCAGTCTGTCGGCCAAATGGAGCTATTCGTAGATGTTGTCCCATACCTCAGCCCCCACCGCCACCCCCTACCCACCTATCCACGACCCCCCTCTCCTGTTCATCGGTGGAGGTTGATGAGCGATTGAAGACGCTCTGCCTCCATCTCTCTCCCGAGCCGTATCAATATTCATGGGGCTGTCGGGCGTGTGTGCGCTGCCTGTCTCGTTACCCTTTGATCCCKCTGCGAAGGCTGTCGGAAGCCCAGCCGCACCAACAACACAGGCGGTGTTTGAAGTGAGGAGAGAACAGCTGCTCACATTGATCTCCAAACACTCTCTCTCTCTGCAGCACCCCCACACACATATAAAACACATACAAAACACATACGAAACACATACGAACACATACGTTCATTCTCACCCGCGGGCATGCACAGCTACGCATGAAGTAGATTGAGTCTGTGATGAAACATCAAACACAAGTGAACAACCTCTATGTAGACACCCCACTATGCCAAACATAGTAATAGAAACAGTACAGCTGTGACAAGTGCCTTGTTAATTTACTCTTACATCATATTGGCACAAAGAACTAATCAACAAGTCTTTACGGTAACGAATTACCGTAGTTGCGCGGGGTCATTGCTGTATTTAAACACAGTAAAGAAAAAGCAGGAAAACTAGTTGCTCGTAAATAATTTCGGTTTAGTTAATATCAGTGATATTATTCAGATCCACATCTATATATATTATATTATATTTCACTTACTTCTTTATGCCCTTTCAACTTCGTAATATCTAGCAATTAAATGAAATAAAAATGGGAAGAAGTTGGCTTATTTGAACATTAATTGGTTTGAAAGAGTAAATGTACATTTTTATTTGCAGTGATTGGTTATTTTAACTCTCAATAGAGCGCCGACTTGTAGTGCTAAAAAACAGAAATAAGTCACCTCAGGTTCGTTCAGCCAATCCTATGGGGGAAATGAATGAGTAAAGAATAAGGTTTTGTGATAAACATCAAAAATAAGGTCTGTGGTAAACACAGGCTTAGGAGATCTTCTACGTTTTGTTCTATGAGATAATATCAGTCAGTTAACATGAACTTTATGAATTATGAAGCCTTTATGTGCTTTTTTTTATTACAAAAATGCAAAAAAAATCTGTGACTTTAGCTGATGAAGATTATCTCATYGAACAAAAACGTATAAGATCTCTTAAGCCTGTGTTAACCACAGACCTTATTTTCAGTGTTCATCCAAAAGCCCTAGAAAAACTCCATTCATTTCCCCATAGGCTTTGACCAACAAGTCATGCCTACAGTTAGAGTTAGTGCCTACAAAAAGACGCCATTACTATTGCTCTCTATTGCAGTCAATTTTGCAGAAATTTCAACCTAGAATTGAAATAGGTCTCTGACTTCATTTGTAATTCTAACCAACCCAAACTATGATGACAACATCTACAAAAAAACATGAAGATTGAAATAATACATCTATTATAATCCTATTAAATTAAGGTTTATTGTCAAATACAATCTGGAAATCAGGCTAATTAGTAATATCAATACAATCAGTTATTACAGTGCATTAGAATGACATTATCCAGGCCAAGGGGTGTAATCAATATAACCCACTATCAGACATTTATAAACCTGTAAACCTCATTAACTGTAGCCTCTGCATGACTCCATTTTATTTTATACTCAGTACATTCTCATGCTCTCTTTATATCTCGTGTCATACCTCATAACATACACATTGGCAAATTATTGTTATGGACTATGTACATATTTCACATTGTTGTAACCATTGGTTGTGGTGTTGGTTGGAATTGCTTCACAAAGACTGAACAGAAATAAGAGGTCAATCTAATTTGACAAGCCTAGAAACAAATCAAGGTTTTAGTTGAGAATACCCTATGAGAACACCCTATGAGAACACCCTATGAAAACACCCTATGAGAGCATCCTATGAGAACACCCTATGAGAACACCCTATGAGAACACCCTATGAAAACACCCTATGAAAACACCCTATGAGAACACCCATATGAGAACACCTTATGAGAACACCCTATGAGAACACCCTATGAGAGCATCCTATGAGAACACCCTATGAGAACATCCTAGAGAAAACACCCTATTGAGAACATCCTATGAGAACATCCTATGAGAACACCCTGTGAGAACACCCTGTGAGAACTCCTATGTAGAACACCCAATGAGAACACCCTATGAGAACACCCTGTGAGAACACCCTATGAGAACACCCTATTCCAGTGACCAAATAACCTCAGTAAGTCTAGTTAGTTCGTCAAATTGAATAAGCTAATTATTTCCCCTGGGCCTGGCTCGCTAAAGTAATACGATGCACCATTTTCAGCCTTGTATGTGAAGTTAGATAAATGTCTTACATTCTCAAGAGAAATTCAAGGACAAATCATGGGTCTCGATGCAAAATGGCTCTTTCATTGTTTCTGATAGCACCTTGAGTGTGCTTTGTATGTCAAAACATATCTTTCACAGGGAGTGCTCACCAAATTGTGGTCACCCATGTAATATTGACTGCACAGTCCCATTCACTCAGAAGCAAAGCAGAGAGCTGTAAAACACATTTGACCTATTCAAAAAGAGGGCATTGCAACAGTGCTATGGTAACCATGCTGGTAGTATTACATGTATTTTATCTACGACTGGAAATGCTCATGGAAAACAAGACAAGTGCAAGTTCTTAACAACGCTCTTATCGCAAGAGCGTTGTTAATCCGTTTCCTGGTTAAATTCCAAACCTGGCCCCTCACTCCATCGTGGCCATGTAGCCTGGTCTCCAGTGTCAAATTAGCATAACCACTTCACTGTGACAGTGGATATGTGGTGAGAGTTCTGGCACAAAATGGCTGTCATGCATAACCCAGATGGGTTCTACGATGTGGTGAGTTTCTCCATATGACAAGTCCTGAAGAGCTACTGGGTGTGCAGGCCTGTGTTCCAAGTAGTATGAGTAAATCTGATGATCTCATGAGTTGGACAAATAAGGGCAGGGCAGGGCAAGGCGGGGGAAGGCGGGGCTACAGTAGTATACAAGGTTTACAAAAAATGTGAATACTGTGTTGACCACACACTTTTTTTTCGGTCTATAATACAGCCTGCTAGGAACGATCGTTTTTCTAGAGATGCTACAGTGAATCATGGGAAACCCTCCAGGGATGATCCCCCGGAGAACGACAGGAGATAAGAAAGAGTCAGCTCTGAGAAATACACCCCAGCTGGAAGTTAGCCCTAAGTACAGACCTAGGATCAGCTCTGAGGAATATACCCCAGGTGGAAGTTATGCGTAAATACATGTCTAGGATAATCTCTCCCTACCCCAGTCCTACTCTTTAAACTTACCAATTGATCAGTGTGTTAAAAGCATCTTAACTCATTAATACAATATATGACACTTGGTTTGTTAAGATGTTAAATCGAGAATTACTGAAAAGCTGCTTTCAGATCAGCAGCTGCATCGTCCATTGCTCCCAGAGGGAGAGGTTGGAGATCGATACAGCCAATCTTCAGAATAACGTTAGCCACTTCCTACTGGCGCTAATGAAGAGAGCTGTCTACAGAGAGCGAGGAAAACCTTTCTCAAGGGACCCACAGTTACACATGATCACATTACGAGAGACGGGCAGTGAAACAGACGTAACAGATTGAGCAAACACACACCTAAATACACACACACATCTACACNTGATCAGTGTGTTAAAAGCATCTTAACTCATTAATACAATATATGACACTTGGTTTGTTAAGATGTTAAATCGAGAATTACTGAAAAGCTGCTTTCAGATCAGCAGCTGCATCGTCCATTGCTCACAGAGGGAGAGGTTGGAGATCGATACAGCCAATCTTCAGAATAATGTTAGCCACTTCCTAATGGCGCTAATGAAGAGAGCTGTCTACAGAGAGCGAGGAAAACCTTTCTCAAGGGACCCACAGTTACCCATGATCACATTACGAGAGACAGGCAGTGAAACAGATGTGACAGATTGAGCAAACACACACCTAAATACACACACACACATCTACACACACACTACAAACACACACCTAAATACACACACACTACAAACACACACCTAAATACAAACTCGTTACAAACACTCAGACAAACATAAGCCACGTGTGAGCCTGATACAAAATGACACAAAATCCTATATATGCATATTCAACATTCCACTGTTTAAGCATACCTCTTAAAGAATTAGATTTAGAATTAGTTTCTCATTATGTTCATACAGTAACTCATGTGATAAGGCCTTTATAGCACTATATATAATACTCTCCCAAGGCACTGGCATCTTCAGTGCTCTTGTCTCTCTTCTGAACTTCAAATATGTGTATTGATTCCTTTCCGTACAGCTATATTCAACATATTCCTCAGTGTTTACATGACCTTCACAAGACTAATGAGGTGCTTTTGTCCCAGCCTGATCACTAGAAATAGACTTGGATGTGAAAAGGTCCTGAAAGCGTGGATATCTGCCTTCTTCTGCGCTCGCCCAGCAATGGACACAAACTCACCATGTTCAGAGCCGGAGCGCGCTGCTTCGACCACTGCGTCAGTTCACAATGCTCTAGCAGGCCGTGAGAATACTTGATGATAGTTGATGGAAACAGGGCATTGTTATTTATTATTTTGTTTTATTCCTGCTCCAAACCATAGCCCTAACCTTAACCACTCAGAAGTAATGCCTAAACTATTAACCTTAGAGTTGTTTCTGTTGTAACTCTGTAACCACACGGAATTAACCCATGTACCCACGCAGAATTAATGCTTACAAAATAGACTTTCATCCATAATACGTTGAATTTCAAAGGGAAACTATGAGATTTGATGTTTTGTCCACCCACTGAATTACACTGTGCCCTATGATGGCTGTGGGATTGTGTTGGCAAATTATTTGACCGCTTGTAGAACAGTTTCCATAACGACTGATAGAAAGGTATCACGACTATATTAAAATAAGAGTTGCATTTCATATTTCTCACTGTGATATAGGAACTTGAACTACTGCAATATTGCCACAACATGAACAAAATGCTATGACAATTATTATATTTTTTTCACAAAGTACAATCACTGTCCATTTGGAAACCGCCACAAGGATTTTCTTGGACATATAGCTGGAGCTGATGAATACAAATAGAGAATAGAGCTGATGAATAGAGCATACATGTACGTAAATTCATCCACACTTAGGTAGAACAACATGGAAGGATAGCAACCTGGCCGCAGGAGGACGGTTAATGTCAATGAGCTAGCTATGTGAATAGCCTCACTCCGCAAATATGCACATTGGTTAATATTTTTTTTACAAATGTTTTTGTCACTGCTCGACCAACTTTATATGAAATCTATCAATATATTTGACCTAAGACCACAAAGGAAACAACCACGTGGACTATTTAGTAATATATGTTTAGTATTATATATAGCAGCATTCATCCTGTTCATATTAAAATGRACACAAAATATATCCACAATCACACAGGTTATAAACCAGCAAGCATATCAGTTAGAAGTCAAATCAGTTCTCTCTTGGCTTAGAGATGCAGAGACACCGCTGACGTAATGTTCGAACTTACCATGTCTCTCTTGAACGCAACCCAACACAATAGCTGAAAATGATGCAGACACCAACAAAACCTACTGTAAACCTCCTGTAAACCACCTGTAAAACCTGTTTCCTTTGTTGTTGAGGTAATGCAGAAAGTACAGACAATCTGCTCTCTTTTATTAGCCGACTCAAATTGTCTCCTAAAAAAGCGCACCTGGCAAACTTTCCTTTATGACACACTTGCACAAACACACACACACACACACACACACACACACACACACACACACACACACACACACACACACACGTGTGCACACACACACACACATTCCTCCAACCTGCCATTGACTAGCCTGCTTAGTACTCTGTAGAGTTTGTCACTCCCTTGCTATAGAGCTAAGCACACAAGAGCCAGTCTGATCTGAGCTAAGTGTAGGCAGTCAGGACAGCTGAGGGACACAGTGGGAGCACTGCAGAGAGAGTAGAGCAGAGAGAGTAGAGCGGAGACAATAGAGCAGAGAGAGTAAAGAGGAGAGAGTAGAGCGGAGAGAGTAGAGCGGAGAGAGTAGAGCGGAGAGAGTAGAGAGGAGAGAGTAGAGAGGAGAGAGTAGAGCGGAGAGAGTAGAGCGGAGAGAGTAGAGAGGAGAGAGTAGAGCGGAGAGAGTAGAGCGGAGAGAGTAGAGCGGAGAGAGTAGAGAGGAGAGAGTAGAGAGGAGAGAGTAGAGCGTAGAGAGCAGAACGGAGAGAGTAGAGCAGAGGGGTACATACCTACAAGTCTGTGCCGAGGCTGTGGAGTCGCAGTGGTGAGATTCATCTGGACGAGCAGGAAGGATGGATGGATCAGTGCTCCTCAACGGCTCTCAGCTGAAGACTTGACATCCTTTAACGGGAGAGGAACTGTTTCCTCTCTTCCCTCCCTCTCTCTGACTCGCTCCCCCACTCTCTCTGCCTTACGTCTCGGCTCGCTCCCTCCCTTCCCCTACTCCCTCGTTCTCTCCTCCCCTCATTCTACCCCCTCTACATTCCCCCCTTTTCTAACCCACTCTTTCTCTCTCTCCTACTCTGCCCACCTTTTTCTTTACTTGTCTCTCTCTCCCTCCCATACACAACACTACTCCTCTCAATTCTTTAGAATCGCTTTATCCCAATGAAATTCTGATGTTCAATGAATATTTGAGGATTATTTAGATGTCCTGAATGGAGGGAGTTGACTAAGTATCACCCCTGTCAATCTGCGTACGTAGGATGGAACCCCTTTGTCAAGCCTGAGTGTGTGTGGTTTAGGAACAATGAATTAAGTCTAGAAACAGGTTGAGGTGTGCCGTGTGTGTGAGTGTGAGTGTGAGTGGGTGAGTGTGGAGTGTGTGGTGTGTGTGTGTGTGTGTGTGTGTGTAGGACCTGAGAAGCTGGTCAGTAGTGATCGCTGATCGCCCCATCCTTCAGAATAGCAGAGATGCCGATGAGCTCTTGCCATCATCCGTGAACTCTGCTGTTTAATACCTATTGATTGTCACCGACAAAAACATGCATTTTTTTGCCAATGCTCCGAATATACTGTGGAAGAGGAATACAAACATTACACACACAGGTAAGCTTATGGCCACTGTAGCAGTTGAATGGTAGAGTAGTGGAGTGGTCTCTTCACATACACAGAAACACACTCAGAGGATTGAGCTGATGATGGCAGAAAAGGTGAAGTGCTCTCCCTGCCATTATCAGTGCCAGAGGGAGAGCGGGTGAGATCATCCCTGGACTCTGACTGCAGTCGGTGTTCCACCTTCCACCCCCCTCTGTTTTGTGCTCTTCCCTTCACTACGAAAGAGAGCTCTCACACACTGCCTCATCCCCTGTTTCCATAGTGACTCTTTCCCCCTCTCAGGCTCGGCATAATCAAGAGCAAAGGAGTGGGGAGGGGAGTGGAGTGTGGCAGGGGGGCAGAGAGAGGGAAAAAGGAAGAGAGATGAGGGAGGAAGATAGGAAAAGCAGAGGGGAGAGAATGAGTACACAGGCTAGAGAGAAAGAGAAAGAAAGGGGAGGGAAAGAGTTGGTTGCAAAGGGAAAGAGAGAAGAGAGGGAGGGATGGGGAAGGAGAGAGACCTAAGAGAAGGGATTTTGTAGTTGAGTGAAGGAACTAAGGGAATGTAGTTGAGAAATACTGTATGCAAAGATTGTTTTGACTTGTGTTAAAAAGATTTGCTTTTAAATTAGTCATAGCATTTTCTCTGGCATCAATGTCAAATGTAACGAAAACAGACATGCAATACCACTTATGTCAAATAAACTGTTGATTTAGCATTAACACGTCCAAATCCTCTCCCTGAGTTGGATCCTAATTATCCCAATATACAGGAGCAAAAGGATCTCAACCTCCACTTTTGAAATCTGAAAAAATAAATAGTTGCTGCATTTATGACAGATTGTCAGATTGGACGACCACCAGAAAATCTGGATCAGAGTGATCGCAATCTTATCTTGACGTTTTGAAACTCCTAACTGGACCATATAATCAAAAATGTGAAATCCCACAAAAGCTTTTTTTTTTAAAGCCCGTGGGCATTAAAGTGGGTTGCGAAAGTATTCACCCCCTTGGCATTTTTCCTATTTTGTTGCCCTACAACCTGGAATTAAAATAGTTTTTTGGGGGGGGTTGTATCTTTTGATTTACACAACATGCCTACTGCTTTGAATATGCAAAATATTTTTTCTTGTGAGACAAACAAGAAATAAAACAAAAAAGCTGAAAACTTGAGCGTGCGTAACTATTCACGCAGATACTCCAATCTCCGCTGTGGAGCTTTGCAGCTCCTTCAGGGTTATCTTTGGTCTCTTTGTTGCCTTTCTGATTAATGCCCTCCTTTTCTGAGTTTTGGTGGGCGTCCCTCTTTTGGCAGGTTTGTTGTGGTGCCATATTCCCTCCATTTTTTAATAATGGATGTAATTGTGCTCCACGAGTTTCTGATTTTTTTTATAACCCAACCCTGATCTGTACTTCTCCACAACTTTGTCCCTGGCCTGTTTGGAGAGCTCCTTGGTCTTCATGGTGCAGCTTGCTTGGTGGTGCCCCTTGCTTAGTGGTGTTGCAGACTCTAGGGCCTTTCAGAACAGGTGTATATATACACACTGAGATCATATGACAGATCATGTGACACTTAGATTGCACACAGGTTGACTTAATTTAACTAATTATGTGACTTCTGAAGGTAATTGGTTGCACCAGATCTTATTTAGGGGCTGTTATTTATTTATTTATTAATTGCTCTTTTGCACACCAGTATCTCTACTTGCACATTCATCTTCTGCACATCTATCACTCCAGTGTTTTAATTGCTAAATTGTAATTATTTCTCCACTATGGCCTATTTATTGCCTCACCTCCCTTATCTTACCTCATTTGCACACACTGTATATAGACTTTTCTATTGTGTTATTGACTGTATGTTTGTTTATCCCATGTGTAATTCTGTGTTGTTGTTTGTGTCGCACTGCTTTGCTTTTTCTTGGCCAGGTCGCAGTTGTAAATGAGAACTTGTTCTCAACTGGCCTACCTGGTTAAATAAAGGTGAAATACATTTTTTTWAATTCATAGCAAAGGGGGTGAATACATATGCACGTACCATTTTTCTTTTTTTCACTTCACCAATTTTTTCACTTCACCAATT
Source organism: Salvelinus sp. IW2-2015 (assembly GCF_002910315.2). Classification (NCBI taxonomy): domain Eukaryota; kingdom Metazoa; phylum Chordata; class Actinopteri; order Salmoniformes; family Salmonidae; genus Salvelinus; species Salvelinus sp. IW2-2015. Next base: position 1,423,656 of record NC_036840.1, on the reverse strand, counting down.
TGGACTATTTTGTGTCCGTTGCATGAAATCCAAATAAAAATACAGGTTACAGGTTGTAATGCAACAAAATAGGAAACACACCAAGGGGGATGAATACTTTTGCAAGGCACTGTATATCCCACCTGCCTTCATTTTCTTTTTAAAGATTCTCCATTGAAAGCACTTCCTTAATCTCAGCTTAATGTGTGTCTTGGAAACCAGCCCTTAGAGTATGTCTATGGCGGTATCACAGTGCTGTACTCAGAGTACCAGACCCTGTCTGCCTCTGAGAGAATAACCACAACTCTATCTCTAGGATGAACTTGTTGGACTCTTCTGCTGTTATCCCAGGTATTAGTTTGGCAGCAGGAATGATTGACAGCTGGCTGATTGGGAGCTGTGGTTTCTCTGCCCTAAAGCCTTGGTTATCGGTGAGATTCAGCCAATTACAGCTCAAGGGCATGGAGACAGAGCACGGAAGGATGCTGCCTGTGCAGGTGCTTCTCTCTGCCACCCGCACTCAGTGCACAGGCACGCACATAGACAGAGACACATAGATCACAGAGCACAGGGAGATCCTGAAACAGGAACAGAGAATGCACTACAGACGGAGAGAGATGGATATTGTGTTGTACACAGACACAACATGGAGAGAGAGTCAGACAACAGCTTTATGAAGATATCAGTTAGGGGGGATGTGCAGAGAAACAGAGGACAGACACCAACCAAACACACAAACACAGTGAACGTTGATAGAAGGTGGACAGAAACGTAGATACGCACAATCAGGCAGAGATAGGGGATGACGGGAGACACAAAACAAGGCACAGAGATAAAAAGGACAGTCAGATACAACGTTGAAGAAGGTGAAAAAAGACAAATCCCTGTGAAAAAACGATCTACGTCTAGTGTGTGCGTGTTTGAAGGCACTTGAGTGCGTGTGTGTATAATACATACACACAGTACCAGTCCAAAGTTTGAACACACCTACCCATTCAAGGGTTTTTCTTTAGTTTTTATTATTTTCTACATTGTAGAATAATAGTGAAGACATCAAAACTATGAAATAACACATATGGAATCAGATAGTAACCCAAAAAGTGTTAAACAAATAAAAATATATTTGAGATTTGAGATTCTTCATTTTCTTTGATGACATCTTTGCACACTCTTGACATTCTCTCAACCAGCTTCATGAGGTAGTCACCTGGAKATCATTTAAATTAACAGGTGTGCCTTCTTAAAAGTTAATTTGTGGAATTTATTTCCTTCTTAATACGTTTGAGCCAATCAGTTGTGTTGTGACAAGGTAGGGGTGGTATACAGAAGATAGCCCTATTTGTAAAAGACCAAGTCCATATTATGGCAAGAACAGCTCAGTAAGCAAAGAGAAACGACAGTCCATCAGTCAATGTGGAAAATTTCAAATACTTTAAAAGATTCTTCAAGTGCAGTCACGAAAGTCATGAAGTGCTATGATGAAACTGGCTCTCATGAGTACCACCACAGGAAAGGAAGACGCGAGACAACTCTGCTGAGAGAGATACGTTCATTTACAGTTACCAGCCTCAGAAATTGCAGCCCAAGTAAATGGTTCACAGAATTCAAGAAAACACTACTGAAGGACACCAATAAGAAGAATAGACTTGCTTGAGCCAAGAAACAAAAGCAATGGACATTAGACCGTGGAAATCTGTCCTTGCTCTTGATGAGTCCAAATTTGAGACACTCTTACCAGCATGGCTACCACAACATTCCGAAGTGATACCGCCGTCGTATCTGGTTTTGCGCTTAGTGGCACTATCATTTGTTTTCAACAGGACAATGACTCAACACACCTCCAGGCTGTGTAAGGGCTATTTGACCAAGAAGGAGAGGGATGAAGGGCCTGCATCAGATGACTGGCTCCACAATCACCCGACCTCAACCCAATTGAGATGGTTTGGGTGAGTTGAACCGCAGAGTGAAGGAAAGCCAACAAGTGCTTAGCATATTGTGGGAACTCCTTCAAGTGAAGCTGCGTTGAGAGGAAGTGTCAAGAGTGTGCCAAAGCTTGTCATCAAGAAAATGGTGGCTACTTATATAAATATAAAATATATTTTAAATTTGTTTAACACTTTTTTGGTTACTACACGATTCCATATGTGTTATTTCATAGTTTTGATGTCTTTCCTATTATTTTCTACTATGTAGAAATAGTAAACATTTCAACTGGAAGAGTAGGTGTGTCCAAACTTTTGACTGGTACTGTATATGATAATATGGTGAGATTTGGTGAGTGTGTGTGTGTGTGTGTGTGTGTGGTGTGGTGTGTGTGTGGTGTGTGGTGTGTGTGTGGTGTGTGGTGTGTGTGTGTGTGTGTGTGTGTGTGTGTGTGTGTGGTGTGTGTGTGTGTGTGTGTGTGTTGTGTGTGTGTGTGTGGTGTGGTAGGTGTTCTCCAGTCTTCATTCAGGTCATGTCACAGGCCAGAAACTCAGCTGGTAATATGTTCTTTCATCCTGATGTCAGATGGCTGTCATCCAGTTCAGTTATTACAGAAGAGAGCAAAGACAAAACTGAGGACTGACTCAGAGACAGAGATGAGAACAGGGGAACACACTCATGCCTAAGGACTCACATACTGTCTGCACACACACTTCTGCTAGAAATGCAATACACAAAAACCAGTGCACACCTCACCACACACCTACAGTGATGACCACCAAACTTACACACATCTCACCACACACCTACAGTATGACGCACCACCTTACACCATCATCACACAACCTACAGTTATGACCACAACACCATTTTCTTCTTGCTCTCTCCATATTATTTTCCAAGTTCTGGCAGAAGAGGATACAATTAGTGTCTCAGGTGTTGGTCTACACTCACTGCCTGTGTGTGTGTGCCTGTGTCTGTATACTTGCATTGCGGCGTGTGAGTATGTTCTTGCAGTGGTGATACAGAGCTTATCATTTTTTCTTGCTTACGCTCAGTTAATTTGAAAGCCAGTTCACAGGCAAGCGTCAGAGCAAGGGCGCATCCCAAGTGTGTTACGCTCTTCATTTGATTGTCTGGAAACTTCAATGAAATGTTTTACCTTCTTCCCAGGTAAATGTGATGAGAAGCTGCATCTCTGTGACCTCAGAAGTCTCTGTGACCTCAGATGTCTATCGTTGACCCAGAGATGCTATGTGATGAGGGCCTCCCAATGGAGCCAGCGGTCTAACGGCACTGCATTCGCGAGGCTAGCTCCGCTACTACGATCCTGGTTTCGATAGCCGGGCTGTTGTTCGCAGCTTGGCCGGAACCCAGGAGACACACCAACTGGCCTAGCGTTGTCCGAGGTTATGGAGGGGCATCATGCACGCTTGACGTTTACGTCGCAGGGTGACGGTGTTCTTCTTCCGACACCGATTGGTGCCGGTAGCTTCCGGGTTAAGCGTGCATTGTGTCAGTAAGCATGCGCAAGCTTGGCAGGGGTTGTTTTTTTCGGGGGATGCACGGCTCTCGACGTTTGCCTCCTACAAGTCCGTACAGGAGTTGCAGGCGATGGGACAAGACTGTAACTACAATCTGGGGTTATGACCATCACAATGTCCTGTTACCTCAGAATGTCTCTGTGACTCAAAATGCCCTTTATGACGGCATGCGCACAATTGTCTCGTTTGTGATTATCAAGAATGTCCTTTGCCCATCTGATCGTGGTCGGAGTTGATAAGCCTTGATCTCTCGTGCACATTGCTTCGCTCTTGTACGAACTATCGAGCAGAAAAACAAAATGGCAAGGCATACTTTCACATTTAGTATAAATAACGAGCTTAGCTTATCACACGCTTAACGTAACACTGAAGGTTATTCTGAAAATTGCAATGTACATTTCACTTTGAAAAATGCTCCGTCGTTGTTGCAGGTTTTAGAGTCCATTCGGCCCCAACATTGGATTTTATGGATTTCTAGCATGCGTTCAATAGCTCTGTCTCTAAAAGCCTCTATGAAGAGATGAATGTATTAGAGAGCCTTGTTTACCTGGCCCGTGTAGAACCCATTGGGGAATGTAATATAGCATATCTGTCATGTTGAAGCCATACGTAATAACCTGTGGATGAGGCTATCCCTTTCTATTTCTGCCCAGGGATCTGAGTGTTCTATATTCGGACGGTGTGATCTGTGTGTCTACTGTCCACCCAAGGCTGTTCATTTGACCTGTCCTGCTTTTCATTTTGCCCTCACAATTTTTCATTTTATTTTCTCCTCTGTTCATTGGACTTATTTGACTGCTATTCCTCTAAATGGAATAGATGGCGGTGGGGGAGAGGGTGTTCAGGGACTGCCACAGGGGTAGCCAATCGGTWTCCAATGCAGGGAATTCATTTGGAGGGAACAAATCATGAATCCTTAAGCCCATAGTTAAATATTTCACGTCAGATAGTCAGGTTGGTCGCCCAAAAGCAATAGACTAGACTAGAAAGACTGTCAAACATASAGTAGTTTTGGGGTGGCAGGTAGCCTAGTGGTTAGCGCGTTGGACTAGTAACCGAAATGTTGCTAGATCGAATCCCTGAGCTGACAAGGTAAAAATCTGTCATTCTGCCCCTGAACAAGGCAGTTAACCCAGTGTTCCTAGGCCGTCATTGTAAATAAGAATTTGTTCTTAACTGACTTGCCAAGTTAAATAAAGGTTAAATAAATAAAAAATGAAAAGGGGAATTGCTAAACAGAGGTTTGAAAATCAACCACAATGAGACAAACAAAAAAATATATTGCCCCTGTTCAAGAGGATCAAAACCACAATGTATCATGGGTAAATTGACTGACTGATGTACAAATAATAATGAGTAGGTATTTATGATGCAAGGTTCTTTGAAGATCAGTCATTCGGCAGTCCCCTGCACTGTCAACTGCAATGTCAAACAAGCCCATTATGTTGTTATCATTACAGACAACTGACAATGGGGAAAACATGAAAACAGAGTTAACAAAACCAGACAAAAAACACACACAGACAAACAGACATATAGACAAGCAAGCAGTCAGAACAGACTTTATGATGGCAAACAGACCAACACAAAAATCCTACACGTAGGCAGACAGTAATACATCATGGCTAATAGCGTTCGCCTCTTCTCCGGAGCCAAGGCATCCCAGAGAAGGCTCTGAGGAAGGGAAAGGTCATGGGCGCTCGCCTCTGGTGTCGAGACCCTCGCCGAGACCCTCGCCGAGACCCTCGCCGGTGCCGGCAGCTTCATTAAGTCTGCTGGATTATACGTCCCTGATTCTGAAACGGCAACAGCAGCAGGAGAAATGGAGAATCAACAACACAATAATAACGCTGACATTTACGAGGCATTGTGTATCATATCTGATTTCCCCTGCACGCTCTTAATTCCTTTTTAATTGCCTGTTGTGCTGGTCCCTGACTAAGGCTGTCCCTTCTCATTTCTCAGGATGGAGGAAGCTAGGGTGGATGGGTATAGGTGGTGGGGTGGAGGGATGGAGGGTGTATCAGTGTTCACTGACGGGGCCTGAGAAAAATGCTCAGAGACATAATTTCTTCACTTGCTGTATGGATAAACAGTCCGATTAACAACTTTTACTATGCACATGCAAATGTATTTGATAATACTATACTGAAAGTCCTCAATAATTTTAAGTCAGAGAGCATCATCAATCAGATACTACAAACCCATTGTTACTTGACATGTGTCCTAATACTGCACATACTATGACCTGGGGTTGTTTTGGGTCCCTCAATGCAGTGTAACACCTTATATGGATAGTCCATCTGTAGATGCTCTACAGACTATCAGTAACATTTCAARTATCTACTAACCCTAGCCCTAACCTTATCCTAACCCTAAACTTAACCCTAACCTCAGCCCTAACCCTAATCTTAACCCTTACCCTAACCCTTATTCTAAACCTAACCCTAACAGAAGTTGCTTATCAACAGATACTAGTTTGTTGATGGTATGACCATTTGTAGAGCATCTACAGATGACAAACCCGGACTATCCAAATAAAGTGTGACCCAATGCACTTCTTCCGAGTTGAACTGTGAGTATTAACGTCTTAACCCACGGCCCCGGCAGCTGGCACCCCATTGGGTTTCTACCCCCGTTCTCAGTCAGCTCCATAGCCCAGGGATATCACTATAGCCCGGTTCCCTCCACGGCTCAACGACCCATGACGGCCCGCACCCCTCAGACGAAGCTCTGTGATCCAGCCGTGTGTGTAGTGGTTAATTAAAGCCCCTGAATTTCCATAATTCATGGATGCCCATCTGTTTGCCACCACCCCTGTGCCCGGCAGAGAATAAACAAACACAGGAGTGGGGCTGAGGGGCCATTTACTGACAGCTCCAGACTCAGAGAGAGGAAACAACCACACACACACACACACACACACACCACACACACAAACACGATGCATAGACACACACACACGACAGCATAGACACACACACACAAACACGAGCGCATAGACCACACACACACATAGCCATAGAACACACACACACAAAACCGAGCGCATAGACACACACACACCAACACACACAAGCACAAGCGCATAGACACCACCACACACAACACACAAAACACACGCGAACACCACACATACCCACCACCACCACACACCACACACACACACCAAACACCACCACACACACACCACAAACAGCACATAACACACACACACACACACAGAAATGCACATTACAAACATTCAATCCCCGGAACCCCTAAACACACACACACACCAACACACGCACAATTACATTTGGCGAACACAATCACCTGCTCAAAGAAACATAGTCAATCATCTGCACTCATTTCTCAGAATAAAAACCTTGGATTGAGGTTGGTGAGTACACCCATGTGAAATACTAGTGTAATGTACGTTGAGACCGTTGCATCATTATTGTGTTATCTTCAGGCTCAGGCTGGCAGGTTTGGGATGGGAGTGTGTTCCATCTTCATACAGAGAGATAGAGATGGATGAGCTAATAAAGCCTCAGCTATTCCTCCTGTCACTCTCATCGGATCTCCAATATTGTCTCCCATACTGTACACACAAAGATAATATCCAACTCACCCACAATGGACGTGACTGACAACACACACTTGTGAAAACTGAACCCTGAACAAATCAACAAACCTGTTTTTATGCTTCTGTATCACAGCAACAGCAAATGTACGCGTTAAATGTTTCACCAAAACACATGGCAGTGTAGAAAAATGTTTTTTTTGTTTTGTTTTATACTGTGGCTGTGAGCGTTCCATTAGCTTCTCCACAGAGTCAGCATACAATGCATCTGGTTAAGCCACATGTATGAAACATGTAGCCTGCAACGTGCATAGCAGGGCCGTAACATACAGACAAACATACTAACACCTGCAGACATGACACGATACTGTAGCCTACACATAGAGATACACACAGTGTTCTTATGCGATGTTTTTTTAGAGGGCAAGAGATCACTGGACTTAAGTGAGCTTAGTCAGACTTGCAGCTCAAAAGAAATGACCTGCCACACAGACCACTGCAAACCCAAAGCTTGTTACTGGACATTGGCCACCTATAGATAATTGGCGCAGTTAAGGGGTCTCCCTCCCGTCTGGCCTGCAGAAGGCCATGTTTAATGGAGAACACTGTTTTAATTGTGTGGGGAAGAGATGAAGCAGTCTTTTCAGAGATCTCCACCTGTCTGCCTGCCTGTCTCTCAGCCTTTCCTAGATAAGAGAGATAGGCGAAGGAGGAACAAGACGGAAAGAGTTGGTGGAGAGAAGAGAAGGTGTGAGAGAGAGCAGGAAGGGAGGTGTCGTGGGTGGGTTTGTCTTGTAATGAAGAGAGAACAGGAGTTTTATATGCGATATAGGTAAATGGGCGAATTCAAAGCATATGTTTTTACGTTCACACCTCTCCCACATACAGCATGTCCTCTTCTCTGTTATTAGTTTTGATCCCATTCAAAGCAACCAACCCAGTAAAATGCATGCAGGTGTTCTGTCATGAGCTTGCAGTATGCCATTTCTATGGAGAAACTTCTTCAATATTAGCTGGGCCTTGATATAACATAGACCAGTGGAGGCTCCTCAGAGAAGGAAGGGGAGACCATTTCCTCAGTGAAATTTCATAAAAATAGTGAAACACTAAAAAAGTTATCCTTTATAGATACAACATACTAAATATATTCATATGTCACCAAATAATTGATTAAAACACACTGTTTTGCAATGAGTCTATAGTAACTTCAACAACACTTTCTGGGGAGCACTATGGTGTTTTAAAACTGTTTTGAAAACTTTTGAAAACTTCCGGTTGGAGCGAGTAGTCGCATTTCGCTTCGCTCCACAGGGAGTATTACATTTCATTCATTTCATTACAATACAACGGTTTGATTTGTTGATCTTAGCAATTTTTTTAGCTAGCTACATACCGTCTTGTATCAAAGATAATTGTGTAGTTTAGATTAATTAGAGATATACGAGTTAGCTAGCCAGCTATTTTCGTCCTTCACGTAGTCAACACTGCTAGCTAGCCAGCTAGCCAACTTCTACCGAATAGCAGCACTGTAAAACTATTACATTACAATGGAACGACTTGATTAGTGTAGTGTTAGCTAGCTACATAGTTTGTCTTGCTGTCTTTGTATCTAAGATAATTGTGTAGTTTAGAGTAATTATCGAGTTAGCTAGCCAGCTATTTTCGTCCGCCGCGCCGCCGTTCTCCTACCTAGTCAACACTGCTAGCTAGCCAGCTAGCCAACTTCTCCGAATAGCAGCACTGTAGAAACTATTACATTACAAAGGAACGACCTGATTAGTGTAGTGTTAGCTAGCTACATAGTTGTCTTTGCTGTCTTTGTATCCAAGATAATGTTAGTTTAGAGTAATTATCGAGGTATCGAGGTTACCTAGCCAGTTATCAGGTACTAGCCAGCACACTTTCAAACAAAGTCAACAACCAGCCACTGCTAGCTAGCCTACTTCACCACCAGCAGTACTGTATCATTTTAGTCAATAAGATTTTTTTGCAACGTAAGCTTAACTGTCTGAACATTCGAGACGTGTAGTCCACTTGTCATTCCAATCTCCTTTGCATTAGCGTAGCCTCTTCTGTAGCCTGCAACTATGTGTCTGTCTATCCCTCTTCTCTCCTCTCTGCACAGACCATACAAACGCTTCACACCGCGTGCGCTGCCACTCTAACCTGGTGTCCAGCGCGCACACCCACGTGAGTTCCAGGTCTCCGGCAGCCTGGAACTGCCGATCTGCGGCCAACAAGCAGAGTTCATCTCAGCCTATGCTTCCCCAGTCCCTCGACTTCTTGGCACTGACGGAAACATGATTACCACAGAAACACTGCTACTCCTACTGCTCTCTCCTCGTCTGCCCACGTTTCTCGCACACCCCGAGCTTCTGGTCAGCGGGTGTGGCACTGGATCCTCATCTCTCCCAAGTGGACATTCTCTCTTTCTCCCCTGACCCATCTGTCTATCGCCTCCTTGAATTCCATGCTGTCACAGTTACCAGCCCTTTCAAGCTTAACATCCTTATCATTTATCGCCCTCCAGGTTCCCTTGGAGAGTTCATCAATGAGCTTGACGCCTTGATAAGTTCCTTTCCTGAGGATGGCTCACCTCTCACAGTTCTGGGTGACTTTAACCTCCCCACGTCTACCTTTGACTCATTCCTCTCTGCCTCCTTCTTTCCACTCCTCTCCTCTTTTGACCTCACCCTCTCACCTTCCCCCCCTACTCACAAGCAGGCAATACGCTTGACCTCATCTTTACTAGATGCTGTTCTTCCACTAATCTCATTGCAACTCCCCTCCAAGTCCCCGACCACTACCTTGTATCCTTTTCCCTCTCGCTCTCATCCAAACACTTCCCACACTGCCCCTACTCGGATGGTATCGTGCCGTCCCAACCTTCGCTCTCTCTCCCCCGCTACTCTCTCCTCTTCCATCTATCATCTCTCCTCTGCTCAAACCTTCTCCAACCTATCTCCTGATTCTGCCTCCTCAACCCTCCTCTCCTCCTTTCTGCATCCTTTGACTCTCTATGTCCCCTATCCTCCAGGCTGCTCGGTCCTCCCCTCCTGCTCCGTGGCTCGACGACTCATGCAAGCTCACAGAACAGGGCTCCGGGCAGCCGAGCGAAATGGAGGAAAACTCGCCTCCCTGCGGACCTGGCATCCTTTCACTCCCTCCTCTCTACATTCTCCTCTTCTGTCTCTGCTAAAGCACTTTCTACCACTCTAAATTCCAAGCATCTGCCTCAACCCTAGGAAGCTCTTTGCCACCTTCTCCTCCCTCCTGAATCCTCCTCCCCCCCCCCTCCTCCCTCTCTGCGGATGACTTTGTCAACCATTTTGAAAAGAAGGTCGGCGACATCTGATCCTCGTTGCAAGTCAAACGACCCGCTGGTTCTGCTCACACTGCCCTACCTGTGCTTTGACCTCTTTCTCCCCTCTCTCTCCAGATGAAATCTCGCTCTTGTACGGCCGGCCGCCCAACAAACCTGCCCGCTTGACCCTATCCCCTCCTCTCTTCTCCAGACCATTTCCGGAGACCTTCTCCCTTACCTCACCTCGCCTCATCAACTCATCCTGACCGGCTGGCTACGTCCCTTCCGTCTTCCAAAGAGCGAGTTTGCACCCCTTCTGAAAAAACCTACACTCGATCCCTCCATGTCAACAACTACAGACCAGTATCCCTTCTTTCTTTTCTCTCCAAAACTCTTGAACGTGCCGTCCTTGGCCAGCTCTCCTGCTATCTCTCTCAGAATGACCTTCTTGATCCAAATCAGTCAGGTTTCAAGACTAGTCATTCAACTGAGACTGCTTTCTCTGTGTCACGGAGGCGCTCCGCACTGCTAAAGCTAACTCTCTCTCCTCTGCTCTCATCCTTCTAGACCTATCGGCTGCCTTTGATACTGGAGAACCATCAGATCCTCCTCTCCACCCTCTCCGAGTTGGGCATCTCCCGGCCGGCCCACGCTTGGATTGCGTCCTACCTGACAGGTCGCTCCTACCAGGTGCGTGGCGAGAATCTGTCTCCGCACCACGTGCTCTCACCACTGGTGTCCCCAGGGCTCTGTTCTAGGCCCTCTCCTATTCTCGCTATACACCAAGTCACTTGGCTCTGTCATATCCTCACATGGTCTCTCCTATCATTGCTATGCAGATGACACACAATTAATCTTCTCCTTTCCCCCTTCTGTAACCAGTGGCGAATCGCATCTCTGCATGTCTGGCAGACATATCAGTGTGGATGACGGATCACCACCTCAAGCTGAACCTTGGCAAGACGGAGCTGCTCTTCCTCCCGGGAAGGACTGCCCATTCCATGATCTCGCCATCACGGTTGACAACTCCATTGTGTCCTCCTCTCAGAGTGCTAAGAACCTTTGCGTGATCCTGGACAACACCCTGTCGTTCTCAACTAACATCAAGGCGGTGACCCGTTCCTGTAGGTTCATGCTCTACAACATTCGCAGAGTACGACCCTGCCTCACACAGGAAGCGGCGCAGATCCTAATCCAGGCACTGTCATCTCCCGTCTGGATTACTGCAACTCGCTGGTGGCTGGGCTCCCTGCCTGTGCCATTAAACCCCTACAACTCATCCAGAACGCCGCAGCCCGTCTGGTGTTCAACCTTCCCAAGTTCTCTCACGTCACCCGCTCCTTCCGCTCTCTCCACTGGCTTCCAGTTGAAGCTCGCATCCGCTACAAGACCATGGTGCTTGCCTACGGAGCAGTGAGGGGAACGGCACCTCCGTACCTTCAGGCTCTGATCAGGCCCTACACCCAAACAAGGGCACTGCGTTCATCCACCTCTGGCCTGCTCGCCTCCCTAGGCTGTAGGCAGACCCCTTACTCAAACATCTCCCATCCGGCCCCCCTTCACATGAGAAGCCTGAAACCACGTTCTAAAGACGGTTGACATSTAGTGGAAGCCGTAGGAAGTGAAAAATAACCCATAWCCCACTACAAAACAAGTTAATTTGGTTTGGTTTTTAACCTTATGGTCCACTTAGGAGCCTACAACAAGTCTCAGTAAAACATGAACATTTTTAACCATAACATTAAAAATAAAATGTGTATACAATCTACATTAACAATCTAAATGGACCAATAAAGAGACAATAGAAAAAACTGTCAATGGCAATGTGAGAAAATTATGGTAACTAGTCTGGCCCTAATTCAGGTTAAAAAATATATATATATGTAAGCCAGGGCGGTATCAGCCAGCGGCGGCTTCCCGCATGCGTGATTCCTTTGCAGTCTGGTCGCGGAGGGGTGAACACCCGCTGCTCGTTGAGAAGAGTAAGAACGATACATGCTTTCACGTCAGAGTCTCCAATAACACCAGAAAAAGTCGCTAGACTTGTTGCTAGTCGCTTTTTTGAAAATGTGTCGCTAGAGGGGTCTGAATACTCGCTAAATATAGCGACAAAGTCCCTAAGTTGGCAACACTGAAAGCGAGAGGTTGACGCAGCAGATTTTTTGTGCACGCTCAAGTAGGCTTTCCACTTTCCTCCGGTATTTATTTAGCAAAAATGATAACATAATCACTCCGGACAGACACAAGCAAAAACTCATTACATGAATGTTGCAGCAGCAAAAATGTGGGATGCATGCCACCAAAACCACTACACAACACAACACTAAACAATACATTAATTGGACTATAACGATGACAAACCGTGCCCACAAACTGTTAGGGCCTACATAAAGCTGTCCCAACAGCAGTCCTAACACCTTACCACTGCTAAACCTGGCTTTCAGCGGAGCCTAAATAGGGCATATAAACAGACAATGAAAGCCCTTGCAATATTCAATGGTTACATTTCTCTAAAACAGGTGATAGCCTATTTGTGCACCACCAAGTTAGAACAGTAGATGAAATTAAGAGGTGAAAAATCGACCAAATTATTAGGGTGAGGCACATTGAGCGACGTTTGGGTCTTTGCGTGTCAAAAAAGATACGTCATATAACACTATTTGACGCGTTAAATAAGCTATAAATTTGACATGTCAAATAACACAATTCTACTATAGAATGTTGTGTGTGCTGAATTTCCACGTGCAAGCTAAGCACCACAACTACTAACGTTATGTGTTTACAATAGACCAAATTATAAGGTTGAGGCACATGGGCTACTAACAGCTTACTACACAACATACAGTTAGTATTATGTTCTTAGCTACAGTATACATTTCTCCCTTGCATATTACATAATTTATGCAGCAGCATACAACAKATTTTTGGACTCACCTTGTGAAGGTGGCGCAGCAGTCTGTTGTTGGCAAATTTTGTCATCAAACTTCATCATCAAAGTCTGGCATTCTCTGGATTTATGGTGGGAACTCGGGGGGAAAAACACAGCCACTCCATTGAATAGCAGGCTAACGAGTGGTTTCTTTGCAATGATTGCAGTTAGCCACTGATTCCTTCCAAACGACTCATTGTTGAATTTGCGATTTCCAACTTGTCGTGTAATCTTTATGTACAATGGCCAATGAGCACCGATACGTTTTATCTATAATTTCTCTTCGTTATTTCTCTTCATATGACAAGGATTAAAAAGSATTTGCCAGTAGATTGTCGACTTCATGACAACTGATGATGACTGCTAGCTAAGACTTTGAAAGTAAGATGTTGACATGATCAGTCCAATCAAAGCTACCGTAGATATAACGTGATTTAATGTCATTCTATCTGTGGCCAATGAGCCTTGAGCCTTCTTGAATGGGCACTTCTAATATAACTCTATGGCAGAAATGTCACTCCAGCTCCCTGGCGCTCGAGGCTCCCCAGCATTATGCACTCCTGCCACCATTAGTACGCACACCTGCCTTCCCCGTCACGCGCATCAGCGATTATTGGACTCACCTGGACTCAATCACCTGTGTCCTTATCTCCCCTATACCTGTCTATTCCCAAGCTCTATTCCCTGCTTCAGGATTAATGTTTGTTTGTCTTTGCATACCCGGTTCTGACACTGTCTATGTCCTGTTTGATGTCTGTTCCATGTTAAATGTTCTACTCCCCGTACCTGCTTCTCTTCTCCAGCGTCGGTCCTTACAAGAACCCAAGGGGATAACATTTTCGAGCTCTAACCTTAGAATTGGGGATGACGTACTGTCCCATGACTGACAGAAAAATGAGCCAATCATGACAGAAAACTGAGCCTATCAGGCGCAACGCTCTGTATTTTCTGCTGGCTAGCCCCACCACCACAGAAAACACTGAGCTCGGCTGAAACACCTGCAATTTGGAGCTGCCTTACTCAAGAAAGCAAAAAAGAGACCATGTTTGTATGCGGCTTTATTAGCGCAATGACATTTTCTTTTTACATTGTTTGCCAACTTAAATGTGACATGTATTAATGCCAAWWTTTTTTTTTTAAATGTACCTAAAAGTGTGGTGCTCAAAACAGGTGGGGCTCTGCCCCATTAGAGATCTGACATGTTGTATTGGATGAAAACTAGACAATTTTCCAGCCTGATCAACTGTAGGCTACTACAGCCTATGTGCGCTGTCCATTTGGTCAGGGTAACTAATTTTTGTGTATCAGGAGAAAATATATTATATTCAAAATTGGTCTGGCTAGGCTGCCTATACGTTTTCAATCCAAAATTATTAACTGGAATTAATCAATCAACATAATAGTGATGACACATGTGAGTACATTTTTTACAAGGCCTACAGTTGCTTAGGCTTGCATGATGCAAACATGCATGAAGCAAGCTCAGCCCTGTGAGCTTGTCTATCAGTTGTTGTTTCTGTCAGGACCCGGTGCGAGAAACAGTCACTAATAATTGGCAGAACCCAGAAGATGAGGCAGACACAGCAGTACTAGAGATGGTGGTTTAATAAAAAATAGATATCTTCCAAAATACAAAAGAAAATCCACAAAGTGGTAAAAACAGCAAGGGAAAAAACAAACCTCAAAAGACCAATCCAAAAATACACGAGAACAAAACCAGAGAACCTCTGGAAAATCCAACAAGAGAAAAATGTTCACAAAGGCTGGGGCTGGGTGCTAACATACAAACACTGAGCAAGGAACTAAGGAACACACAGGGTTTAAATACTAACAAGYGAATGACTTACAGGTGCAAACAATAATTAGGGCAAGAAAAACAAAAGGTACAAAAAAGGTGCAAGGGGGACATCTAGTGAACAAAACCAAACAGTCCTGGCCAAAACCTGACAGTTTCTGTGTCTGGGTAGAGGAAATCCCCCTCCTGATCTAGTCTAAATATAATTCATATGAACAGGTTGCTGCAGTTTGACAGGGTTTTCCTGGTTAGGTTAACAGATAAGGAAAAACTCCAGGCCCCAGGGAGTAAAAATTGCCCCCCCACTCTGGGACCTATGGTGCCACCAGTCTGCTTGCAGTTGTCAGTTATCATCAGATATGTGGATGATCAGCGCTTTATTCAGGAACATTTCTTGAGCTACTTGATGTGTCAAGTGGGGGAGATGAGCAGTCTGTGTTTAACTTCATAGAGAAACTTGTTGTTCAAACCTACATTGGCGCAGCTGTAATGGAATGTATCTGCTATTTGTATTTCCAGCTAAGCCCCCTCATGTTCCCTGATTTAAGAGGTGATGACTACTCCACTCCACTATCATTGTCAACTCTCTCCTGACATTAACTGAAGCCACGTCTCATGTGCCGCTCATCCACTGGCACATTGAATGTTTCCCCTCCAAGCACTGTGAGTACCCCTATCAATTTTCTCTCATTACTGTATGTAGAGTCAATCACATACACAAACACAATCACATTATTACACATCAATGATTTMACTATTTGCTTGGACTAACTCATTCTTAGCTCTTTTGTRTAACTGTGTAATGTGTTGTGTTATTGTATTTTGTCTTCCCAGTCAAATCCTGTCCTGCACTGAAGTCAAGCCTCTGAACACCTCAACTCATGCATCATACTCTCATTCAATCACAATCAATTCCCTTCCCAACACTGTGTACTGTAAATAGCCCTCTCATTCCCATTCCCCATAATATTGTACTATAATGTCTTTATTAAATGCTTTATGTTAAAACACCCTTTGACGTCTCCGTGCGTTCCACACTTATACCGTGGGTCTCCTATCCTCCTCAATTTTTCAAGTCACCAGCCTCCACTAACATAGATGTAGATTCGCTGAAAGAAATAGTGCTACTGGTGGCGAGGCAGGTTAGGAAGCAGTGAAAGGCAGAAAGTAGTGAAAGTGATTATWTGATGAGGAAAAAGGAACATGGGTCTGAGCTGTGAAGAAAGTAGTCTGTTCATGGCCGCGGCACTGTTGACTTTCAGTAACACTTGATTTGGAAAGTCCCTGCTCTACAGACTATCAGTAACATTTCAACTAACTATCTACTAAACCTAACCCTAGCTCTAACCCTAACCCTTTCCCTAACCCTTATTCTAACCCTAACTCCAACCCTAACCTTAGGAAGCGGTTGCTTATCAACAGATAATGTGTTAATAGTATGACCATCTGTAGGGCATCTACAGATGGAAAATCTGGACTATCCAAAATAAGTGTGACCGTTCTTTCCCTTTCAGGGACTGAGTCAGACCTGCATGGGACGCCAGGTGAGTGGAATCTCTAGCCATTCAAGAACATCTATGTATTAACTCCCAGGTAGAACATAAAATGTCATCAGTTCAGGCCTCAGGGAGTGGAATTGAATTGCCCTGATCTAAACACACATGGGTTTTTGTATAAAATAGCTTGGCTGAGCTATTTCCCCTTGAGCCTTATAGGCCTATCTACCTTCTGAAAAGAGGTAGAAATCCCTTGCCTCCTGAACTCACAGAACATTTACAGWATTGTAATGTCCCATGCCAACCWTGTAATAGTTCCCACGACATTCACTTGAGACAYCAACYTTAAGGGGAGAAAACAGCAAACATATACTCATTAACCATTAAACTATCTTGGGACATGATACATAATTATWAAAATGATCTTACTTCCCAGCAGAGAGATGTGTATTCATATTCCCTGCATTCCCCGATGGCCATTCTTCCCGTCTAAGAGCAAGGGGGGTAGGGGTGGGGGTGCAAACATCCCTCATTATCCACAACAGCCAATTCATTTCTCTGCACCATGTTCAGACAACAACCCAATTATCACTGTCAGCATCGGCCGCAGAGGCACGGCTCATTTCAGTGATCTTTGGCATTTCCTCACATTAACATGCATGCAGTGTGGTGGTTTCACTATTGCCTGACAAAATGTCAATACAATAGAAATATAATGAGAAGGGTGAGATAATGAGAATGTACAGAGAGGAAGTCATGGATCGTTTGATTGGGATCGGGGGAGAGAGAGAGAGCTGTAAATGAGTGTGGCCACATCATATAGGCTTAGTACTATGACATTAGCAAAGTAAATTTCCACAAGCCTAGACTGGTCGATCATTTCAGGTGGTAAATCATCTTCTTGGGRGAAAATATAGGCAATATGTTTCTTGTTTTTATTTATTACTTTTCTCTGTGAAGTGTGTTGAGACATTGTTCAATGCACTTTAAATAAACTGAGACTTGACTTGGCTACATGGCATCATTAATGAGAGGTATTTTTGTAATTGGTCCTTATGTTAGTCAGTCTATTAAAATTGCATAGACATAGACTTCCCTTAGGTGTCCTGGCTAAATCAGTTTTTATTAGTGCAGTATGTAAAAATCATCCGTTACACAACCCTGCTTTCCTGCTGTGTCTGACTAGTAAGCTGTCATCCACAGTTGAATCAACTATGAGCCTCCTCTTCATCTAATATTGTGAGTCTAACCCACTAATGTATAATGCTAAATTTGCACTCAGAGGTTGTTCCTGGACAAGACCATCACCTGTCCTGCTGTGGTTAGCTCTGGTTGGCTGGGACTGTTGCCTCCAAACCAGCCTTCCATCCTCACTGGACAGCTGTCTGTACCATGCTGGTAATGGTGACTGAGCACTCCAGAGCCTTCTAGAGCGACCGTCTAGCCTGTGGTTGCTGGACCAGAAAGACAGGCCACCCAATTAGTTTGGGTTCCTGAATCCTTTCACAGCATTATAGGCTTGTGTTGAGACCAAGGACTTATCAATGACCCAAGTCCAGCTCATTTAATCCCTACCATTGTGTCGCTGAGTTGTCATAATGCTTCAGCAAATGAACATTATCCCAGGGGCGTTGGAAGACACAATGTAAATAACATAATTTATGTCCCTCTTACTGCCCTGAATGCCTCTGCTGATCCTACAGCTATTGTATGCAGTAATCATATGCCTATGAAACAGATACTGTTAGCACTGAGGTGTTGTGCCCTAGTAGGAAGTCCACTGTGTGCAGCTCCCCCTGCACTAATAAAGCTAACCAGAGTATGTCTACCTTTGCTAAGCTTCCCAGTAAAACAATAAAAATAATCAAGCATTCCAGAAAAGTGTTAATAATAGCCCAAGTTAAAATATGTAGCTTAAGAAAAAAAGGTTAATGAAATCAATAATTTGCTTGTAACAGATGACATTCATATTCTGACCATCTSTGAAACTCACTTAGATGATGCCTTTTGATGATACAGTGGTAGCAATACATTTACGGAAAAGACAGAAATGCCAACGGGAGCGGTATTGTGGTCTATATTCAGAACCACATTCCTCTAAAGCTTAGAAAGGATCTCATGTTAAATACTTTTCACCTGACTCACCTAAACCCCATTCTTGTGGGAAGCTGCTATAGACCACAAGGTGCTAACAGTCAGTATCTGGATAACATGTGAAATGCTTGATAATGTATGTGATATCAATACAGAGATATACTTTCTGGGTGATTTAAATATTGACTGGCTTTCATCAGGTTGCCCACTCAAGAGAAAGCTTCAAACTGTAACTTGTTCAGGTTATCAATCAACCTACCAGGGAAGTTAGAAACAGTAGAGGAATGAAATCATCAACATGTATTGATTATAACTTTACTAATGCTGCAGAAATTTCTTTGAAAGCAGTTTCCTAATCCATCGGATGTACAGTAGTGATCACAATTTAGTAGCCATATCTAGAAAAACCAAAGTTCCAAAGGCTGGGCCTAATATTGTGTATAAGAGGTCATACAATAAGTTTTGCATTGATTCCTATGTTGTTGATGTGAAGAATATTTGTTGGTCCGTGGTGTGTAATGACGAGCAACCAGATGCTGCACTTGACACGTTTATGAAATTGCTTATCCTAGTTACTAATAAGCATGCACCCATTAAGAAAATGAATGTAAAAACTGTTAAATCCCTGTGGTTTGATAAGGAATTGAAAAAGTTGTATGGTTGAGAGGGATGAGGAAAAGAGATAGCAAATAGGTCTGACTGTACAACTGATTGGCAAACATACTGCAAATTGAGAAATCATGTGACTAAACTGAATAAAAAGAAGAAGAAACTACACTATGAAACAAAGATAAATGACATAAAGAATGATAGTAAAAAGCTTTGGAGCACCAAACTCCGCTCCATCGTTCATTGAATCAGATGGCTCATTCATCACAAAACCCACTGATATTGCCAACTACTTTAATCATTTTGTTCATAGGCAAGATTAGCAAACTTAGGCATGACATGCCAGCAACAAACGCTGACACTACACATCCAAGTATATCTGACCAAATTATGAAAGACAAGCATTGTAATTTTGAATTCCGTAAAGTAAGTGTGGAAGAGGCTTGCTTTTTATGGACCTTTAACCTCATTCTACAGTAGGATACACACATAATGGAAAAGGACCCAAGAAAGAGGAAAGATTGTTTGTCTTTGGTCAGACTACAGCTTGAAACGCTAGGACTCCTTCCATCTGAAGATCTTCAATCTACTTTCCCTGTCAACATGGGATTTGCCTGTGAGGCTTTTCAGTGAGTGAGGAA
The DNA here is from genome assembly GCF_002910315.2 of Salvelinus sp. IW2-2015. Lineage (NCBI taxonomy): Eukaryota > Metazoa > Chordata > Actinopteri > Salmoniformes > Salmonidae > Salvelinus > Salvelinus sp. IW2-2015. Next base: position 1,403,777 of record NC_036840.1, on the reverse strand, counting down.
TCACTCCTCAAAGTGTCTGTAGAAACCATGGCAGCACTGCAGGAAAATAGGGTGTATTTAGGCGTTTTTCTCTGTGAGAGGGTTGTGGAAGAGATGACAGAGGGTTGGTGGAGGGTTGTGGAAGGGATGACAGAGGGTTGTGATCACACATCAAAGATATGTCCCCTTTAGATCTCACTCTGTGATGAAACACAAAACAAATGAGGCGCGGGCTGAGAGGGGAGGAGAAGAGAGGCGCGACTGCAGCTATGGAAGTGTGTACAATCTGTGCCCAACTAAAAGGACTGAACAGTGAAGAAACAGAGCACACTGCTCCAAAACACTAATAGGCCAGAGCTACATGCACAGTGTACACACAGCGAATATATCTAAAGTTAGAATAAGTTCAATCTGTGACAGTATCCACGAGTGTTTTTTGTGAGACCTTGGTTTGACCAAGTGTGGTGTTGCACTCAAGTCTTTACAAAACATTACAGAAGCTAAATCCTCAGGGAGAGGTCAGAGGGAGTTGTATGTAGTATTTATGGCATATCATGTGGCACATGCTACATCATTGTCCCTAGCCTTTCCAATAAGACTTCCTAGGGCAAAACCTTATTCCATTGCAGACATATTGCAGCACACAAGAGAAATGACGAGGGGAAATGAATAGGAGAGCACCATCCTAGCCTTGTTAGTGAGGAGAACCTTTACCTTAAGGGCAGAAAGTTCTCTCACGAAGTTTGTGTGATAGTAAAAAAAAAAGTATATAAGGAATAGATTACACACCAGCACGCACACACACAACACACACACACACACCACACACACACAACACACACACACACCCATACACACACCA